>NC_092714.1:171345768-171715693 GCF_047496885.1 Scyliorhinus torazame | reverse complement strand
GGGAATCGGGCCGCGCCAGTTGGCGGGACCCCCCGTTCAATTCTCCGGCCCGGATGGGCCGAAGTCCCGCCCAGAAATTGCCTGTCCCGCCGGCGTAAATCAAACCTGGTATTTACCGGCGGGACCAGGCGGCGTGGGCGGGCTCCGAGGTCCTGGGGGGGGGCGCGGGGTGATCTGACCCCGGGGGGTGCCCCCACGGTGGCCTGGCCCGCGATCGGGGCCCACCGATCCGCGGGCGGGCCTGTGCCATGGGGGCACTCTTTCCCTTCCGCCTCCGCTACGGCCTCCACCATGGCGGAGGCGGAAGAGACTCTCCCCACTGCGCATGCGCGGGAAACTTTCAGCGGCCGCTGACGCTCCCGCGCATGCGCTGGGAAACTGTCAGCGGCCGCTGACGCTCCTGCGCATGCGCCACATTTCCGCGCCAGCTGGCGGGGAAACAAACGCCATTTCCGCCAGCTGGCGGGGCGGAAATCCCTCCGACGTCGGCCTAGCCACTCAATGTTGGGGCTAGGCCGCCAAAGATGCGGAGCATTCCGCACCTTTGGGCCGGCACGATGCCCGTCTGATTGGCGCCATCTTTGGCGCCAGTCGGCGGACATCGCGCCGTTGGGGGAGAATTTCGCCCCTGGTCGCTACAGTCGTGGGCGGTGCGTGAACGCTGGGGGTGCGGCCTATGGGGGGGATCCTACACCGGGGGGTACCTTAAATGTGGGGTGGCCCGCGATCGGTGCCCACCGATCGTCAGGCCGTCCTCTCTGAAGGAGGACCTCCTTCTTTCCACCGCCCCGCAAGATCCGTCCCCCATCTTCTTGCGGGGCGGATTTGGACAGGACGGCAACCACGCATGCGCGGGTTGGCGCCGGCCAACCCGCGCATGCGACGATGACGTCCGTTATGCGGCGCCGGCTGCGTCATCTATGCGGCGCCGCTTTTACGCGGGCGACAAGGCCTGGCGCGGGTAGATGACGCGGCCCCGATACTGGCCCATTGTCAGGGCCTGAATTGGTCGGGACCGGGGCCGTTCCGCGCCGTCGTGAACCTCGACGGCGTTCACGACGGCGCGGCCACTTCGGCGTGGGGGTGGAGAATCCCGCCCATCATACCTCCACCGCTGCTAGCGAGTGTAGGGAATTTGGCTGCATCAATCGCTGGAGGTGGGATTCTCTCCACCCGCCGCCTGTCAATGGGATTTCCCATTAATGGCACCCCATGCCGCCAGGAAACCCATGGGCGGGGTGTACTACCGGCAGGAACAGAGAATTGAAAGCTAACCATTCAAGGCCAAGTGTCACTGGAAAGGGAGCAAGAAATGTCTATCATCGCCATTGAGGCTATCCGTGCCCGGTGGGCACCGTGGGGACTGAGGTACCTTATTGACTCTCTTAATCATGTTTTGGTTTAATGTTTTAAGTTATATTTATGATTTGTTTTAATTTGTTTAAGGCAGCATCCATGTAAGGGTCTGCCCCTTTAGTATGTCCGTCAGTTTATTTGATTTAGTTTAATTGGTAATTTGATTTATTCAAAATAGGAGTGAGGGTAGCTATAAATTGATTGTTGCTTAAAAACCCTTCTGGTTTATGAAGGCCCTTTAGGGAAGGAAATCTTCTGTTCTTACTTGGTCTTGAAAGGGTTAATAAATCAAATCATAAAAGTTCATGTATAAAACCAAAAAGGTTTTAAAATAAACCCAATTGCTCAACTGGGCTGCAACTTGCCATAATTGGGAAGTTTGAATTCCCAAAGACAGAACAAGCTAGCAGCAGAGCTTGTGACCACAGCAATATATAAGATTCAAGGACCTTTTAATTACAACAAGGATATAGTCGCACAGCTTGCACATAAACATTCAATCATTCAATTGATCATGCAGCTGTGAACCGTACAAACAAAGGACAATGGGATGGGAGTATGGGACACCACAGATAATGCATACTTCTAACCTTATTTATGTCTAGTAGCTAATAGATAAGTAGAGACACCTATGTGCTTGCAGATTTTAGAATACTATGAATGGGCTTTGATTATGATTTAAGGTAATTACACTCCCATTATGTAATCCTAATTATTAGTTGTGAATAGACATAGATCGTTTTTGAACAAATGCGTTATTTTGATTGGTGTATGTTAATTACTTGAGATAACCCACAAAAGTATAATTGCTCAAGTCCTTCTGTGATTGGGGAGTGGGAAAGCCATCTCGTGGTAGCTTAGCTACCCTACTATAGCCTGTAATAAAGTCCTGAACGGAATTTCAACTCTGCATGCCACCTGGCCAGTTGGGGAGTATAGTTGAATAACTACCGGTGAAGCTCCCGCAACACCAGGCACTGAAACAAAAGTGGGAGTACATTTCCCTGGTGGTCAATCCTGAGTGTGGGGTGAATGTGAAAGTCACTTTTCAAGCCTGGGGTATTTTGGATCCCAGGTGTATTTCTAAATTGTGCTCAATCCTCAGGCAGCCTCATCAGGTAAGTGCCAAAGTCAGGAGCCCCAGGGGGAGGGTCTTAGACCAGCAAATGCGAACATTCGAGAAAGAAGAGTGGAGATCCTGGTTTGGGAGGGAATGTCAGAGTTCAAGAGTTAAGGCCATGGTTTGAGAGGGAAGGCCAGAGTTAGGGAGTGAAGGTCATGATTTGAGAGAAGATCAGAGTTCAGGAGTGGAGGTCGTGGTACTGAACGAAAGGTCAGAGTTCAAGAGTGAAGATTGTGGTTTGAGAGGAAAGGTCAGGGTTAAGGACTGTGTTCATGATAATGAAGAGAATGCCAGAGCTTGAGAGTGAAGATCGTGGTTTGAGGGAAATGTCAGGGTTGAGGAAAGCAGGTCAGTGTTCAACAGGGGAGATTAGGGCTCACAAGGGTGTCCCCAAGGGTGAATATCTAAAATCCCTTGGGAGAACTTGACAAGAATAGCAAAAGAGTTCTTCCCAATGTTCTGCCACGCATTTACCCATCAAAATAAATAATTGAAGCAGATTGCCTGATCATTACCTCATTGCAGTATATGGGATCTTGCTGGGCACAAATTGGCTGTTACAATTTCTAAATTGTTACAGTGGCTGCACTGGAAAAGTAATATGCTGGATGCAAGTACTTTAGGAAGTTCTGAGGGTGTGGTAGGTGCTACATAAATGCAAGTCTTTTCCTTGGAAGATGTCTCTCAGTGGTTGCCTTGTGTTGTCATCACCAGCTCTGCAATATAAAGGAACTCTGTTAGTTACACACAGTTTCTTTTCTGCTCTCTGTTTTTCTCTCTGCTTGCTGTCTATTGCCAGAGGCAAGCAAGCGTGTGGCAGGTTTAAGAGAATGCGAATGGTGTCAGAAAGGATTTGGTCAGAGTGAAGCAGCAGTCAGGCAGAGACTGACAGTACATTAACCCCTCCCAGCTATGTCGGGGGGGAGGGAGCTGTGGTGAGTGAAGGCTGGAGGTGGATTCAAGCCCTCTCCCCACACTCGTGCTCTCCTGGTTGAAGAACTGTCACATTCGATCTACATTGGCCCTGCCTCGATGTGAATCCTGTCACTTCTCATTTGTGCCCAGCAGCCTCTCAATGAGTGGTTTTTAATTTTGTCCAACTGCAAATCTGCCCACAGCCTCCTAACCTCGAGCAGCTGTCCCTACACAAGAGATGGTGAGCAGAACGCACATTCAATGAAGTCTTTGAGTAACCAGACACACACACACACACACACAGATATACAATCTATTGAAAGTCTGTAATTTTCTTAAAGTGCCATCTTCCTTGATCATCACATATCCAATGGTCGCTCTGGCTATTCAACATGGTACTTTTCCACCATGTGCCCCACGTTTAGCTTGTGCTGTCTATGTCTGGAGGATCCAGCCATCTCTCATTGGTCTCACAGGATGTTGTCATTTCTCTTTAACCAGATCGCAGGAATAATGCAGATTTACTTTTAGGCATTTAGGCCACACTTAACAAAACATCTTTCCCATAACTGCATCAAGCTGTTTCTAGGTTTTGTTCACGTTATTGCACCATATGATAATCCCATCCTACCAAAAGCTTACTCAAACATCAATAAGAACAGATCTGGCCTCAGAAGCTCAATATGGGTAGAAATTAGGATTAGCAAGTGCCAGAGAAACACTACTGGGAGTAGCTTATTGACTTTCTAACAGTAGCTATGCCATTGGACAGAACATTAAATAAGATACTAATGGAGCCCATGAGAAAGGTAATATAATAAAAATGGGGAATTTAATCTTCATACAGGCTGGGACAATCAAATTAGCAAGAATGGATAGAAAATAAGTTTGTAGAATGTTTTTGTAACAATTTCTTGGTGAATACATTATGGAACCAACTAAGGATAAAGCTAGCTTATGTCTAGTATTGTACAATAAAGCAAGGTTAGTTAGTAATGACGAAGTAAAATATCCACTGGAAAATAGTGATCATAATACCAGTGAATTCCAGTTTAAGTTTGGAAGTGACAAATTCCAATCACAAACTGGAATCTTAAACTTAAACAAAGCCAATCGCACAGGTATGAGGGGTAATCTATAAATGAACAGGAAGAAAACGTTTAAACCGTTCAACAAAAATATATTGCATTTAAAAACAAAAACTCAGCAAGAAAGACCCACCCATTCAGGAAGTTGCAAAAAGCAGTCGCAAGTCTAAGGATTGAGAGTGTTTTAAAAACCGCAAAGGCAACCAAAAGTTGATAAAATGGAAAAAATAGAATGAGAGTGTGAGCTACACAAAAATTATAAATATGGATTGCAAGAGCTTTTATAAGTATATTAAAAGTATTGGGTAATGGAGATAACATAAATAATTTAATTGTACCGTGTATGTTAAGTGAGGAGAGAGCGACTGCCCTTGATATCAAGGCAGCATTTAACGGAGTATGGCATCAAGGAGTCCGAGCTAAACTAGAGTCAATGGGAATCAGGGGGAAAATTCTCCACTGATTAGAGTCACACCTGGCACAAAGGAAGATGGTTGTGGTGGTTGGAGATCAATCATCTCAGCTCCAGGACATCACTGTTCTAGTTCCTCAGGGTAGTGTCCTAGGCCCAATCATCTTCAGCTGCTTCATCAATGACCTCCCATCCATCATAAGGTCAGAAGTGGGCATGTTTGCGGATGACTGCATAATGTTCAGCACCATGCACGATTCATCCGATAATAAAGCAGTTCATGTCCAAATGCAGCAAGACCTGGAGAATATCCAGGCCTGGGCTGACAAGTGGCAAGTTACATTCGCGCCACACAAGTGCCAGGCAATGACCATCTCCTACAAGTGAGGATCTAACCACCACCTCTTGACCTTCAATGGCATTGCCTTGGCTGAATCCCCCACAATCAACACTCTGGGGGTTACCATTGATCAGAACTAACCATGTTAATGCTGTGGTTATCAGTGCAGGTTAAAGGCTAGGAATCCTACAGTGAGTAATTCACCTCCTGACCCCTCAAAGCCTGCCCAGCATCTACAAGGCACAAATCAGGAGTGAAATGGAAAACTCTCCACTTGCCTGATGAGTGCAGTTCCAACAACACTCAAGAAGCTCAACGCGATCCAGGACAAAGCAGTCCGCTTGATTGTAACCCCTTCCACAAACATTCAAACCCTTCTCCACCGACGAACAGTGGAGCCGTGTGTATCATCTACAAGATGCACTGCAGGAACTCACCAAGGTTCCTTAGACAGCAACTTCCAAACCCACGACCACCACCATCTAGAAGGACAAGAGCAGCAGATACCTGGGAACCCCACCATGAGAAGGTTCGTCTCCAAGTTACTCATCACCCTGATTGGAAATATATCACCGTTCCCTCACTGTCCTGGGGCAACATCCTGGAACTCCCTCCCTAAGAGCACAGTGGGTGTACCTACATCTCAAGGTCTGCAGCGGTTCAAGAAGGCAACTCATCACCACCTTCTGAAGGGCAACCAGGGATGGGCAATAAATGCTGGCCTAATCAGTGACGCCCACAATGTGTAAATGAATTTTTAAAAAGGAATAGGTTACAAACTTAAGTTGAAGCATAATTTGTGTATTTGTGCTAAGAAAGGGTTAAAATTTCAGTTTAGCTTCATGATATGCAAAGGTGCCTGCAAGTCTGTAGATTCAGTTTTACTTTAAACTTTGCCTGCATTGTAATGATGGCTTTATGATGAAAAGAGTGGTTAAAATCATGGATTTGAGAGAAAGCGTTGTTTGGGAGAAGATTCCAAGCAAGCTCTTTGAGAGTGGAGTTAGGAAACCCTCGTGTAAAAGCTGGATTTCCAGTGAGACCAGTTGGCCTACAGTGTGATAAGCACCTGGGGGAATTGATGAGAAATCCACAGAAGTTGATTGGGGTGGCATCTATCACTTGGTTTCAGAGTGTGGGGTGACTGACCACATTTCCGTCATTCGTTTACTTGGGCTGTGTAACTTACTGGGGCTTGGTTTTGCTCAGTTGCCTAGACAGCTGATTTGTAGACTTGTGACAATAAGTGATTATTATTATTATTCAGAGCGAGGCCAGCAGCGTAGGTTCAATTCCCGTTCTTGCTGAGGTTATCCATGAAGGCCAATCTTCTCAATCTTGCCCCTCGCCTGAGGTATTGTTATCCTCAGGTTAAATTACCACCAGTTAGGTCTCCCCCCCCAAAAGGGAATGCAGCCTCTGGTCATCTGGGACTATGATGACTTTACCTTTACTTTCTGAGGACACTGGAGTATGGGATATATATTTTGTAACTTGCGTTATTCTTGCAAATCTGTGCATACACTGAAGGGTATCGGAAGTATTGTATTATAGTTAATCTTTTTTTGTTTAATAAATGTTTTGTTCTGTTGTTAAACATTCACCGGTAATCCTTTGACTGGTCATCCTCGTATCTAAACAAAAAAATAAAAGTTAGGATCTATTGAGCCAGGTTCCATTCTGTGACCTGACTGTCCAGTAGTAACATCAGCTGGGATTGTAACGAAAGGAAAAGAGTGGCTAAAGGTAAATGTTGGTCCCTCAGAAGCAGCGATAGGAGAAATTATCAAGGGGAATGAGAAAATGGTGGAGAAATTAAATGAAAACTGAAAATCCAGGACAATCTCAGCAGGTCTGACTCAAGAGCCATCCAGACTAGAAACATTAGCTCATTCTCTCTCCACAGATGCTGTCAGACCTGCTGAGATTGTCCGATATTTTCTATTTTTGTTTCAGATTCCAGCATCCGCAGTAATTTGCTTTTATCGAGATATTGAACAAATGTTTTGGGCGGAACTTTCTCTTTTTTTCCTCAAAGTGTCAACTCGGGTAGGAAAAGCGATGTGTCGCCCATCGACTGCACTCCAGCTTTTCCTGCCAGATTTCTGAACGCGGCGGCAGTACCAGGGGAGAGTGCATGGGCACTGCCAGTGACTGCCCTGTCATGACCTTCTTCCTCCCTGGGGGCTACCCGTACACCCTGGTAGCTTCTGCTCGCCAGTTCCCCATTATTAAAAGTCTGTTGTAAACTCCAGCAACGACACATCACGCCTCCAAGGGGATGGGGAATGCAGATGTGGGTGGGGGGGTGGTGCTTTTCTACATGGGGGTATTTTCCAGCAGGAAGGCCCACTAATTACATTTAAACATATTCAAATGGGGTTCCCATCATTATATGTTTTGTAAGGGCCACGAAGAATCCAGCACGAGTTTTAAGGATACAAAGTAATAACATCTATTTACTATAACATACATACATAACAGTAGCAGTAACTTCCCTTGCTACATACTCCTTCCTGCTGGTTCCTGAACTGGACAGCTTTATTTATACTAGGAATTTACTAGTGGTTTCTCCGCCCCCCTCATTGGGGAAGCTCATACTCCCACAGGATACTCCCACAGGATTGTGGGATAATCATTAGTCCCCAGCCAATGGTAAGTAGGCAGGTTATAACATCCCTCCCCCCCCAAAGTCCAAGGAATCCACCGAAGACCCTGGCGAAGGAGGGTGTCGGACTCTGCGCTGGATCAGGCGGCGTGTAACGAGACGGAGACCGGCGCTTCATTGATGAATGGCGCAATGATTGTACATCCATGGCCCGTGGACCCGAGGATTCCCCCTCTGATGCATCCTGTGTCACCATCTCGGAGTCAGAGTCTGCTGCCTCCGTCATGTCAGCGTCTCTATCTCCATTCGGTCCCGTAAGGACCTGCGCAGGCTTCGAGTTTTCCCCAAACCAGGCTGGAATACATCTGGGTATCGTCCTAGCACCTCCGTCAACCCTTCAGAAACTGTTTGGAGGATGTGCTGCCATTGCAACCGCAAATGGCGCAACCAGTCCCGACCCAACAGGCTGGGCCCATGGCCGCACACCACGATAAGTGGGAAACGCCCCTCCTGGCATCCATAGACAACAGGGGTCATTGTAGTTCCTGCAATGTCCAGTGGTTCCCCCGTGTAGGTGGCCAACCTGGCCTGTGAGTCGGTTAATGTAAGGGTCTGCATACCCTGCTTGATGCGGTCGAATGTCCTCTGGGCGATCACGGAGACCGCTGCGCCAGTATCCAACTCCATCTCAAGCGGGTGACAATTGACCCGTACTGTCACCTTAATGGGGGCCACACGGGGAGCTGCCACACAATGCAGCTGCAGGCAGTCGTCCTCCGTCTCCACGTCCTCAGGAGTAGTCGCCGCAGGTTAATCCACATGGAAGGTACGGCCTCTGGGCTGGTCCCAGTTACGGCCCCTGGGCTGGTCCCAGTTTCGGTCGGAACGACGGCGCCTCTGGCGCCCCCAGGACCGCCGTCCGCGACGGGGTCGGCGCCTACAAGTCTGACACGGACATGGCTCCTCATCCATTGGCTCTGGAGAAGGCTCCCTTCGGGGAGGAATGTCTGACGGCAACTGGCGTCGGTCCGGACGTTGCCTCGTCCAAGGTACTGCAGGAGTGCGGGGGGACGTTTTCGGACGGAAGGGGTTGCGCCCCAAGGCATGCACTTCCATTCCCTGTAGCTCCTGTAACAATACTATTTGAATGGCCTGTTGAAAAGTCAATGTTGGCTCCGCTAACAACTTTCTCTGGGTGGCCGCATTGTTAATACCGCAAACCAAACGGTCACGTAACATTTCTGACAAGGTCTCACCATAGTCACAGTACTCCGCAATCCTGCGTAGCCTGGATAGAAAATTGGCAAGGGATTCTCCAGGGGTCCTCTCAGCGGTATTAAACCGGTAACGCTGGACTATCGTGGATGGGTTTGGGTTAAAATGTTGCCCCACTATATTCACAAGTTCATCAAACGTTTTGGTGTCCATCGCAGCTGGGTACGTAAGGCTCCTAATCACCCCAAACGTATGCGGGCCGCAGGCGGTGAGCAATATGACCACCTGGCGCTCATTTTCAGTGATATTGTTTGCCCGGAAATAGTAACGCATCCGTTGTGTGTACTGGTTCCAGCTTTCCAGCGCAGCATCAAAAACATCCAAACGTCCGTACAGAGGCATGGCATAATAGAAAACAACTTCCAACCTGTATCCAACAAAAATCCAGGGAGGTGGCTTCAGCAGTGTAGACAGCTATTCACTTTAACCTTCGTCGCCAGTTTTGTAAGGGCCACGAAGAATCCAGCTCGAGTTTTAAGGATACAAAGTAATAACATTTAGTTACTATAACATATATACATAACAGTAGCAGTAACTTCCCTTGCTACATACTCCTTCCTGCTGGTTCCTGAACTGGCCAGCTTTATTTATACTAGGAGTTTACTCGTGGTTTCTCCGCCCCCCTCATTGGGGAAGCTCATACTCCCACAGGATTGTGGGATAATCATTAGTCCCCAGCCAATGGTAAGTAGGCAGGTTCTTACAATATGGCAGGAACATCATTACATCACTATCAGAGGTTTGGTTGGGGGGGGGGGGAGGCAATTGAGCGGAGAAATCCCACCGTCGTAAAAGCCATTTTGACACTCACCTGATTCTCTGTCATTACCGGCCACCAAAAATGGGCAAAAAATTCCCCACCTTTGTATTTCCACAGTAAAGGACACATGTTTCATTGGAGAAATTGACATGGATCCAAGGGTTAAAAAGAGTGAGGAAATTAATATCAGCATGGAAAAATATTGGAGAAATCCCAGGGAATAATATCCAACAAATCCCCAGGGCTCCACCCTGGGATTCAAAAAGAGACAATTGCAGAGATGATGTTGATAATTTTCTAAAATTCCTTAGATTCAGGAATGGTCCCTTCAGATTGGAAATTGTTGAATGTTACTCCACTTTTCAAGAAGGGAGAGAGAAAACAGTGAACTATAGGTCAGTTAATCTAACATCATCATTGGGAAATTGCTGAAATCTATTATTGAACAAGTCTTAACAACATCTTAGAAAAGCAGAGAATGATGAGAACAAGGGTAAGGGTCCTTCCTGTTGATTCTCTTGTTTTTGTTTTCTTTGTTTTTGCCATTATCATTTTGATCCATGAACGTGTAATGGACATGTATCTTTAAGTCAAGCAGCAGAGAGAAGGAGGAATTCAAGAAGTTTCAAAATAGTATATGGTGCTGCAACATTGGGCAGCAAGACCCAGAATTCTCAGCACCCGAGAGATGGGGCGGGACTCGGTTCAAATGATTGGCTGGTGGCCACTGAATTGGAGAAAAGGCCGTATTCTGTCTGGTAACAGGTAACGATTGGGTCCTACTCGAGTGGAATGATTTTCAAAGACCCAAGGAAAGCAGAGTTGAGACGTAGACACAGAGAAAAGGACCCAACCTCTCTTCCTCAGGTTTCCTCCAGAAAGGCTGTGAGTTGTTGTATTTCTGAAACTGCAGAGTCCTGCTTGAGTCTACAGTGAAAAACCATTACAGACTATAAACAGAGACCTTGATATGAAAGATTACTTTGAAGGAAGGTCTGCTTAAAGATAACCATCTGAAACAAAGATTATTTTTCCTTTTATTTATTATTTTTGCACCTCTCCTCCCATCTCTGTGTGTCTGTCATGTGTCTGTGTGTATATATGTGTGTGTGCATGTATAAAGGGTGAGGGGCAATTTAAAGTTGGGGATTGTGAATGAGATAATAGTTAGCCAGGTGTATATGCTGCATATTTCATGATAGATCTGGTTACAGATAATAAGTAATTGTGTTCAAATTTACAAACCGGGGGCGTCATTCTCCGCCGGCGGGAGTCTCCGTTCTGCCGGCGCCCGGGGGTTTCCCGACGGCGTGGGGCTGCCCCACAATGGGAAACCCCATTGACCGGCCGGCGTTACGGAGACTCCCGCCGGCCGGTCAGCGCAGAAATGTGGCGGGGCGGGTAGGAGAATTTCGCCCCTGGTGACTGTAGTTATTGGGCAGCCAAGGGCCAAAGTCTTTGTAATTTAAAAAAAATAATCTTTATTGTCACAAGTAGGCTTACATTAACATGGCAATGAAATTACTGTGAAAAGCCCCGAGTCGCCACACTCCATGCCTGTTCGGATATACAAAGGGCACAGAGGGAGAATTCAGAATGTCCAAATTACCTGAAAGCATGTCTTTTGGGACTTGTGGAAGGAAACCCGGAGGAAACCCACGCAGACACGGGGAGAAGGTGTGGACTCCACACGGACAGAGACCCAAGCCGGGAATCGAACCTGGGACCCTGAAGCTGTGAAGCAACAATGCTACCCACTGTGCTACCGTGCTGCCGACTTTGGGTATTTAAAAAAGTAATTATTGGTTAATTCAATTGTGTTGCGACTCGGTGTCAAGTGGGGCTGGAATTGACTGTGCACGAGCCCAGGGGGTGATAACACAAGTCATCATGTTTTTACTAAAGATGAAATCCAGCTTGAAAAATTTATTATAGCTTTTTTGAGGATGCAACTAATGGGGTTGATAAAAGGGGAATAGTAGAGGTAGTATACTTGAATTTTCAATAAGAGTATATACAAAAGGTTAATAGGCAATAAAAGGGCTCTGAGATTTGGAGATAATATATGGGCATGGATAGAGGATTGGTTAATGGACAGTGAGTATAGAATAAGCATACATTTTGAAAGTTGGCAGAAAGTGAATTGTGGAGTTCCACAAGGGTCAGTGCTGAGGTCTCAGCTATTTACAATCCATATTAATAACTTAGATGAAGAGAGAGAAAGTAATGTATCAAAGTTTGCTGATCATACGAAGTCAGGTAGAAAAGTAAGCTGTGGGGAGGACACAGAGAGGATACAAAATGATATAGACAGTGAGTGGACAAGGTAGGGAGATGTGAAATAATTCATTTTGGCCGCAAGAATGGAAAAGCAGAGTATTTCTTAACAGCAGAAAGTCATCATGCAGTTGCAGCATGCAATTAGGAAGAGACATGGGGGACTGGAGTGCAGGAATAAAGAAGTCTTGCTCCAGATATACAGGGATTTGGAGACACCATGGGCTGGATTCTCCGATTTTGAGACTACATGCTGACGCCAGCGTGGAAACAGTGGTGTTTTACGACAGGAGAAATGGCGCAACAGCTGCACAGATTCAGCAACTCTAAATGGGCTAACATCATCACCACGTGGAATTCAACTCGTTGCATGCAAAATGCCACCGGATTCGCCGGGTCGGTGATTGGCGCACATGAGGCTCACACGCTGCAGCTGCACTTAAATATCCATCCCCCACACACATTGTCCCAGCCAACAAGATGGCCGGAAGGAGAGCAGCGCTGCGGTTTAGGAATGCTGAGCTGGACACCCACATGGACGCTGTGGAGAGGCGGATGATCCTGTACACCGGCCCAGGAGGAAGGCTGCCAAGCGTCGCTGTTCGCCGTGCCTGGGCGCAGGTGGCAGAGGCGGTCAGTGCTGTGGGCAACTTCGCCTGGACTGGCATCCAGTGCAGGAAGAAACTCCAGGACCTCCTCCGTGCGGCCAGGGTGAGTAGGAAGCGCTGTTCCCCTGGCACCAACCCCACCCCCCACACACCCGTAACCTGACCTCCCCCGCCCCCCATGCCAGCATCCATGCCAGCCGCAATGACCAGGTGCCCTGGTCACTGATGCCATCATATACCCAACGCCTGAGCTGCATGCGTCAGACCGTCTAACATTGTCGTTGTTTGTGTTTGCCCCCTCCGCAGGAGAAGGCAGCACACAACCGTCGGGAACGGGAGAAGGCCGGAGGGGGACCATCAGATCTGCGGCCCCTCACTGCGCCCGGGCTGGAGGAAAGGGAGGTCGCTGACCGGGAGATCGGAGGCGGGCCACTCAGCCCCCTCACCCCCTGCACCCTTATCCACCCCCCCACCCCTCCCCAGCCTGCTGTCTAACCATACATGTCGTCTTGTGTCTTATAGGACCGTCCAGAGATGGGGGCAGTCCATCCGGAGCCCCCCCGACCCCAGCCTGTGCCAGAGCCGGTGCCGCCCAGCCAGCCAAGCACTGACGGGGAGAGCAGCCCGAACACCAGCCCAGCGCCCGAGACTCAGCACACCCCGGAGCTCGGGTCGGAGGAGGACACGGACATTCCGTCACAGCTATCTCCAACACCCTCCCCCATCTCAGAGACTATCACCTTGGTTGGGCACATTACTGAAGAGGCTCCTGGGACACTATCTGGTGCGCACCACACATCGCATCCGGTACAGCGGGTGGAGGGAGGAGCACCCGAGGGGCCCAACGGTTGGAGGGCTCCTGGAACATCCAATCCTAGCCACAGTGCAGGTGCAGTCAGAGACCCAGGGACTACAAGAGGGGATGATGGCCGGCTTCCAGCACCTGCGAGTGCAGTTGTAGGAGTCCATCCGCGTGCAGGAGTAGGGGGTGGTGCCGGTCATGCGTGCCACCCAGGCCGACACCACACGGGTGGTGTCCACGGTGGAGGCAATGGTGTCGGATATGGATCACAGTGTGCATGGCCGGGGGCATTTTGTGCAGGCGGGGACTGAGGTCCAGGATAGGGCTGACCTCTCACAGGCAGTCATGTGCCAGAGCCACTTGGACATTGGGTCACAGCAGGCCATGGCTGAGAATGTCAGCGGCATTGCTCAGTCATCTACAACTAATCTCTACACTACATACAACTAATCTCTACACTACATACAACTAAGATCTGCTCTTACTCACACTATCTTTCCTTCAGTCTGTACTCTAGCTAACTCCTTCACTTCTCTCCCCACAAGGCTCAGCATCGATGTCTTATATACTTGTAACTCTAGCTCCCTCTAATGGCTGACGTAGACATTTCATTAACCCTTGCAGTTCTTCCATTTATGATAATACCACATCCCCACCTTTCTTCATGGCAGCACCCCTCCACCCATGTGAGTGGCCAAGGTGCCCATGGGCTCTTCTCCACACCTACTTTCCAGACCCTTTCCAAACTTTGCTGGTTCCTTATCCTCATCGTCGAAGTGGCTGGGCGTGCATCATATTCTGTGCATGATCTCCAAAGTGACAATTGAAAAGCTCCGACTCTCTTTCAGCATCCACGGCACACAGGAGTTTTTAGTCTCGGATAATGGTACAACCTTTACCATTGGGGCATTTGGGGTTTTATGCGGACAATGGTATATGCCACATCTGCACCGCTCCGTATCACCCCTTGTCCAATGGGTTGGCTAAATGTGCGGTCCAAATATTCAAATATGGGATGCGTAAGCAGATGGCAGGCTCCCTCGATACATGGTTGGCACATTTTCCTTTTTGTTATCGGACCATGCTTCACACTACCATCAGCAAAATTGCTTGTGCGTCATCAGCTACGGTTTCGCCTCAGCCTCATACTGCCGGATATCGGCAGGAATATTTACCGCAGCCAGGAACGGTTGGATCTTAGCTCAGGCAGACATATGCCACTCCGGCATTTCGCACCCGGGGAAATGGTCCACGTATGGAACTTTGGCGATGACGCTACTGGGGTTCTGGGCGTCATTGTTCGGTGCACAGGGCCGGTGTTGTATACAGTTTGCATACGGTACCGGGAGTCGAAACGACACCTGGACCATCTCCGCAGCCAAGCACCCATGCTGGATATTGACACAGTCTTTGGAGATGTCACCGTTGCCAACACCGCTGCCCCACCGCATGCCCCTAAGTGTTTCGATAGTGAGAGGGCAGAAACTGAAGACTCAAATTCTGAGATGAAGACACAGCCACCAAAAGGGGCCTGAGACAACAGCCCAAGCGAACGGCCACTGGAGGGAGTTCCACCAAGGCGATTAGCTTGGAAGCGTCAGTCCCCCGACTGATATACGCCACACAGCTCTGCACTGCTGACACCCAAGCAGCGCCTTCAGGCGAAGAAGCACAGGGGTCCCACCCGCACCCACTCTTGGTGGACCCAGTTTTGGACGTGGGAGGGGAGGAGGGTATAACTTTTCTGAGAGTTACGGGACCGTACCTGTAGTGATCTGTACATACATCTGCACATACACTAGGGACTACAGACAGATGTAACAGCCACAGCTTCACTAGAGGGCAGCATATAAAGGGTCCAGCCCAAGGGAGGATCCGCCCCTTTCAGAAGCAGAGAGCTAGGGAGCAGCAGCAGACAGAGACAGCTCAGCAAAAGCAGCTTATCTTAGCTTCACTGGTTATACCTCTTGACTATTATATCTAGTTAAGCTCTGGAAACAGAACAAACCTACTGAATAAAGTATGTGTTAACTGGAAGTCTACAATCTTTATTCAGACTTAGAGAATAACATATGATACCAGGCGTGATTTCAGAAAGCTAGCTAGACACCAGCAAGAGAAGAAAAACTTAAACCGGATATTCGACTGTGGAAGACTTTGCAGCAAATGGATCCTCGATGACTAACTGATTTGATGGTACTTGTTGGAACTCCATGGCGGCTGGAAACAACCGGTAATTTAAATTATAACTGGAAAATGTTTGAACAGCTGTTCCAAATATTTATCACAGCTAATGATTTAAGCAGTGCCTCTGACGCAACAAAAATAGCCTTACTACTCTCAACAGGAGGGCATGAAGCTAGAGAAATCTACAATTGCTTTAATTACTTAGAAGGTGAGGACAACACCAAAGTAGACGTTATACTCAAAAAATTTGCGAAACGCTGTAACAGTCAGTCTGGTGAGATGCTGGAAAGATTTAACTCTTGTCAGAGAAACGGAGGGCCCATCTCTGATTTTATTACAAATCTCAAGTTCATACCACAAGGCTGTGATTATGCTGATTTCAGAGACACTGTGATAATGCATCAATCAATTTCTGGACTATCTGATAAAAATTTGAGGGAAGAACTTTCACAAAATAAGTATCTAACTCTAGAAATCGCTTTACAAAAATGCCTTGCTTATGAACAAAAACAAAATCAGTACTTTGAGTCTATGCAAACACACAATCATCATTTAGAAAACAAAATCGGTAAAAATGGCACGAACACTCACCACGAGGCGGAGGTAGGGTTGAATCAGGAAAGACGGAGGTTCTGAGCGGCAGCCATCTTAGGAAAGGAGCCGCATATGCTCAGTTGCGAGAAGAGCGCACAGTCCAGGAAACTCGGTGTGCGCATGGGCAATTGAGTCCTACGCATGACGTCAAGAGCATCATGATGTCAGAGGACCAGGACCACGCCCACTTAAAAGGGAAATGCACGAAAATTAACAAAAACATTTAAAGCGGCAAAACCCAATTTTCTTGCCTCAAAAGACAGAACAGTGCCCGGACTTACACCAGCAGTTGAAAATAACTTTCACAACACCCTGGAACAAACAGTTAGCACCGCCCTACAAGGTGATATGGTCCTTGTAGACTATGACTCAGGCGAAGATTTCATCTTGGGAGATGGCTACCCAAGTACCAAATCCAAACTGCAATCAGAGGAGTTATACCGGGAAGACCCCGACGATGAGTTCTTCGGAATGGGGAATCTTCGGCCCAGCATATCTGACATCCCGACTAGTGAGTGCAGGATTATGCTGCGGCCTGATGCCAAGAAACAGAGAGTGGTCCATGCACCATGAAGGGCCCCAACCTCCACACAAGAAGATGATTTGTTCATTGAACATGAAGAGAACGATCACAACTCTGAAACAAAAAGCGATGATTTGTCCAACGAAACAATACACACAATACTGCTCAGACATGGCTGAGTTATTCGGAGATCCTGATCACAGCATCAGCAACACAGTTGAAAAGCTCAATACGACTCTTCTCATGGTAGATGAATCCAATACCATGGTGCCATGGCAGATCGTCGATACATTGGATGACAGCAATACGCAAGACGAAGCCGACGCCACACAGAGCACAGAACGACTCAGTTGAGAGAGCACAGATCAACTCTACAGCGAGAACACTGCACGACTCCACAAAGAGAGCGACGACAGACTCCACAGAGAGAGCGATGACAAACTCCACAAACAGAGTGATGACAGACTCCACAGAGAGAGCGATGACAAACTCCACAGAGAGAGCGATGACAAACTCCACAGAGAGCGATAAAGGATTCCACAGAAAGAGAGATGAAGGACTCCACAGAGACGCAAGCCTCCACAGACAGCTCAGTGACAGACTCAAAAATGGAAGCAAGCAAACACTCCATAGCAAACGCCATGCATGTACAAGACCATGAAGATCTATCAAGCTCATTGGAGCTACCAGAAGAAGACACTGAATGGCTACCCACTGTATGTGAGACAAGTGACGAAGAAATCACAATTCCCATACAGGATGTGCAGGATCACAGCGACACTGACATATCTCAGCTCGTCTGCACAGAAGCACTCAATAATCAGATAACGGCCACCCATGAGTCCAGAGAGATCATGTTAATTGAAACCTTGAATATTTTGACTCCAGAAGAGGAGCACCAAGAGTCCAGAGAGACCACGTCAATAGGAATCTTGAAGATTTTGACTCCAGAAAAGGAGCACAAAGAGATCACAGATGATTCAAATGAACCTGAAATGACTCCAGAAGAGGAGTACCAAGTAAGCAAAGAAGAGGAATCGAATCCACCACAAATAATTGATGTCACCAACATCAATGCAACATCAGATCATTCTCACAATTCTCAAGAAGACACGCTCAATGTAGCAGAGACCACAAAGGACACTGACACCAATAACTGTGACAATGACTCAAATCATCCACATGGCACACTCATTGAGCACACCAAGAACAAAAACCGCAAGAAGCACAGCAGAAACAAGAACAATAGCAACAACAAAAACAACATGCAGTGCAACAAGAACGACAAAAGCACCAAGAAGCATCCCAGAAACAACAAGCACGACAAGAAAAAGAACAAGAATAAAAGCGAAAACAACGAAAACAGAATCAACAAGCGCAACAAAAAGAACAACAAGAACGACAACAACAAGAATGCCAACGAAAACAACCAAGACAGAAACGATAGAAACAACAAGAACGATAACGAAAACAACAAAGACAGAAACGACAGAAACAGCAACAATGAAACAACGACCTGTACAACATGGTACAACTCTGCACGTTAAGGACAATGCCACAGCACACTGCGAAACAATGACTTGATTACAAACATGCCATGGCATGATAAAGAATCTCATGAATTCACATCTGCTCAAGAACAAACGAGCAAAACAGCTTTCACGAACGATGACATACAGAATCAATACCACAAACACAGGAAAAAGTCGAGATCAGACAAAGGTGCAACACAGAATTGCTACCCACAATCAAATGGAACAGGGGAAAAAGGTGTCCACATCATTAAACGGCTCATCAGCAAGGCAACCGAGTCACGTTCCGACATTAACCTCGCTCCGTTATCGTACCGAGCAACCCCATTGAGCTCAGGACAGTCGCCAGCGCAAATGCTCTTCGGCAGAGACATCCGGACAACCCTACCGGCAAAGCAATTCCGAGACCCCGGCAACGCACCGGTTCTCGACGACATGCGGGCACTATGCTCCAAACAATAACTATACTACGATCAACATATCCAACTATACACGCGATCCCACTCAAGCCACTGACAATAGGTGAAAACATCAGAATCAGGGACCCAGAAGGCGGATGGTCTGAGTCAGCCAAGGTGATCAGGCAGGAGGCACTGCGGTCCTACATTGTCAAATCGTCTGCAGGAGTACTTTTCCGCCATAACCGCCGGGATCTATTAGAGATTCGACTTACAAAGCCAGTATTTCCCACACTGGACTTGACCGAGTCCATTTGTCCACAGGACGTTCCTCACCACACAACGCCAGACAGAGGGCAGCACGGTAGCATTGTGGATAGCACAATTGCTTCACAGCTCCAAGGTCCCAGGTTCGATTCCGGCTGGGGTCACTGTCTGTGCGGAGTCTGCACATCCTCCCCGTGTGTGCGTGGGTTTCCTCCGGGTGCTCCGGTTTCCTCCCACAGTCCAAAGATGTGCAGGTTAGGTGGATTGACCGTCATAAATTGCCCTTAGTGTCCAAAATTGCCCATAGTGTTGGGTGGGGTTACTGGGTTATGGGGATAGGGTGGAGGTGTTGACCTTGGGTAGGGTGCTCTTTCCAAGAGCCGGTGCAGACTCGATGGGCCAAATGGCCTCCTTCTGCACTGTAAATGCTATGATCTAGTACTCTTGATGACATCAAAACATCAACCCTACTACCACCGTTACGACGCTCCAGCAGAAGCCGTAAGGCACCTGACCGGCTAGATTTATAACAGCACTTCAACACACGCACAAGACGAATATGGACATTTCTCACAATGGACTCACAACACAGTTAATTGTTTCTGTATTACTTTTATCATTTTCACAGTGTGCAGATTTGCATATTCTCACCACTTGTTATGTACAGTTTTCTTGAGGCCAGTCTAGAAAACATGTCAAATAAAAGGGGGGATGTAGTAATCTGTACATACATCTACACATACACCAGGGACTACAGACAGATGTAACAGCCACAGCATAACTAGAGAGCAGCATATAAAGGGTCCAGCATAAGGGAGGATCCGCCTCTTTCAGAAGCACAGGGATAGTGAGCAGCAGCAGACAGAGACAGCTCAGCATAGGCAGTTTACCTTAGCTTCACTGGTCATACCTGTTGACTGTATTATATTTATCTAGCTCTGGAAACAGAACAAACCTACTGAATAAAGTATTTGTGGAAACTGGAAGTCTACATCTTTATTCAGACATAGAGAATAACATAGTACTGACCAGGTTCCCCGTGACCCTTGAAGAATATGAACTGCCCCGCCAAGGTGGTGGAGTTCCCTTCATTAACGGGATCAACGCTGATATAAAAATCCTGGCCTAGATGCGGGCTGGGATACAGGAATCCCTTCGGGGTGTGGTACATATAGAATTTGCTAGAATTCATTAAACCTTGTTTGTTTTTCCTTATCCTCTTGTGTATTTGCTTCCTCAAAACCTAACACCCCTAAATGTGGTGCTTGGGATCAAGGAAGTTATGCGATGTCCCTGAATCTAAACTATCCCTATTGTAACGATCCACTATTCTGAAAATAACACAAACAGTAGAGGTCACTGCAGCCAAGTTAACACTTTCAGAAGGGACTACGGCGTCTAAGCTGGCACCAATTCACTGGCTGATGTATTTAAACTAATTGGGACATAAGTGCTCACAGCAGTTAAACTAACGAGACAAGTGGTCACAGCAGCTAAACTAACACTGACGCTAGGGGTCAGTAGAATTAAACTAACAGCAAAATAAAGCAGCTAAAACAGCATCAACGCAGTCAGTGCAGCTAAGTGAAACTAGCTTTATTACCCCTCCCTCTACCTCCCCCATCACTCCCACCCCCACCCAGCCCTGAAGACTCTTGTCCAAACAGAGCCAGGTTCACTTGTCAAATGTGTCAACAGTCATATTACTGTGCTCAGTAAGTACTGTCAATCTGAGCCCAAACTGTGAAGTAAAAGCACACACTTACTCGTAGCAACTCAACCGTGCCCGAGAGCTTCCAGACCAGTCCCCTTCTGTCATGAGATGATGACATAGCGCAAAGATCATGTCTATCTGTTTCGCAAGCACTCGATAGAATACCAACTGTAAAAGTTGGTGATGAGTGACATGGAATCCATCACACTGAACTCATACTGCTCCCTTCTATGGAAATGAATCAGAAATGAATTTAAACAATAATAAATCCCTGACATAGACCCATCTGTCATCACTCACTTCGGCATGAGAATAGTGATTTAAATTACTCTGTCTTTACAAAAATACGAGATTTACTGTACATTTGATGATGAAATGATTTTGTTTATATAGAATCCCTTTGTTTTCATTTCGCTTGTCATGTTGTATAGGGAGCTCAAACATCACTGCATGCCAAAGTAAAATGGAGCTTTTTGTTGCCCCGTTGTTGCTGGTCGACATTCCTTTAAACATTTCAAGGCTTCAGGTATCAGGAATGAAATATTTAAAGGAGCGTTACCTGGAGGTGTTTGTGCTACTCAACGTGTCTCACCCACAGCGATGGACTCCTCCGCGGCTTTCCTGGATGTTTAGGAGGAGGTGGCACCTCTGATTACCCCCATGTGAAAATGCCATGGCGTCACGCGTCAGTGTGACAGGTCACTGGACTTGAGCTCTTCAAAACCCTCCCCAACACTACAAGGACCCCATTCAGAAATAACAGCGAATACTACTACATTACAAAGGTTCAGCCAATTCACCAAACAGAGATTGGGAAGTGAGAGAGGCAGGCTCCACGTGGCCCATAACATGGACACTGTCAGAGTGAGGCTCACTTGCTGTTTGGTTTTGATCGTATTGGGTTAGATTTCACTGAATGTTTAAACTCAAAGTTCTGATCCCATTTTTGATCACCACACCGCACCTTCTCCTAAAGCTTTGTGTTCGAGTCCTTCCCTTTGCTCCCATTTCTTTTATTTTATCTTTATTGGGTTTTTCTGGTCCATGGACCCATAATCACAATGTGCTCATAAGCAGAGGACTTAAGCTGTAGCAGCCTGCTGGTCAGGACAGTGTGTTCCAGGGTTTGTATTTTGGAGAGGAGAAAACAGATTGTTGGTGCCAAGTGGATCTTAAGAACCAGGTTTGGAGGAAGTTGGTTTGAGTGGTTGGCTCTACCACCCTTTCCTCTTTGGGGTGTGTGCACATGTTCAGAATGAGGTGGGTTAGAAAGTGGGTGTTTGAGAATGGGGCATCAGTTATATTTTTGTCAGTTTAATTATATTACTGTTAAATAATGAAAGGTTTTTTGTATTAAATGTACAAATCTGGTGACTGCAGTTTATTGGGCTCAGCCAAGGTCCTCAGGTATTTTTAAAATAACATCTAATTTCACTTGTGCTGCGACCACAAGTTAGAATTGACCACACACTAGCCCAGGGGGTTGTGATATTTGTTGAAGAGAATTATTTTTCACCATCTCTGAGTTTTGATATCAAGATTCTACATTTGTCAACGTGTTCCCTTATCTTTATTCCTGTCATTTCCAAACTGTTGGACCGGCCGGAGGGTATGAAACTGTTCAGTAAACCATAGTGAAGGGGAATGAGGTGCCTTGCTGACTCCACAATGGGCTATTAGATCTTGTTCTGGTCCTTTTTTCGTAGCACCAGTGCTCTATCAGTGGCACTTTCATCTCCTAATTCAGATGGTTTTGGATCATGGGACAGCTCCGAGACGGAGACAGGCAGTGTGAAGATGGCACCTCAGTTCATACAATGCTAAGGACCAAGTGCTGGAAAATGGGATTAGAATAGATAATTTTTTGATGGCCGGCTCAGACACGATCTGTACTGTAAAACTCTATGACTATGACTCTGTGAAAACACTCAACAAACACCTTTGGCACAGTGGTTAAAAGGGCTCACTCTATTTGAAGAGAGCAAGGTATTCACCCCAGCGTCAGTCCTCAGACCTTGACATTCATAGAAATGTAGAATGATGCAATACAAAAACAGGCCATTTGGCCCATCATGCCTGTACTAGCTCTTTGAAAGAGCTATCTAATTAAATTCCACTCTCTTGTTTTTGCCCTGTGGCCGTGCAAATCTGTCTCCTGTGAATATTTACCCAATTCCCTTTTGAAATGCATTGTTCAATCTACGTCCGCTAGTTTTCAGGCAGTGGATTCCAGATCGTAACAACTCGCTGGGTGTAACAAATTCTCCTCATCTTACACAAAAGCATAATAGTGCAGGTGTTGGATATCTGAAATAAAAAAGATGCTGGAAGTATCTGTAGAGAGAAACACAGCATCAATGGCTAAGTCCACATTGCAGGAATGAAACGGGAGGTATGTGCAGCCAGCCACATGTTAATACTTGTCCTCTGATTCCTTCCACCTGCCATTTCCACCAAGTTTTGAATAAAGGCAGGTCGCAACCTAACTTCCATTAAACTGATGTTTGATTCAGTATTTAAATATCTATTCAGAATTTAATTCTCACTGTCATTGCTATTTTTGTAGAGGTGAGTGTGCTCCTGAAGACTACATGAACTACATAAGGTAAGTGAACTTTGGGAGTAGCTTGCTCTGGAGTGGAGAACCTTTTGACAGGGAAGTCTAAAAGCTCCTACCAACTTCAACTATTATAAAGTAATGGTGTGTGATGATCTAAGTACCATTTTCAATGCAGTGATTGATCATAGGACTCTTTCCTTAAAAGGCAAGAGTCTATTAAATTGATCAGGACAGTGTATGGATTCAAATGCATCTGAGCACTTTATCTAGGGGATAGAGTTCTCTTCAGCATTCTACAGAATCAGCGATGTAAGGGACCTTGAACTGGATTCTCCATCCCGCCGCGCTAGATTTCTGGTTTAGCATGCCGGTGGGAAGCTCCGTTTCGTCAGCAGCTCAATGGGGTTTCCCATCTTGGGGCAGCCCCACACCGTCGAGAAACCCCCAGGCTGCCGGCAAAATAGAGCATCCCGACGGTGAAGAATCCAGCCCCTTGTATTTTAACTTAAACATTGATTACTGGAGAATCAGTGGGGTAGTGGTAATGTTACTGGGATTAGTAATCCAGAGGCCAAGAATAATTCTCTGGGGATAAAAGTTCAAATCGCACTGTGGTAACTGGTGAAATTTAAATTTAATTAATTAATAAATCTGAAATTCAAATTCATAGCAATGTGACTCTGAAATGCCCTCTGAAATGGCCTGGAAAGCCGCTCAGTTGCACCAAACTGCAACAGAAAAATCAAAAAAGGATTGAAACTGGATGGGCAACCTGGCATTACATAAGAACTAGGAGCAGGAGCCCTTCGAGCCGACTCCACCATTCATGGCTGATCTTTTGTGGACTCAGCTCCACTTTCCCGCACAAACACCATAACCCTTGACAAAAGCATTGGAAAATACAGCACCACATCCAGCCTTGTCAACCCTGCATAGTCCTTCTGAAAACTTCTGGACACTCGTGTCAAAATTGGGAAAGCTATCATGCAGACTAGTCAAGCAACAGCCTGACCTAGTCATACTCACAGATTCAGACCTTACAGACCCATCACCATCCCTAGGTACATCCAGTCCCACATGAAGAAATGGGTCAGATCCCAGTGGCTCTGGGATTCTCAACATTGACTTTGGACTCCATGAGTCTTGTGGCATCAGGTCAAACATGGGCAAGGAAACCTGCTGCTTACCACATTCCCATCCCATTTCCCCTTCCCCCACCCCAAACCACCAGCTAATGAATCAGTACTCCTCTATGCTGAACACCAATTGAAAGAAGCACGGAGGGTGGTAAGGTCACAGAATATATTTTGGATGGGGGAACTCCAATGTCCAACACCAGTGTTGGCTCGATAGCGCCACTACTGACTGAGCTGGTCAAGAACTGAAGAACATAACTGCTGGACTCAGTCTGAGGGAACCAACAAGACAGAAAAACCTATTTGGCCTTGTCCTCAGAAATCTGCTTGTCACAGGCGCATCTGTCCATATCGGTAAGAGTGACCACCACATAGTCCTTGTGGAGACAAAGTTTCATCTTCACATTGATAATACTCTCCATCGTGTCATGTGGCACTACCACTGTGCTAAGTGAGCCATAGCCTTTAGTGTCCAGTGCCTTCCGCCATTTCGGGGTGAAGTGAATTGGCTGAAGAGTGACATCTGTGATTTTGGGGACCTCATGAGGAGGTTCGAACAGATATAGCATCTCAAAACCGGGGGCTGGATTCTGTATTTGGGTAAGTGTTCCCGCTGGAAATCAATTACGTACAATTGGCATTAATGACATGGGTGCAATTTGATCCGAGATTCAGGATATGCCAATGGGCCAGCGGTCTGCTGGTGTGAATTGGAAGCAATTCCCATTCCTGCTGGCGGTGGACTCAAGGGGCCAGAATTCACATTAAAGAGCCTGATGAGCCGGCACTACTTATAAATGCTCCATTCACCACACACTCTCATTCCCCCCAAGAAGATGGCTCAGAGAAGGCCTGCACCCCGATCTGAAATAGACCCAAAGCTCAATGCCATTAAAGAGAGGAGGGACACCCTCTCCCTCACGGTGGGCCGCAGACTCAAGCCCGCCCTCTTGAAAAGCGCCTGCAGAGGCAGTCAAAGAACAAAGAACAATACAACACAGGAACAGGCCCTGCGGCCCTCCAAGCCTGCGCCGATCACGTGTCCTAACGAGACCAATCGCCTGTATCCTTTTATACCCCGTCTGTTCATGTGTCTATCCAGATAAGTCTTAAAGGTCACCAAAGTATCTGCCTCAACCACCTCATGTGGCAGTGCATTCCAGGCCACTACCACCCTCTGTGTTAAATACTTCCCCCGCACATCCCCACTGAACCTTTCCCCTCTCACCTTGAACTTATGCCCCCTTGTAATTGTAATTTCCGCCCTGGGAAAATGCTCCAACTGTTCACCCTATCTATATCCCTAATAATTTTATAAACTTCTATCAGGTCGCCCCTCAGCCTCCGTCTCTCTAGGGAGAACAATCTCAAGTTTATTCAATCTCCCCTCATAGCTAACACCCTCCATACCAGGCAACATCCTGGTAAACCTTTTCTGCACTCCCTCCAAACCCTCCACATCTTTCTGGTAGTGCGGTGACCAGAATTGGACGCAGTATTCCAAATGTGACCTGCCAACATTCTATATGACTGTAATGTAATTTGCGAGCTTTTATACTCTATACCCCGTCCTATGAAGGCAAGCATGCCATATGCTTTCTTTACCACCATTTCCACCTGTGCCTTCAGTGCGGCCAGTGTCACCAGGAGGAGACAACTTGTGATCCTGAGGGGTGAGCTAACTGATAGGGTCATTGATTAGGCCTCAGAGGGGGGCAGAGTGGCAGGGAGGATTCCAAAGGCCACATTGCAGATGTCCTTTGATGTGGGGTCAACTTTGTTTCCCCTGCAGTGGGGTTGGGCTTCTGAAGAGCGCCAACCACTGGTGTGCCAGTGACTGAGCTTGGCCAAGGCTTCCTGTTGATACAGCTGGTCTTCGCAAGGTTCTTTGTTTACCTCGTCAGCCCTGTAATAATCCACAGGAGGCAGGGGTACCATCACTACACTAGTATTTATTTGCAATAACTATATCCCAGAGCAGCTCCAAACAGTGCTGCTAGCATTCCAGACAACTTAAGACTGGTTCACAAAGCCTACACGAGGTGCCTATATGGGCCCCCTCAATGAGCTATCATTGAGGGAGCTCATACTCCAATTGGCCAACAATAATGCCAATTGGAGGTCATTACATACCCACACACACCAACACCCACAAGGCTCCCACTCCCCAACACCCACTCCCAACCCCACCCTACTCCCCAACACCTACCCACACTCCCCAACACCCACTCCTATCCCCCACCCACACTCCCCATCACCCACCCCACTCCCCAACACCCACCCCCAACAGCCACCCCACTCTCCAACACCCACCCCGATCTCCAACACCCACCTGACTCCCCAACACCCACCTGACTCCCCAGCAGAGGGCAGTAGCGTGGAGCTGCTGATTGGCTGTTGCAAGGGAAATTTGCATACCTCCGTTGTGGTCACCCTAACCTGGAGGTGGTTTGTGGAGGAGCTGTTGTCAAGTGACACTTAAACCCGAAACACTTCTTCAGTGTTTCCCTCCCTACCCACTCCTCTAACCAAAAAAAAACAACCACTGTAAAGATCACGAGGAAGGCTCGAGGTCAGGTAGAAGTAGAAAGAAGTTGAACCGTGACGCCACAGCCTGCAGGTAAGGGATTGGCTGGTGACTGGTAAGTAGTTTTTATTTTATTTTCCCTCAGGTGTTATTGTGCAGGGCGCAGAGGTTGCTGAGTGAGTGCTTGCTGAGAAGGGGAGAGAATAACAGGTAAGCTCTTTCTTTTTCTTTTTTTATCTAGAGGGGATGGCAGGGAAGGTAGTGCAATGTTCCTCCTGCAGAATGTTTGAGGTGAGGGACGCCGACAGTGTCCCTGCTGATTTCATCTGTGGGAAGTGCACCCATCTCCAGCTCCTCAGAAACCACGTTAGGGAACTGGAGCTGGAGCTGGATGAACTTCGGATCATTCGGGAGGCAGAGGTGGTCATTGATAGAAGCTTCAGGGATGTAGTTACTCCGAAGAATAAAGATAGATGGGTGACGGTGAGAGGGGCTGGGAGGAAGCAGTCAGTACAGGGATCCCCTGTGGTCGTTCCCCTTAGTAACAAGTATACCGCTTTGGATACTGTTGGGGGGACACGAATTACCAGGGGTAAGCCATGGGGTGCAGGTCTCTGGCACAGAGTCTGTCCCTGTTGCCCAGAAGGGAAGGGGGGAGACGGGTAGAGCATTAGTCATTGGAGACTCCATAGTTAGGGGGATAGATAGGCAATTCTGAGGGAACGAGAGAGACTCGCGGTTGGTGTGTTGCCTCCCAGGTGCCGGGGTGTGTGATGTCTCGGATCGTGTTTCCGAGGTCCTTAAGGGGGAGGGGTAGCAGCCCCAGGTCATGGTCCACATAGGTGCCAACGACATTGGTAGAAAAAGGGATAGGGATGTAAGGCAGGAATTGAGGGAGCTAGGGTGGAAACTTTGATCTAGGACAAACAGAGTTATTATCTCTGGGTTGTTACCCGTGCCACGTGATAGCGAGACGAGGAATAGGGAAAGAGAGGAGTTGAACGCGTGGCTACAGGGATGGTGCAGGAGGGAGGGTTTCAGATTTCTGGATAATTGGGGCTCATTCTGGGGTCAGTGGGTCTTCTACATACGGGATGGTCTACACCTGGACCAGAGGGGTACCAATATACTGGGGGTGAAATTTGCTAATGCTCTTCGGGAGGCTTTAAACTAGTTCAGAAGGGGCTTGGGAACCTGAATTGTAGCTCCAATATACAGGAGGTTGAGAGTAGTGAGGTCATGAGTAAGGTTTTAAAGTTGCAGGAGTGTACCGGCAGGCAGGAAGGTGGTTGAAAGTGTGTCTTCTTCAACGCCAGGAGCATCCGGAATAAGATGGGTGAACTTGCGGCATGGGTTGGTACCTGGGACTTCGATGTTGTGGCCATTTCGGAGACATGGATAGAGCAGGGACAGGAATGGTTGTTGCAGGTGCCGGGGTTTAGATATTTCAGTAAGCTCCGGGAAGGTGGTAAAAGAGGGGGAGGGGTGGCATTGTTAGTCAAGGACAGTATTAAGGTGGCAGAAAGGACGTTTGATGAGGACTCGTCGATTGAGGTAGTATGGGCTGAGGTTAGAAACAGGAAAGGAGAGGTCACCCTGTTAGGGGTTTTCTATAGGCCTCCGAAAAGTTCCAGAGATGTAGAGGAAAGGATTGCAAAGATGATTCTGGATAGGAGCGAAAGCAACAGGGTAGTTGTTATGGGAGACTTTAACTTTCCAAATATTGACTGGAAATGCTATAGTTCGAGTACTTTAGATGGGTCCATTTTTGTCCAAGGTGTGCAGGAGGGTTTCCTGACACAGTATGTAGATAGGCCAACGAGAGGCGAGGCCATATTGGATTTGGTACTGGGTAATGAACCAGGACAGGTGTTAGATTTGGAGGTAGGTGAGCACTTTGGTGATAGTGACCACAATTTGATTACGTTTACTTTAGTGATGGAAAGGGATAGGTACATACCGCAGGGCAAGAGTTATATCTGGGGGAAAGGCAATTATGATGCGATGAGGCAAGACTTGGGATGCATCAGATGGAGAGGAAAACTGCAGGGGATGGGCACAATGGAAATGTGGAGCTTGTTCAAGGAACAGCTACTGCGTGTCCTTGATAAGTATGTACCTGTCAGGCAGGGAGGAAGTGGCCGAGCAAGGGAACCGTGGTTTACTAAGGCAGTCGAAACACTTGTCAAGAGGAAGAAGGAGGCTTATGTAAAGATGAGACATGAAGGTTCAGTAAGGGCGCTCGAGAGTTACAAGTTAGCTAGGAAGAACCTAAAGAGAGAGCTAAGAAGAGCCAGGAGGGGACATGAGAAGTCTTTGGCAGGTAGGATCAAGGATAACCCTAAAGCTTTCTGTAGATATGTCAAGAATAAAAGAATGACTAGGGTAAGAGTAGGGCCAGTCAAGGACAGTAGTGGGAAGTTGTGCTTGGAGTCCGAGGAGATAGGAGAGGTGCTAAATGAATATTTTTCGTCAGTATTCACACAGGAAAAAGTCAATGTTGCCAAGGAGAATACTGAGATTCAGGCTACTCGACTAGAAGGGCTTGAGGTTCATAAGGAGGAGGTGTTAACAATTCTGGAAAGTGTGAAAATAGATATGTCCCCTGGGCCGGATGGGATTTATCCTAGGGTTCTCTGGGAAGCTGGGGAGGAGATTGCTGAGCCTTTGGCTTTGATCTTTAAGTCATCTTTGTCAACAGGAATAGTGCCAGAAGACTGGAGGATAGCAAATGTTATCCCCTTGTTCAAGAAGGGGAGTAGAGACAACCCAGGTAACTATAGACCAGTGAGCCTTACTTCTATTGTGGGCAAAATCTTGGAAAGGTTTATAAGAGAGAGGGTGTATAATCATCTGGAAAGGAATAATTTGACTAGACATAGTCAACACGGTTTTGTGAAGGGTAGGTCTTGCCTCACAAACCTTATTGAGTTCTTTGAGAAGGTGACCAAACAGGTGGATGAGGGTAAAGCAGTTGATGTGGTGTATAGGATTTCATTAAAGCGTTTGATAAGGTTCCCCACGGTACGCTACTGCAGAAAATACGGAAGCATGGGATTCAGGGAGATTCAGCAGTTTGGATCAGAAATTAGCGAGCTGGAAGAAGACAAAGGGTGGTGGTTGATGGGAAGTGTTCAGACTGGAGTCCAGTTACTAGTGGTGTACCACAAGGATCTGTTTTGAGGCCACTACTGTTTGTCATTTTTATAAATGACCTGGAGGAGGGCGTAGAAGGATGGGTGAGTAAATTTGCAGATGACACTAAAGTCGGTGGAGTTGTGGACAGTGCGGAAGGATGTTACAAGTTACAGAGGGACACAGATAAGCTGCAGTGCTGGGCTGAGAGGTGGCAAATGGAGTTTAATGCAGAAAAGTGTGAGGTAATTCATTTTGGAAGGAATAACAGGAAGACAGAGTACTGGGCTAATGGTAAGATTCTTGGCAGTGTGGATGAGCAGAGAGATCTCGGTGTCCATGTACATAGATCCCTGAAAGTTGCCACTCAGGTTGAGAGGGTTGTTAAGAAGGCGTACGGTGTGTTACCTTTTATTGGTAGAGGGATTGAGTTTCGGAGGCCTTGTTCATCGTGGCCGGAGACTTCAACAAGGCCAACCTCAAGAGTGTACTGCCAAAATTCCACCAGCACATGTCCTGTCCCACCAGGGGCGACAACACTTTTGACCACTGCTACTCAAAAATCAAGGGCGCCTACCGTTCCATCCCCCGACCGCACTTTGGGAAATCAGACCATAAGACGGTGCTCCTTCTCCCTATTTATTGACTACAGCTCCGCCTTCAACGCCATAATCCCAGCCAAGCTCATATCAAAGCTCCAAAACCTAGGACTTGGCTCCCCACTCTGCAACTGGATCCTCGATTTTCTGACCAACAGACCACAATCAGTAAGAATGAACAACAACACCTCCTCCACAATAGTCCTCAACACCGGCGCCCCGCAAGGCTGCGTACTTAGCCCCCTACTCTACTCCCTGTACACACACGACTGCGTGGCAAGACTTGGTTCCAACTCCATCTACAATTTTGCTGACGATACGACCATAGTGGGCCGGATCTCGAATAACGACGAGTCCGAATACAGGAGGGAGATAGAGAATCTAGTGGAGTGGTGTAGCGACAACAATCTCTCCCTCAATGCCAGCAAAACTAAAGAGCTGGTAATTGACTTCAGGAAGCAAAGTACTGTACACACCCCTGTCAGCATCAACGGGGCCGAGGTGGAGATGGTTAGCAGTTTCAAATTCCTATGAGTGCACATCTCCAAAAATCTGTCCTGGTCCACCCACGTCGAAGCTACCACCAAGAAAGCACAACAGCGGCTATACTTCCTCAGGAAACTAAGGAAATTTGGCATGTCCACATTAACCCTCACCAACTTTTACAGATGCACCATAGAAAGCATCCTATCGGGCTGCATCACAGCCTGGTATGGCAACTGCTCGGCCCAGGACCGCAAGAAACTTCAGAGAGTCGTTAACACCGCCCAGTCCATCACACAAACCTGCCTCCCATCCATTGACTCCATCTACACCTCCCACTGCCTGGGGAAAGCGGGCAGCATAATCAAAGATCCCTCCCACCCGGCTTACTCACTCTTCCAACTTCTTCCATCGGGCAGGAGATACAGAAGTCTGAGAGCACGCACGAACAGACTCAAAAACAGCTTCTTCCCCAGTCACCAGACTCCTAAATGACCCTCTTATGGACTGACCTCATTAACACTACACCCTGTATGCTTCATCCGATGCCAGTGCTTATGTAGTTACATTGTATATGTTGTGATGCCCTATTATGTATTTTCTTTTATTCCCTTTTCTTCTCATGTACTTAATGATCTGTTGAGCTGCTCGCAGAAAAATACTTTTCACTGTACCTCGGTACACGTGACAATAAACAAATTCAATGAGGTCATGTTGCAGCTGTACAAAACTCTGGTGCGGCCGCATTTGGAGTATTGCGTGCAATTCTGGTCGCCGCATTATAGGAAGGATGTGGAAGAATTGGAAAGGGTGCAGAGGAGATTTACCAGAATGTTGCCTGGTATGGAGGGAAGATCTTATGAGGAAAGGCTGAGGGACTTGAGGCTGTTTTCGTTAGAGAGAAGAAGGTTAAGAGGTGACTTAATTGAGGCATACAAGATGATCAGAGGATTGGATAGGGTGGACAGTGAGAGCCTTTTTCCTCGGATGGTGATGTCTAGCACGAGGGAACATAGCTTTAAATTGAGGAGTGATAGATATGACAGATGTCAGAAGTAGGTTCTTTACTCAGATAGTAGTAAGGGCGTGGAATACCCTGCCTGCAACAGTAGTGGACTCGCCAACACTAAGGGTATTCAAATGGTCATTGGATAGACATATGGACGATAAGGGAATAGTGTAGATGGGCTTTAGAGTGGTTTTTCAGTTCGGCGCAACATCGAGGGACCAAGATCCTGTACTGCGCTGTAATGTTCTATGTTCTATAACACCCACCCCACTCCCCAACACCCACCTCGCTCCCCAACACTCACCTCGCTCCCCAACACCCACCCCGCTCTCCAACACCCATCCCGCTCTCCAACACCCACCTCACTCCCCAACACCCACCTCACTCACCAACACACATCCAGTCCCCACTCCCCAACACCCACCTCACTCCCCAACACCCACCTCACTCCCCAAAACCCACCTCACTCCCCAACACCCACCTCACTCCCCAACACCCACTCTGCTCTCCAACACCCACCATACTCCCCAACACTCACCCCACTCCCCAACACCCACCCCACTCCCCAACACCCACCCCACCCCCTAACACCCACCCCATTCCCCAACACCCACTCCGCTCTTCAACACCCACCCCGCTCCCCAACACCCGCCCCGCTCCCCAACACCCATCCCGCTCTCCAACACCCACCTCACTCCCCAACAGCCACCTCACTCCCCAACACCCACCTCACTCTCCAACACCCACCCCACTCCCCAACACTCACCCCACTCCCCAACACTCACCCCACTCCCCAACACCCACCCCACTCCCCAACACCCACCCCGCTCCCCAACATCCGCCCCGCTCCCCAACACCCACCCCGCTCTCCAACACCCACCTCACTCCCCAACACCCACCCAGCCCTAACTCCCCAACACCCACCTCACTCCCTAACTCCCACCCCACTCCCCAACACCCACCTCTCTCCCCAACACCCACCTCACTCCCCAACACCCACCCCACTCCTGAACACCCACTCAACCCCCACTCCCCAACACCCACCTCACTCCGCCAACACCCTCCTCACTCCGCCAACACCCAACTCACTCCCCCAAAACCCACCTCACTCCCCAACACCCACCTCACACCCCAACACCCACCTCGCTCCCCAACACCCACCTCGCTCCCCAACACCTACCCCGCTCCCCAACATCCACCCTGCTCCCCAACACCCACCTCGCTCCGCAACACCCACCTCACTCCCCAACACCCACCTCACTCCCCAACACCCACCTCACTCCCCAACACCCACCTCACTCCCCAACACCCACCTCACTCCCCAACACCCACCTCACTCCCCAACACCCACCTCACTCCCCAACACCCACCTCACTCCCCAACACCCACCTCACTCCCCAACACACACCTCACTCCCCAACACACACATCACTCCCCAACACACACCTCACTCCCCAACACCCACCTCACTCCCCAACACCCACCTCACTCCCCAACACCCACCCACACTCCCCAACACCTACCTCACTCCCCAACACCCACCTCACACCCCAACACCCACCTCACTCCCCAACACCCACCTCACTCCCCAACACCCACCCCTCTCTCCAACACCCATCTCACTCCCCAACACACACCTCACACCCCAACACCCACCTCACTCCTCAACACCCACCCCTCTCGCCAACACCCATCTCACTCCCCAACACACACCTCACACCCCAACTCCCACGTCTCTCCCCAACACCCATGCACACTCCCATCCCCCACCCACACTCCCCAGCACCCACATGGCCCCCCCTCCCCAACACCCACTGCCATCCCCCACCCCCACCCCACCCCCAAAGCCCACAAGGCCCTCACTCCCCAACACCCACCTGGCCCCCACTCCCAACACTCACTCCTGACCACACCCACACTCCCCAACACCCACTCTCATCCCTGCCCACACTCCCCAACACCCAACCAGCCCCCACTCTCCAACACCCATTCCTATCCTCACCCATACTCCCAAACACATTTTGGCTGCATTGATAGAATTCCCGTGGTTGGGTTTAGCACAGTGCTGTAGCCCCATCCCTCCGGCTAAAATGGCCGGTATTACAGTTGGGCCCATGAGGAAGCATGCGGCACTCAATCCAGCCCAGCCCAGGTGGGTGTGGGCTTCAGCAAGGCCAGGCTGGCAGGTTCAGCAAGGGAGGTGAGGGGAGCGGGTAGGTGGAGGAAGGCCATGGATGAGGGGAACCTTGTTTTGTGGGGGGTGGAGCTGATGTTGGAGGGGCTTCAGCTTGAAAGGCTCACTGATGGAGCTAGGGGGACAGCAGACCTCTTCACTAGCAGCATGTTCAGTGAAAGCTTCCAGCTTGATGTGAGCCTAACTTGCTGCTGCTAAATCCTGGCTGCAGCGAGATGAGGCCCATTTAAGGGCTTCAATTGCCCACAGGTGGTATACCCGTCCAACACATACATCACCATTGGTAAAATTGTGGCAGGGCAGGGCAAAGCAGGCGGCTGGCAGGCATGGCACCTGCTAGATTTAACATGCACCCCCTGGCCAGCTTCAACCTGCTATTAGAGCAATGTTAAATCTTGCCCTTGGAGTTTGCTACTCCTAATCACCACCCTCGAGAAATAATTAGGGCAATTTTCCACAGTTCCATCAGGTGATAATTGGTTGTCAAGGTGATGCGTTAATTTGAAAGGCCGGTTCAAAGGCACCATCTTGATAAATTTGCTGAAGTCTGCTCCAAGAATGGTCTTGTGGAGGAATGCTAAGCAGCTAATTGACAATTAAATTGCTGCCACGGCACTTTGGTAGATGGCTCTTGGCCTTCTCCTAACAGCGATCTGCTGATTGGGAGGAAACATTTTGTTGTTGAGGTTTTTGAGCGCTCCTTAAAGGTAGATCACATTGTACCACTTGCTGCTGGTTGTTTAAAAATAACTTTAATTACCAACAGGCTGCTGTGATGAAGGTCGGAAATTTATATATATACATATTGCATTATGTTTCAGTCATGTTATTAAAATAACAGATTAAGATTTTCAGTTTATATGTCTGCTAAAACTGTGATCAATGGGTTAACAGCTAGGCAGACTGTAATGTCACTCATGGGAGGGACTGGGTCGGTTTGAGTTTCATTTTCAGCCCTGCCCTGTGTCTGTCGTTTTTAGATTCAGATTCCGAGTTCTGCTCTGGGTTCTGAGGAAAGGAGATGTGTTTCTCAGACTGATTTCTGAAAGCTTCTCTCCCAAGGACTTTGTGCATAAATCTGTTAGCCATTAACTGTATTAATAAGTGGCATTTGACCTTTTGTGTGGACTTTGCTAAATGAAATGTTCGAAGTAGATGGGAGATTAAGCTGAAAGACCTTTCTTCATTTCTTTTTAGAACTTTCCTTGGATGTGAATGGGGTTAATCCCATGTTAATAATGAAGTTTGTTTTAATGTAAAAGATCCCTGGTTGTCGGTGGAATCACTCCTGAAGTGAAGTGTGCTTTCCTCAAAGTTTAGGAATTGGAAGATTGTTGGGGTCCCGTCTGGTCCGGGTACCTTCACCCTGTCAAAATGGATCTCGGACATTTTAGCTGAAATGGGAGAGTTGTGTTATTTTATTGGATATCTTCTAGCATTCATCAGAAGAAATGTAGGGTGGGATTCTCCGAGCCGGCGCACGGCCGGAGAATAGACGTCTATGCCGAAATGGACCATGAGGCCGTTCCAACGGCATTTTGAAATCTCCGCCCCTGAAAATCACGCGATCACGGCGGGTGCCGCCTGGCCCGGGGAATCACGGAAGGTGTCCCGACGAGTGATTCTCCGGGCCCCCAATGATGCTGCGCCCCGGATGGACTGAAGTCACAACGGCGTGGTCAGAAGTCACAACGGCGTGGTCAGAAGTCACGGCGGCGTGGTCTGAAGTCACGGCGGCGTGGTCAGAAGTCACAACGGCGTGGTCAGAAGTCACAACGGCGTGGTCAGAAGTCACGGCGGCGTGGTCAGAAGTCACGGCGGCGTGGTCAGAAGTCACGGCGGCGTGGTCTGAAGTCACGGCGGCGTGGTCTGAAGTCACGGCGGCGTGGTCTGAAGTCACGGCGGCGTGGTCTGAAGTCACGGCGGCGTGGTCAGAAGTCACGGCGGCGTGGTCTGAAGTCACGGCGGCGTGGTCGGAAGTCACGGCGGCGTGGTCGGAAGTCACGGCGGCGTGGTCGGAAGTCACGGCGGCGTGGTCAGAAGTCACGGCGGCGTGGTCTGAAGTCACGGCGGCGTGGTCGGAAGTCACGGCGACGTGGTCAGAAGTCACGGCGGCGTGGTCTGAAGTCACGACGGCGTGGTCAGAAGTCACGGCGGCGTGGTCAGAAGTCACGGCGGCGTGGTCTGAAGTCACGGCGGCGAGGTCAGAAATCACGGCGGCGTGGTCTGAAATCACGGCGGCGTGGTCAGAAGTCACGACGGCGTGGTCAGAAGTCACGGCGGCGTGGTCAGAAGTCACGGCGGCGTGGTCAGAAATCACGACGGCGTGGTCAGAAGTCACGACGGCGTGGTCAGAAGTCACGGCGGCGTGGTCAGAAGTCACGGCGGCGTGGTCAGAAGTCACGGCGGCGTGGTCAGAAGTCACGACGGCGTGGTCTGAAGTCACGACGGCGTGGTCAGAAGTCACGACGGCGTGGTCAGAAATCACGACGGCGTGGTCAGAAGTCACGGTGGCGTGGTCAGAAGTCACGGCGGCGTGGTCAGAAGTCACGACGGCGTGGTCAGAAGTCACGGCGGCGTGGTCAGAAGTCACGGCGGCGTGGTCAGAAGTCACGACGGCGTGGTCAGAAGTCACGACGGCGTGGTCTGAAGTCACGACGGCGTGGTCAGAAGTCACGACGGCGTGGTCAGAAATCACGACGGCGTGGTCAGAAGTCACGGTGGCGTGGTCAGAAGTCACGGCGGCGTGGTCAGAAGTCACGGCGGCGTGGTCAGAAGTCACGGCGGCGTGGTCAGAAGTCACGGCGGCGTGGTCAGAAGTCACGGCGGCGTGGTCTGAAGTCACGGCGGCGTGGTCTGAAGTCACGGCGGCGTGGTCTGAAGTCACGGCGGAGTGGTCAGAAGTCACGGCGGCGTGGTCTGAAGTCACGGCGGCGTGGTCTGAAGTCACGACGGCGTGGTCAGAAGTCACAACGGCGAGGTCAGAAGTCACGGCGGCGTGGTCAGAAGTCACGGCGGCGTGGTCAGAAGTCACGGCGGCGTGGTCAGAAGTCACGGCGGCGTGGTCTGAAGTCACGGCGGCGTGGTCTGAAGTCACGGCGGCGTGGTCTGAAGTCACGGCGGCGTGGTCTGAAGTCACGGCGGCGTGGTCTGAAGTCACGGCGGCGTGGTCTGAAGTCACGGCGGCGTGGTCTGAAGTCACGACGGCGTGGTCAGAAGTCACGGCGGCGTGGTCTGAAGTCACGGCGGCGTGTTCTGAAGTCACGGCGGCGTGGTCTGAAGTCACGGCGGCGTGGTCTGAAGTCACGGCGGCGTGGTCTGAAGTCACGGCGGCGTGGTCTGAAGTCACGGCGGCGTGGTCTGAAGTCACGGCGGCGTGGTCTGAAGTCACGGCGGCGTGGTCAGAAGTCACGGCGGCGTGGTCAGAAGTCACGGCGGCGTGGTCAGAAGTCACGGCGGCGTGGTCAGAAGTCACGGCGGCGTGGTCAGAAATCACGACGGCGTGGTCAGAAGTCACGGCGGCGTGGTCAGAAGTCACGGCGGCGTGGTCAGAAGTCACGGCGGCGTGGTCTGAAGTCACGGCGGCGTGGTCAGAAGTCACGGCGGCGTGGTCAGAAATCACGACGGCGTGGTCTGAAGTCACGGCGGCGTGGTCAGAAGTCACGGCGGCGTGGTCAGAAGTCACGACGGCGTGGTCTGAAGTCACGGCGGCGTGGTCAGAAGTCACGGCGGCGTGGTCTGAAGTCACGGCGGCGTGGTCAGAAGTCACGGCGGCGTGGTCAGAAGTCACGGCGGCGTGGTCAGAAGTCACGGCGGCGTGGTCAGAAGTCACGGCGGCGTGGTCTGAAGTCACGGCGGCGTGGTCAGAAGTCACGGCGGCGTGGTCTGAAGTCACGACGGCGTGATCAGAAGTCACGGCGGCGTGATCAGAAGTCACGGCGGCGTGGTCAGAAGTCACGGCGGCGTGGTCTGAAGTCACGGCGGCGTGGTCAGAAGTCACGGCGGCGTGATCAGAAGTCACGGCGGCGTGGTCTGAAGTCACGGCGGCGTGGTCAGAAGTCACGACGGCGTGGTCAGAAGTCACGACGGCGTGGTCAGAAGTCACGACGGCGTGGTCAGAAGTCACGACGGCGAGGTCAGAAGTCACGACGGCGTGGTCAGAAGTCACGGCGGCGTGGTCAGAAGTCACGAAGGCGTGGTCAGAAGTCACGACGGCGTGGTCAGAAGTCACGGCGGCGTGGTCAGAAGTCACGAAGGCGTGGTCAGAAGTCACGACGGCGTGGTCAGAAGTCACGGCGGCGTGGTCTGAAGTCACGACGGCGTGGTCAGAAGTCACGGCGGCGTGGTCTGAAGTCGTGACCACGTAGTTCTAACCACATATAAAGAATTGTCAGCCAGACGTGTTGGCTGTTGGGGCGTCCGGAGGAGGTAGGGGTCGGCGTGGGGGGACCTCGGGCTGGCGAAACGGACATGCCCGTGGCTGCTGTGGGGGGGGGTGAGGGGTGGGAAAGAGGGGAGGGGGGGAAGGACTTTCAGGGTCAGGGAGGTGTTGGGGAAGGGGTGGGGGGTGACAGTCGTGGCTGCTGGGAACCTCGTGCCATGACAGGGAGGTGCCAACAGCACAGACGCCATTACGGTGGCCATGTTGATGGGCATCCACCCCAGGCGCTGGCTGAGGGCAGGTCTCCCGTCCGCCATTTGGATGGGTGCCAGATCCCTCACTGGGCACCCCACCCAGGTGGCGCCAACCACCGGCGGGTAGATCCAGGGCTGCAAGCATTGCAGCCCCCAGTGAGGGCAGTGCCATTAAACGGTGGCCCTGGCATGGGGGACGGGCAACAGGAGTCGAGGCACCGAGGGGGTGGGTGTGGGGGGCATGCGTGGCTGGAGCGCGAGCTGCCAACTGGGGCAACCATGCAGCCCATGGCACCTGGTTGTGGAGGGGGGTATGCGCCATGATGAAACTTTGTCTACCGCCACCCCAACACCCACCCTCATAATGTTTGGGCATCTTCCAAGAGGCCGCTGCCCTACATGCAGCCCTGTGGGAGCAGGAGCAGGGGCGCCAGAGAGAGGAGGCGGAGGCTGCAGCAGAGGAGCGTGCCGCTGTGGGACAGGTGGCAACCGCTCAACCTGGAGGGCCGCCCGCCTGACAGGTGGAGGAGAACCAAGGCAAGGGGGAGCCACAGCACGAGGATGGTGAGGAAAGGGGGGGGGGGGGGAGGAGCTGGCTCTGGCTCTGGCTCATGGCTGCCTGTGAGTGGGCAGCCCTGACCTGGGCCACGGAAGCCGCGTGCACAGAAAGCCCATGCCTTGCATAACCTGGCTCAAGTCCGACACCGTCTTCCCCATTGCCTCCACCGCGAACGCCACCCGTGCGGTTTCGGCCTGGTTGGTAAGCAGGACCGGCACCATTCCCTGCTCCTGCATGTGGATGCACTCCTCCACCTACGTCTGCAGGTGCTAGAAACTGGTTGTCATCCCTTCTCGTCCCTGGGTCTCTGACTGCATCGGGTCTATGGGTGAGTGCGGCTCCCAATGTCTCCTGCCTTTGCTCAATGATCCTAGACTGATAAATAAAGGTGTAAAAACTTACTTAACATCGTCAAAGTAAGTGCTGCCCCTTTAATTTACATTCAGCAGATCCAGCGCAGAACTTCAACCAATCTGTCCAAAAAAAGCTGGCCGAGAGTTTGAAAGCCATGCGCTTTCAGTGCGCATGCCCATGTGTCCTCCGTTCCGGGTTGTTGCACGTGCGGCGGTCCAGCGAGTTTTGAGTCTGGGATGCTACAGGAAGTTACAGGCCATTGAGTCTTGTACAGCAAGGTGCGTGCTGGTCGAGCAGGCGATTATACTGCTCAAGATGTAGTTCTGGTGCATGGGCTGGTCAAGAGGTGTCCTCCAATACAGCCCCAGAGGGTGTCCCCGCATCATTGTGGTCTGCTGTGCTCTCCACAACTTAGAGGGGGGTGACCTCCTGGATCAGGGGGAAATGGAGGAGTGTGCCACATCTCCTCTGATAAGGATGAGGTCGAGTTGGGCAGCGAAGTGCAAACCTTGAAGGAGGAGGAGGAAGGACCACAACCATGGCCAGGGCCCACTTGGGCCGTCGATCCAGGGATGCCCTCCTAATCTTGAGGACAAGCAGGACTAGAGGTACCAATGGCAGGATTCTGTGATCATGCCCAATTCCATGGGCAGGGCACTAAAGCCTTTGGCCGGACACTGCATGAGAATGATGATGACTTGCATTGAGGACAGAACAATGCTTCACACATCCTCAGTGATATGTCTGGTCCTGCCTGACCGAGAGATGAACACTTCATGCCAATGAACAGATTTATCATGGGGTCTGGAGAGATGGGATGAGCTCTCATCTGTTGCAGCCCCCTTTGGGATTCTGTTGTGTTCCTCCAATTAACCTCCAGGGTGGGTCAGCCTCTCAACACTTTGTCAGCCCATGGCATCTTCATTTCAGGAGAAGAGTGGCTACAATAAGAGGCCAGAGCATTAATGCTGGGGAGCAGGGGGCGGGAGGGAGAGGGACAAGTGCTGCCATTGTCAAACAGAACAGGGATGAAGCACTGAGTGTGTGTGGCGGTTCGTGGAGCATGGTGCCATGAAATGACAGGGTGATGGATCTTCTGGTGAACAAAGTGATGTTTATTTACAACTGCCTTTTTATAGTGATGACCTATCTTAATTAGTCCCTCCGCTCACCCATGCCCACTAGGTACCTACGGTTTTTTATCTTCTTCACACTATGTCTAGGAGGATCCACAGCTGAAGTTGAGGTGGTCTGCTGCCTTCCACGTCATGTTGCCTGAGATGACCTCAGCAGCGTCCTTTGAGGAGGCCTGGATCTCGAGTGAATGGGCATACGTTTGGGCAGCACGAGTGTTTCAGTGCCACCCTCGGTGTGCTGGGCTGGAGGTGTGTCACTTATAGCGAGGTGGGGTGTCAGATGGGCTGGATACCCCCAGGATCCCCTAGATGGAGGGCCTTGGGCTGCGCTCCTGCCGATCCTTGTCCCTTCAAGTGCCAAGGGCCTCCTGTCCTCCTCCAAGCGATAGAGGGCACCTAGAGTCGGATCTAGACATCCTGCTGTCCTCTGGTGCAGACACTCCTGGATTCCCACCAGTGCCTATACCATGCAGTTGAAGCCCTGCACTATGGAGGTCATGAGCTGAGCCATGGAGCGGACATCCCCTGCCATGGAGTGCACGTCCTGCACCAAGGTCTCCACTGTGGATGCCACCCTCGCAATGTTGGCCTCGTTGCGTTGCATTGACGCACCATCTCCCCTGTCAGAAGGCAATTGGACTCATCCATTTGGCCTTGCAGTCCGAGGATGAATGCTGTCATCCTTTCCTGATTCTCGTGACTCTGCCTTTGCAGTTTCATCAGCTTGGGGACGACCGGACCAAGGGGCACGTCAGCAGGGGCTCAGCAGACTGCTGGGCTCCGGCATCTCTCGAGTGTCAGATCACCGGAGCGTCCCTGCCTCCACCAGCTGTGGATCATCAGCTATACGGTGCTCACCAGTGAGTGACCCAGAAGCCATCTTACTATTTAATCCCATCAAATTGTGAGTATCTACACTGGCAGAGGAAGTGGGTGACAGATGTGACAAACCTGGTGACTGTAATTATTGGGCAGCTAAGGGCCAAAGATTTCGGGTACTTTTATAAGAATTATTGGTTGATTCACTTGTGTTGTGACTCCCGGGAGACTGGGGCTGGAATTGACCACACGTTTGCCCAGAGTGTTGTAACCGCGGCAACAACAAATAAATTTATGAGCCTAATAACAAAGTAAGATGCGCAGTAAACAAGTGTAATTCAATATAAATGTTCTAAATACTTGGGAGAAGGTATTGTATAAGGGTCTGGCACACATGGTTAATGTGGGGCTGAGTACAGTACCGCCCAAACAGGTGAATCCTGAGGAAGGAGCTGTGCTCCGAAAGCTAGTGATTCGATACAAACCTGTTGGCATTTAAGCTGGTGTTGTAAGTACTGTGCCCACCCCAGTCTAATGCCAGTATCTCCACATCAATGATGTGAGAAAGCACATGACCCAGACCTAGGGCCCAGCATGGCATTAAGCAGACATGTAAAGACCTAAAGATAGAGATAGCTCCCAGCCTGTATCCTTTATGTACATGTGTAAATAGTTCTGCATGTTTATAAAGACTTGCAGTTAATCTACTGAAGGACTATGAAGACTCCTTTAAGGGATACCATTCTGTAACCAACACTCTCCCAACAGTCAAGATACCAGAATTTCCCTTCTGCTCTATGATGTCGTACCAAGGGATCTTTTTGTGTATCGGAAATACCGCACCTCCTACAATGCAGCCTTACCTCTGTACGATAGTGCAATAGCCTGGATGCTCAAGTCTTTTTGGGTTACGATGTGAATGAACAATCACTGGACTCCCGAGTGCTCCTGTTACAGCGGATTAATAGATTCACTAACAGATTAAACTGGGATCAATATCACCCCCCCCCTCCCCCAATATCACACCACCTCCTGATCAATCACATCACACTATATCAGATATCACAATGTGCAGTTTGTACAATTAATGTACATACAGTCTAAATATTTTCAAAAAATGGTGAATGCATGATAGCAAAACCATTATGTGACCAGTTACACAACAATATTGATGTGTTAGCAAAATCCTTTCAGTGCGTAAGTATGGTTAACTGATTTACAAAACTGCCTGTGACAGTACTGCTTTAGGAATTGTGAGTTTGTTCTACTTCAGTCTGGCGACAGTGAGGAATGTGATTCCATCTGAAGAATGTGTTTTGTTCTGCTCCATTATGCTGGTCTTAGCAGTTTCCTGCACACTCCTCAACTCAAAAGGCTTTTGGCCAGAATGAATAATTGTGGCCCAGTGAATGATCCTGAGCTAGGATACACATAGCCTGATATCGCAGAAGGTTCCCACTTCAGATACTGTTTTCTTAATCATTCCAAACAGCTGTGTAATGGGCATCTGTCTAATCTGCACCCAAATGATCTTCTCATTCGGCCCTCCAGTGCTTATTTACTGTTTTACCTGCTGATCTCGAATTTAACTTTTACAACACACTGGAGTAAGTAAGCCCTCCTGCGGTTAAGTCTTTAACACTTGCTGATATCTAGTTCTGTTCCATGACGATTGCAAACCTGGTATCCTGATCAGTCTATCCCAAATGTTCTCCCACTGAAACATGCTCCACTTTTCTGTTTCATTTCCCAGAAGCAGATCCAGCACTACTTCCTTTCTCAACAGGTTGAAAACACACTGAACTAGAAAGTTCTCATTTTTTTTATTTCTTTGTTCACAGGATGTGGGCATCACTGGCTAAGCCAGCATTTATTGCCCATCCCTAACTACAATTGAGAAGGTGGTGATGAGCTGCCTTCCTGAACCGCTGCAGTCTCTACGGTGTAGGTACATCCACAGTGCTGATAGGGAGTTCCCGGATTTTCACCCAGCGGCCGTGAAGGAACGGTGATATATTTCCAAGCAGGATGCTGCACTACTCCTTGTAGATAGTACATGAATGTTTAAGGTGATGGATGGGGTGCCAATCAAATGGTTGCTTTGTCCTGTGTAATGTTGAGCTTCTTGAGTGTTGGTGAAGCTGCACTCATCCAGGCAAGTGGAGTGAAAAATATCGCACTCCGATTTGGGCCTTGTAGATTGTGAACGGGCTTTGGGGTGTCAGGAGATGGGTTACACTCTGCAGAATTCCCAGACTCTGAGCTGCTCTTGTATGGTTGGTCCAGTTCAGTTTCTGGTCAATGGCGACCCCGAGGATGTTGTTAGGCGGGGAATTCAGTGATGGTATTGCCATTGAATTTCAAGGGGTGATTGTTTGATTTTCCCATTGCCTGGCAATTGTTGGCGTGAATGTTACTTGCCACTTCACTTGTCAGTCCAAACCTGGATATTATCCAGGTCTTTCTGCATTTGGACATGGAATGTTTCAGTATCTGAGGAGTCGCCAATGGTGCTGAACATTTGTGCAGTCATCAATGAACATCCCCACTTCTGACCTTCACATTATGAGAAATGAAAATCGCTTGTCACAAGTAGGCTTCAAATGAAGCTCCTGTGAAAAGCCCCTAGTTGCCACATTCCGGCGCCTGTTTGGGGAGGCTGTTACGGGAAGCATTATCGGGTAGATGACAGTGTTGTAGCTGTTCTGAAACAGCTTGGCTAGTGGTGCAGCAGGTTATGGAGCACAAGTCTTCAGTATTATTGCTGGTATATTGTCAGAACCCTTACTCTTTACAGTATCCAATGCCTTCAGCTGTTTCTTGATACCACGTGGAGTGAATCGAATTAGCTGTACATAAGGGGCAAAAGGTTTGGGGGATATGTTGAGTTTGCACATTTTCCCCGTGTCTGCATGGGTTTCCTCCGGGTGCTCCGGTTTCTTCCCAGTCCAAAGATGTGCTGATTAGGTGGATTGGGCATGATAAATTGCCCCTTAGGGTGGGGTTATGGGCGTGAGATTTGGCCTAGGTAGGGTGGTCTTTTGAAGTGTCGGTGCAAACTCGATGGGCCAAATGGCCTCTTTTTGCACTGTAGGGATTCTATGAGGAAAACCTTTTTCATCCAGATAGTGGTGAGCGCCTGGAATTCGCTGCCTGAAAGAGTAGTGGAGACAGAGACCCTCATAACATTTAAAGATTATTTAGATATACACTTGCGATGCCAGGGCATACCAGGTTATGGTCCAAGTGCTGGATAATGGGATTAGGGTACTTGGTTGTTTTTGACTGGCGTCGAAGTGATGGGCTGAAGGGCCTTTTCTGTTCTGTAACCTGTGGCGCTGGGGACATCTGGAGGAGGCCGAAATGGATCATCCACTCAGCACTTCTGGTCGAAGATGGTAGCAAATGCTTCAGCCTTACCTTTTGCACTGATGTGCTGGGCTACTCCCATCATTGAGGATGGGGATATTTGGGGAGCCTCCTCCTCCAGTGAGTTGATTAATTGGTGTCCACCATTCACGACTGGATGTAGCAGGACTGCTGAGCTTAAATCTGATGCATTTGTTGTGGAATCGCTCAGCTCTCGCTATTACTTGTTGCCTATACTGTTTCGCACACAAGTAGGTTGTGGTGTAGCTTCACCAGGTCAACGCCTCATTTCTGGTATACCTAGTGCTGCTCCCAGCATTCCCTCCTGCACTTGTCTGGATAGACGAAAAAGGAGCAGGATTAGGCCATTCAGCCCCTCTAACCTGCTCCGCCATTTAGTAAGATCATGGTTGATCTGATGGTAACTTCAAATCTACATCCCACCTACCCCGATATCCCTTGTTTACCAAGAATCTATCTAGCTCTGCCTTAAAAATATACAAAGACTCTGCTTCCATCACCCTTTCAGGAAGAGAGTTCAAAGGAGTCACGATCCTCGAGATAAAGAAATTCACCTCATCTCTGTTTTAAATGGCTGATAATTTCTAGTTAAACAGTGACCTCCAACAAGAGGAAAAATCCTCTCCACATCCACCCTATCATAGAACATACAGTGCAGAAGGAGGCCATTCAGCCCATCGAGTCTGCACCAACCCACTTAAACCCTCACTTCCACCCTATCCCCCCAATAACCCCTCCTAACCTTTTTGGCCACTGAGGGCAATTTATCGTGGCCAATCCACCTAACCTGCACGTCTTTGGACTGTGGGAGGAAACCGGAGCACCCGGAGGAAACCCACGCAGCCACGGGGAGAACGTGCAGACTCCGCACAGACAGTGACCCAGCGGGGAATCGAACCTGGGATCCTGGCGCTGTGAAGCCACAGTACTAGCCACATGTGCTACCGAGCTGCCCATGCCCCTCCTGCCTCCTAACATTCTATTCGCTTTCCTAATTACTTTGTGTCTGCACACTCCCCTTGAATGAAGCAGTGTTGACCCCTTGGCTTGATGGTAATGGTGAAGTGGGGGATTTACCAGGCCATCAGGTTACAGATTGTGGCTGAGCACATTTCGCTGCTGCTGATGGTCCGCAACGCCTCATGGATGCTGTTGTATTCAATAATTATAGAGGGGATCCTTTCAGAGAATTAGCTAAAATATACTGGAAAATAAAACAACTCTTGAAAAATTACTGAAATCGCAGAAATAGGATCCAGTTATAAAAATTAGCTAAACTTTTGAATCCTGACCATAGCTGCCTATCGATGCTGACAGATGTTGCAAAAGATGTACTGTAGAGAAGTGATATGAGGGTACATTCAATGAATTTGCAACAATCTCGTAACTGAGACTAGACATGATTAGGGAGTTCGGTCGTGGATCAGAATGCATGAGAATCATGGGGTGTCAGAAGGATAATTAATTTGGAGTAATTTATTAATTTCTAATTAACCAATCACCTGTTAAGTGATTGACACTTTCCTGAATGAATCAAGGGGGGTCTCAGCTGAGAGTTAGAACCAATGAAAGTATATAAGGGTTAAACTATAGATAAAGATTTCCTTAAGAATGTGATCGTATGACTGATTAGGAGAGCAATTTTAGTCTTCCGAGATTCTTGAAGCATTCTGGTAAGCTTTTTCTGAAATTACTCTTATTTTATTTTGAAACCTGGGGCGGGATTCTCCGACCCCCTGCCGGGTCGGAGAATCGCTGGGGGCTGGCGTGAATTCCGCCCCCGCCAGTTGCCGAATTCTCCAGCACCGGAGATTCGGCAGGGGCGGGAATCACGCCGTGCCGGTTGGCGGGCCCCCCCCCCCCGGCAATTCTCTGGCCCGGATGGACCGAAGTCCCGCTGCTGGAATGCCTGTTCCGCCGGCGTGGATTAAACCACCTCTCTTACCGGCGGGACAAGGCGGCGCGGGCGGGCTCTGGGGTCCTGGGGGGGGGTGCGGGGTGATCTGGCCCAGGGGGGGCCCCCACGGTGGCCTGGCCCGCGATCGGGGCCCACCGATCCGCGGGCGGGCCTGTGCCGTGGGGGCATTCTTTTTGTTCCGCCTTCGCCACGGTCTACACCATGGCGGAGGCGGAAGAGACTCCCTCCACTGCGCATGCGCAGGGATGCTGTGAGCGGCCGCTGACGCTCCCGCACATGCGCCGCCCGGCAATGTCATTTCCGCGCCGGTTGGCGGGGCACCAAAGGCCTTTCCCGCCAGCTGGCGGGGCGGAAATCAGTCCGGCGCGGGCCTAGTCCCTCAAGGTGAGGGCTCGGCCCCTCAAGATGCGGAGGATTCCGCACCTTTGGGGCGGCGCGATGCCGGACTGATTTGCGCCGTTTTTGGCGCCGGTCGGCGGACATCGCGCCTATACCGGAGAATTTCGCCCCTGTTCGTTCACTCTTCAGTATCTCAAGGACTTTACAATGTACTCACAGAAGTTTTTCAATTTAATTTTGTGCAAATATATCAAGTGAATTCTTGAAAAATACAGAGTGCTTTGAAGACCTCTTGAACTGGACTAAGTACCTTATCCCATAAGAGATCAGAAGATCTTTCATATGCCCATTTTTGAGTTGCAAGATCTGTATTATTGAACGCAATAGTAGTGCCCAAAACAAGATGGAGGGTATCACGCAGCATTTTGTCTCCTTTGTCAGGGCCCTTCCAGTTGATTCCTTTATTTCCCATTTCTTTTATTTTGCTGTTATCATTTTTGATCCATGGATGTTTAATGAAAATATACCCTTACGCCAAGCAGAGGAAGCGAGGAACTCAGATGTTACAAAATACTGCACTGTGCTATTGGAAGATTTAGCTTTTTCAAACAGCAGAACTCAACCCTTTTAGCACCTGAGATATCGGTGGGACTGGGTTCTATTGGTTGGCTGGTGGCCAATGAGCTAGCTCAAAGGCTGTATTCTGCCCAACCACAGGCTGTGATTGGGTCCTACCCAAGTGGGATGGTTTTTAGAGAACCCAGGAAAGGACAGTCGGGTCCTGGATGCACAGAGAAGAAGCTGTTAGTGTGCCTCTCTCTCCAGAAAAGCTACATAGCTGCTGTATTCCTGAACCTGGATGAATCTGTAATGAAAACCATTACAGACTGAAAGCAGAAACCTCGAGCTGAAAGCTTAAATTGAAGGAAGGTGTGCTAGAAGACAACCATCTGAAACAAAGACTCTTATCCTTTTTACTTTCAGCATTATTTTTACACTCTTTTCCCCTCTGTGTTTGTTTGACTATCTTATGTGTGTGTAAGAGTTAAAGGAGAGAAGGGTTAGGCATTAGATAATAGTTAACCAGTTGTATTTGCTGCATATTTGGTTATTAATAAAATTAACTGTGTTTAAATTTTCAAACATGGTGACTGTCGCCATTGGGCATCCAAGGGCAAAGACTTTGGGTGTTTTTAATTAGAAAAACTAAGACGAAAATTGTGTTGTGGCCCCTGGGTCAAGTGGGGCTACCACGCACCAGCTCAGGGGTTCTAACACCATGAGGACTGTGTGGTGGTCACTCCTACCGATTCTGTCATGGGCAAATGCATCTGTGACAGGCAGGTTGATGAGGACAAGGCCAAGTATGTTTTCCCTCACCAACTGTTGCAGGCTCAGACTAGCAGTTATATCCTTTAGGACTCAGCCAGCTTGGTCAGTGGTGCTACCGAGCCACTCTTGGTAATGGACATTGAAGTCCCCCACCCAGAGTACATTCTGTGCCCTTGGAACTCTCAGTGCGTCCTCCAAGTGGTGTTCAAAATTCATCAGGTGATGGTGGCCAGTACGTGGTAATCAGGAGATTTCCTTCCTATGTTTGACATGAGGCCATGAGACATCATGGGGTTCAGAGTCAATATTGAGAACTCCCAGGGCAACTCCCTCCCGACTGGGTACCACTGTGCTGCCACCTCTGCTGGTGGTGTGACAGTACATACCCAGGAATAGTGATGGTGGTATTTTGGGACATGATGGGTAATGTTTGATTTGGTGACTCAGACTATTTCAGCTGTTGCTTGACTTGTCTGTGAGACAGCTCTCCCAATTTTGACAAAAGTCCCAGATGTTTGTAAGGAGGACTTCAGAGAGTTTCCTTCGCGAGCAGTAGAGCGGGAGCTTGAAGAGGGGGAAAAAACACCTTTATTCAGGCTAAGTTGAAGAGAAACTCTTTTCTGAGGAGGAAAAACATTGGATTGGGAGGAAGAGAGACGGAGACGTTGCGATTCACTTTTCCTGGTGGCAGCGCACTCCGGCCCAACCATTGACAAGCGGTGGAAGTATAAAATCCCACCACCAGCAAACAATACACTGAGAAACCGTGGCTGGGGGACGGGAGGATCCAGCCCAGGTTTACAAACATGAGTTCGGAGGTACAATGTGAAGGACGTTGTTGGCCTCACGGAATAAAGCATCTGTCAGACCACTCGACCACTGGGAATGTAGCAAATCCCAATAGCAGATTCGTAATGGTCAGTGGGTCTTTATCAGTGGTACTAGTAAATATCTATGTGCCAAATTGGGACGATGTGACATTCATTAGAAAAATGTTGTCTTCCATTCCTGACCTAGATATACACCAACTTCTTTGGAGTGGATTCCAACTGTGTTTTGGATCCTATACTAGGCCTAAATTGTTTGCTCACTCGGGGATGGTGAAGGAACTCCCGACCTTTATGGAACAGACGCAAGGGGTGGGGGTGGGGGTGGGGGGGAGGGCAAACTGTGGCGGTTGTTGCACTCCAGGACAAGGAGCTCTAGTTCTTTTAGAATCATAGAATTTATAGTGCGGAAGGAGGCTATTCGGCCCATCGAGTCTGCACCAGCCCTTGGAAAGAGCACCCTACCTAAGCCCTACCTCCACACCTCCACCCTATACCCATAACCCCCCCAATCTTTTTCTTTGGACACTAAGGGCAATTTAGCATGGCCAATCCACCTCCCCGCACATCTTTGGACTGTGGGGGGAAACTGGAGCAGCCAGAGGAAACCCACAAAGACATTGGGAGAATGTGCAGACTCCGTACAGACAATGACCAAGCCGGGAATCAAACTTGGGACCCTGGAGCTGTGAAGCAATTGTGCTAACCACATGCATAAAGTCTACTCTCCGCATAGATAGTGACCAAGTCGGGAATCGAACTTGGGACCCTGGAGCTGTGAAGCAACTGTGTTAACCCCATGCATAAAGTCTACTCGAGGATTGGCTCCTTCTTAATGGGTGGGTCCCTCCTACCCTGGGTGCAGAGTGCAGAATACTCGGCAATTGTAATCTTGGACTATGCTCCACACTTTATGTGGACTTGGCTGTAGTGATATCATGGTTGTGTTGTAATTCACCAACTGACCAATCCACCTAACCTCTACAGCCAGTACACACACCGATACTTCTAGCTTGGGGTATTTCTCATTAAGTAGGGTACATGGCAGGAATGTCCTTTGTTACCACTCCTGTTTTCGCTGCTGATTGAGCCGTGAACAATAGCACTGAGATCCTCAGATAAATGGAGGGAGCATAGGGTGTCCCTATGTGCTGATGACCTGCTTCTATATATTACAGGCCTAGACTCCTCTATGGATGAAATAACAAAGCTACTTAGGAGCTTTGGCTCCTTTCCGGGATGCAAACTGGAAAAGAGTGAATGTTTTATGGTAATCCCCTGGGGAGGTGAACTGATCTGAGGGTATTACCTTTTCGACTTGCCAGAGATAGCTTTCGTTCTCTGGGTATCTGAGTGGCCCCGCGACTGATCACTCCATTGATTGAACTACGCTAGTCTGGTGAGCAGGGTGAGGTCCAACTTGCAGAAGTGCGATAACCTCCCTCTGTCCTTGGCAGGCAGGATCCAGACTATAAAAATGCATATTCTCCCGAAGTTTTTATTTCTTTTTCAGTGTCTCCTGATTTTTCTCCTCAAATTATTTTTTGCTAAGTTTAATAAGCTTGTGGCCTCTTTTATTTGGGAAGGAATGTCTCCCAAGAATCCGTAGGGCATTCTTTCCGAGGGACCAGCAGGCGGAGAGGGTCTGGCGTCACCGAACCTGCTCCTTTATTATTGGGTGACCAACACTGAGAAGGTATGGGTTGGTTTGGGGAGCCAGGCCCCACGTGGGGCAAGGTCCTGTAGGGGCTCTAGTTTAAAGCCTCTGGCAATGTTCCTACTTCCCTTCGATCCGATGAGGCTCTCCTTGAACCCGGTAGGAGTGTCAACACTTACAATATGCCGACACTTTCACAGCATTACAAATTGGGTTCCATCTCATTGCTGATCCCTATCTATCAATTTCCTCCATCGGATTCAGACCCAACATTTAGGTCATGGAGGGGAAGGGCCTTGGGAGGTTTATCATCGAAAAATCAAGTAGAAACCTTTGTTGGTTGTTAACTTTATTCACGGTTGGGCGGCACAGTGGCACGGTGGTTGGCATGGTTGCTTCGCAGCTCCTGGGTCCCGGGTTCGATTCCCGGCTGTCTGTGCAGAATCTGCGTGTTCTCCCCCTGTCTGCGTGGGTTTCCTCCGGGTGCTCCAGTTTCCTCCTGCGGTCCAGGGATGTGCAGGTTGGGTGGATAGGCCATGCTGGGTTGCCCTTGGTGTCCAAAAGGGCTGGGTGGGGTTTACTGGGTTATGGGGATAGGGTGGAGGCGTGGGCTTAAGTGGGGTGCTCTTTCCAAGAGCCGGTGCAGACTCGATGGGCCAAATGATTCTGCACTGCACTGAAAATTCTATGAGGTTTAAGGATCTATTTGTGGAGGGGCGGTTGCCAGTTTAGGGCTATTATTTAGAAGGTTTCAACATCTGAGGACGAACTTCTACCGTTAATTCCAGGTACGTGATTTTGTTTGAAAGGCTTTTCCCACATTCCCCTCAGCTCTGCAACCTGATGTGTTGGGTATGCTGGGTCTGCGAGGACTGCGTTTACCAGAGCAGTGAGAGAGTCAGGCTACTAACACTTGTAGAAGTACAACTCTATTTTATTTAACTGTGAATTGTTACTATGTTGACACTATGTTAGGTTGACTGGAGACCTGAGGCTAACCTGACCAGACTATACTGCTAGCACATGGTAGATGTTCGTGTTACTGATCACGGGCTCTGGCTGTCTCAGAGGCTGCATCCCAAATGAGCGGGAAAACTAGTGCCCTCTGGCTATATAGTGGCCGAGTCCTGTCTGGTGATTGGCTGCTGTGTTCTGTGTGTTGATTGGTCTTCCAGTGTGTCAGTCAGTGTCTGTCTCTGCACCATCATATACTTGTGTGTATATTATGACATCTCTCCCTTTTTGAAAAAAAAAAAATGTGTACGTGGCAATAAATAGTGTGGTATGTGAATGTTCCTGACTATGTGGAGAATATGTGAGCATATTTACAGGACTATATACAAAAATTCTACCATATTTACACGGGAAGGTGTCTAGTGCAGATAGACTGTATGTAACAAAACACGGGACATGAATAACAGTATGTACAAACTAGCGAACAAATAACCAGGGTAACGAAACAATCAGTCCATGAGTTTAGAGAGTTCATAAATTCAGGCAGTTCATAAATTCAGTCTCTGTGGTGGGCGACGAATTCTGGTTGATCGCTGCAAGGGTGGGACAGAGGCCACCTGCTCTGGAACGGGCGGGACTGTGTCAGTCGCAGAGGGTGGCAACAGAAGAGGCAGATCTGTGAGCTCTTGGATGGGCCTGTCCTGAGGGCGAGGCAGGGCATCACGATCTGGCAGCGACTGTGGAAGGAGCCGCCATGCCCGCCAATTTTGGCGAAGAAAAGAGCCATCCTGCGTACGAACCAGGAACGACCTAGGGGCCACTTGCTTGATTACCACTGCGGCGGCACGAATCTGGTAATCAGGAATGAGAGAAGGGAGATCTGTGGCACGAGCATCGTACACCGACTTGTGTTGGGCCCAAGACAGTTGCACTCGACACAGGACTGGAAAGTTGCCCAAAGTTGGGGGCGTGTATTGCAGGCACCGTCGTTCGTAATGTGCGGTTCATTAGCAATTGAGCTGGTGACAGGCCAGTGGACAATGGAGTTGACCTGTAGGTAAGTAGTGCGAGGTAAAAGTCGGATCCTGCATCGGCCGCTTTGCACAAATCGGCCGCTTTGCACAACGTGTATCCCCTTCTCGGCTTTGCCATTCGACTGGGGGTAGTGGGGACTTGAGGTGACGTGCGTGAAATTATACCGCCGGGAAAAGTCGGACCACTCCTGACTAGCAAAACACGGGCCATTATCGGACATGACCGTGAGTGGGATGCCATGGCGAGCAAAAGTCTCCTTGCACACACGGATGACCGCTGTCGACGTGAGGTCATGCAGCCTAACTACCTCTGGGTAATTGGAGAAGTAGTCGACTATGAGGCCTTTCTCCTAGTGCATGGAAAAGGTCAATGCCAACCTTGGTCCAGGGGGACGACACCAGTTCATAGTGGCTGCAAGGTCTCTTTTGGCTGAGCTGGCTGGAACCGTTGGCATGTCGGGCAGTTGAGAACAGCATTGGCGACGTCATGGTTGATGCCAGGCCAGTACACTGCCTCACAGGCCCGCCGTCGGCACTTCACCGCCCCCAGGTGACCCTCATGGAGCTGCTCAAGGACGAGCTCCCGCATACTGTGCGGGATGACGATCCTGTCCAACTTTAGCAGAATTCCATCTATCACTGCCAGGTCATCTTTGATGTTGTAGATTTGCGGGCATTGGCCCTTGAGCCATCCGTCTGTAAGATGGCGCATGACGCGTTGGAGCAAAGGATCATTGGCTGTTTCATGACTAATCTGGATGAGTTGTTCGGCCGTGGTGGGCAAGTTAGCCGCACAGAACTCAACATGAGCATCAATTTGGCACGAAGGGCATAGTGACAGAACGGGAGAGTGCATCGGCGACGATGAGCTCCTTACCTGGGGTGTAGACCAGTTCGAAGACATACCGCCTGAGTTTAAGGAGGATACGTTGCAGGCGCGGCGTCATATCGTTAAGGTCCCTCTGTATAATGTTGACCAGTGGCCTGTGGTCCGTTTCGACCGTAAATTTGGGGAGTCCATAGACGTAGTCGTGGAATTTGACAATTCCCTTGAGGAGGCCCAGGCACTCTTTTTCGATTTGCGCATAGCGTTGCTCGGTGGGCGTCATTGCACGCGATGCGTATGCGACTGGAGCCCATGAGGAGGCGTTGTCGCGTTGGAGGAGCACTGCTCCAATGCCGGACTGGCTCGCATCAGTGGAGATCTTCGTCTGATTAGCAGGGTCGAAGAATGCCAATACCGGGGCCTTGGTGAGTTTCGCCCGGAGTTCACGCCACTCTTGCCCGTGGGTGGGGAGCCATTGGAATTCGGTTGTCTTCTTCACCAGATTGCGGAGAGCCGTGGTGTGGGATGCGAGGTTGGGGATGAACTTCCCCAGGAAGTTGACCATGCCCAGGAAGCGGAGGACCGCCTTCTTATCCTCCGGTGTCTTCATGGCATTGATTGCTGACACCTTGTCTGCATCCGGCTGCACCCAAACTGTGATATGTGGTCGCCGAGGAATTTTAATTCTGTTCGACCAAAGGAGCATTTGGCTCTGTTGAGGCGGAGGCCATGCTCATGGATTCTCCAGAAGACGCGTTGGAGGTGATCAATGTGTTCCTGCGGAGTGGTAGACCAGACTATGATGTCGTCTACATATACCCGCACCCCTTCGATGCCCTCCATCATCTGCTGCATTATTCAGTGGAACACCTCCGAGGCTGAGATGATGCCAAACGGCATCCGGTTGTAACAAAACCGGCCAAATGGGGTGTTAAAGGTGCAGAGCTTCCGACTGGATGCGCCAAGTTGTATCTGCCAGAACCCCTTGGATGTGTCCAGCTTTGTGAAAAATTTGGCGCGAGCCATCTCGCAGGTGAGTTCATCGCGCTTTGGGAGAGGGTAGCGTTCCCTCATGATGTTACGGTTCAGATCTTTGGGGTCGATGCAGATGCGCAGTTCTCCAGATGGTTTCTTAACACACACCATGGAGCTGACCCAGTCGGCTGGTTCTGTTACTTTAGATACGACGCCCTGGTTCTGGAGGACCTGCAGCTGCTGCTTGAGGCGGTCCTTGAGGGGCGCTGGTACCCGGCGAGGTGCATGAACCACAGGCGTGGCATTTGGTTTTAAAAGAATTCTGTACGTGCATGGGAGTGTGCCCATGCCCTCAAACGCTGTGGTATCGAGTGATGATGTTCTTCAGTTGTGCTTGAAAGTCGGCGTCCGGTGATGCTGAAGCCTCAGCGGGTAACATGGAGTGAACCCTGTGGACGAGGTTTAGGATCTTGCACGCCTGAGCACCGAGCAGGGAAGCTTTAGTGGCCCCTACAATCTCGAAGGGCGGGGTGGCCTTTAAGGAACGGTGCAACACCACAAGCTGGCATGAGCCGCTGGCACCAATGGCATTGCTATTGTAGTCGAGAAGCTGGCAGGCAGATGGAAGGATGGTCAGCTTAACATGGAGGCTGTCCAGGTCAGACCGCGCAGGCTGTCCAGGTCAGACCACCCAATGAGGTTGGCTGAAGCGCTGGTGTCCAGCCTGAATCGGATGCGAGATTTGTTGACCGTGAGGGTGGCACACCACTCATCGTCCGGATCAATGCTCATCGCTGGGAAGGGCTTGGCCTTTTTCTTTTGAAGCACCGTGTGCTTGGTGATGATGCCCGCCTGGAATGGAGATTTAAGATCCTCTGTGTCAGGGTCTGGAACCATATCGGAATCGGTGACCGATTTTTGTACGGTTCGGACGTCCCTGCGCTGCTGGTGGGAGCGACGGGAGGCAGGTGCTTGAGCAGACCTGCACAGGGCTGCGTAATGGCCAAGCTTGCCACACTGGAGACAGCGTCGAGATTTCGCGGGACATTGCCGCTTTAAGTGGGAGGAGCCACAGTTGAAAATGAAATTAAACAGTTGTCGACCGTCGTGACGTAAGTGCGCCACTGCGCATGCGCGGTCGTACATAGTGCGCGCCTGCGCAGTTCGGTCTTCAGCCTCGCCGTCCCCTCGGTCGTTGCGCGTATGCGCGGGAGCCCGGGAAAAGCGCGCGAAGTGGCCGCCCTCATCCAGGCTTAAGCCCTGGAGCTGTTTTACAGCCTCCACCCGCTCTGCTTCGTGGGGGCCTTGCCGCGCAGTAGCCACATAAATTGGCCAACTCCCGATTTAAAATGGCGAAAGGCAAAGGCTGATGGGAAAGTCAGCCAACATAGACAGAAACCAGCAGCTGCAGGTTTGCTGTGTATTTACCTCTGCAAAGGCCAGACAACATCGATACCAGCGACCATCAGCATAACAAAGTAGCAGCCATCTGCATACTGATGAGCAATCCCCGGGAACAATAAGTAACATTTTGGACACACAAAGCAAAGCCAGACTCCTCGGTGCCAGCAGGAGCCGACACAAAGGAGGTGAACGAGCACCTCAAGACCGCCCATCGATCAGGGAACCGCTCCAGTATTGGAGAAAATTGAACCAAGCGATTGGGACAAAGTCCAATCACTTGGGGCCAGGTACAGGGTCCGCCCCGAAAGGCGGGAAGCCCCTGGGGACTATAAGAGTTGAGCCCCAAGTTCAAAGCTTGCTCTTCACCTCTTCTTCCTGCCCGGGTCACCCAGCAACACAAACCAACATTGACCGTGACCGGTGCAGTGATCGCCGAAGCCCGTAAGTCTTACTTCAACACTTGCTACGAGATAGGCGCTCCTAGCTACCAATCCGTACCAACTTCGAATCCCGCAGACTCAGTACCCGAACACAAGGCCATTTGTTCCCCTGACCTGGTGGGCCAGTCCGAAGTTAAGTATAGGCCTGTTAGTTGGAGAAGTAGCTTAGACGTAGAATTTGTGCATGAGTAGCGATTACTGTGTACAATAAATGTGCTTTGATTTAAATCTTACTAATCGGTGTATTGAGTTATTGATCATTACTTGGACTTGAACCTCGTGGCGGTATCATAAAGATACCTGGTGACTCGAGAGTAAAGGTAATAAAACAGAGCAATTGAACCAAGGAGAAAGTTAGCAACAGCGCCGCCTCTGCCGCTTGAATGTGCGAGTATCGGTTAGTGGCGTGCTCATGCAGAACGCAGGTTTCGATGGCTATAGCGAGGGTGAGCTGTGTAACTTTGAGGAGCTGCTGGCGTAGGGGGTGAGAATGCACACCGAAAATTATCTGGTCGCGGATCATTGAATCGGAGGTGGAGCCGTAATTGCAGGATTGCGCGAGGATGCGAAGATGGGTGAGGAAAGATTGAAAAGGTTCATCCTTACCCTGCAGACGCTGTTGAAAGACGAAGCGTTCAAAACTTTTGTTGACTTCAATGTCACAGTGGCTGTCGAATTTCAGCAGGACTGTCTTGAACTTGGACTTGTCCTCACCTTCAGCGAATGTGTGGGAGTTGAAAATATGGATGGCGTGGTCCCCGGCCGTGGGGAGAAAGAGAGCAATCTTTCTGGCGTCTGAGGCAGCTTCCAGGTCGGTAGCTTCGAGGTACAGTTGAAACTTTTGTTTCAAAATCTTCCAGTTCGCACCGAGGTTGCCGGTGTTGCGGAGTGGTGGGGGAGGGCGGACGCAGTACATACTACCGGATGGCTGATCGCTGGTCGAAGGCAGATTATTTCAGGGTAGGTCCATCAAACTCTAACATCACGTACTGGTACCATGATGTGTTGGGTATGTTGGGTCTGCGAGGACTGCGTTTATCAGAGCAGTGAGAGAGACAGGCTACCAACACTTGTAGAAGTACAACTCTATGCGCTGTTAAACATACTTGCACTGTGGGTTGACACTATGTTAGGTTGACTGGAGACCTGAGGCTAACCTGACCAGACTATACTGCTAGCACATGGTAGATGTTCGTGTTACAGATCACAGGCTCTGGCTGTCTCAGAGGCTGCATCCCGAATGAGCGGGAAAACTAGTGCCCTCTGGCTATATAGTGGCTTGTCCTGTATGGTGATTGGCTGCTGTGTTCTGTGTGTTGATTGGCCTTTCAGTGTGTCAGTCAGTGTCTGTCTCTGCACCATCATATATTTGTGTGTATATTATGACACAACCCTCCCTGTTGAGTAGGATCCTATCGCTCGCAGGGTCTGGGGGGAAACATTTCCAGCATCTATGGCCAAATCTTGTCAGCTGGATGAAGTACTTGCAAAATGGAAGGGAGAAGTGGGACCTATTTTAGATGGGGACGTGTGGTATGAAGCCTTTCACGGTGAACTCAACATCCTCCTATGCACAACTCAGTCTAATTCAGCTCAAGGTAGTAAACGGAGCTCACCTAACTGAAGATAGGGTGAACAGTTTCTTTTCGTGAGTAGAGGACAGGTGTGAGTGGTGTTCTTTGGGACTGCTAGTCACACCCATGTCCCATCCCAGGATGGTAAGCTTTTGCGTTTCCTTCTTTAACACTATGTCCACGATTCTTAACATTGATCTACAGCCTTGTCCTTTGGTGGCCATTTTTGGGGTATTGGGCTCGTCGGAGTTGAGGACCGGGGTGAATGCAGATTTTCTCTCCTTTGTCTCGCCATTAGCCCGGAGGTGAATTCTGCTGGGATGGAGATCTGCCGCTTTGCCCAGTCACTCGGTCTGGTTGGGTGACCTTATGGAATTTCTGCACCTAGAGAAGGCCAAGTACATCATCAGAGGGTTAGTATAGGGATTCTGCCTGAGGTGGTGGTCATTCATTTCCTAATTTAAAGAACTAATCATCATCAGCTGTTAGGAGGGGAAGGGAGGGGGATTAGTTCTTAGTTCTCATTATTGGGGAAAGGGTGTTTCTTTCCTGGGTGGCTTTTGCATAATTGGTTCTGTATTTCTATTACTGTACTTTGTAGTATCCATTTTTCCGTACTTTGTAGTATCCATTTTTCCGTACTTTGTAGTATTCATTTTTCCATGTTGTTATTGTTGTCTTTTGTTTGTTATAAATGAGAATTATTTCATAAAAATATTTTTTAAAAGAGCTACTTTACCAACCAAGATCATTTGTTTTAATTGGAGGAGAAAGTGTGAGCAAGAAATTAACTTTCCCTCATTTGAGACTAAAAGTTATTTTTACTTACATGGCTGGTAAATGGATTTGCAGCAAAGGCTTGCAAGAATCCAGCTGAAGTGAAAATTGACAGTGAGATCGAAATATTGATCGAGGAAGATTTGGGAACAAATGGGATCAGTCAAAGATGAAAGCTCGCTCTGCCAGTTACAGACCTGTAAAAATAGGGACCTTAGTATGCATGGTTGCACATTCTCCCCGTGTCTGCATGGGTCTCGCCCCCATCCACAACCCAAAGATGTGCAGGGTAGTTGGATTTGCCATGCTAAATTGCCCCTTAATTGGAAAATTTAAAAAGATTTTTTTTTTAAAAGGCGTATGTTATGGACATTAGCCAAGCCATAGAGTTTAAGAGCAGGGAGGTTTTGCTGGAACTGTATAAAATGCTGGTTAGGCCACAGGGAGAGTATTTCTTTTTTTAATATTTCTGTATTCTCCTCCTTTTTCACATTTTCTCCCAAATTTACACCCATCAACAATAAATAATCAGTAACAAATATGTCAATCCCCACATCAATAACAACAATCCCATCCTCCCACCAAACCCCATTCGCCCACATGTTCACATAAACAAATGACAAAAAGGAATCAGGAATCACCTATCAACACCCCCCCCCCCCCCACCCCCCCCCCACCCCCCAACTAAAGTTCGAAGTTATCCAGTTCTTGAAAGTGCATAATGAATAATGTCCATGAATTGTAGAACCTTTCTATCCTTCCCTTCAGTTCAAACTTAACCTTCTCAAGAGTCAAGAATTCCAACAGATCCCCCTGCCATGCCAGGGCACAGAGTGGAGAGCCTGCTCTCCAATCCATCAGGATCCACCTTCGGGCGATTAACGAGGCGAAGGCTACGATATCTGCCTCAGCATCCGTTTCCAACCCTGGCCGGTCCGACACCCCAAATATGGCCTCCCGGGGGCCCAGGTCCAGTTTCACGTGCACCACTTTAGAAATTACCCTAAAAACCTCCTTCCAGCTTCCAGTAATCCTCTAGCTTTGGACAGGACCAAACAGGACCAAAACATATGAACGTGATTAGCCCCCCCCCCCCCCCCGCTCCGCAACGTTCACACACATCTTCTACTCCTACAAAGAAGGCTCATCCTCGCCCTCGTGAGGTGTGCTCTGTATACCACCTTCAGCTGTATCAGCCCCAACTTCATGCACGAGGTGGAGGCATTCACTCTCCGGAGCATCTCACACCAGAACCCCTCTTCCATATCCTCTCCCAACTCTTCCTCCCACTTTGCTTTGATCCCTTCCAGTCGTGCCTTCTCCTCTTCCAAAAAGGCTCCGTAAACTGTTGACACTACCCCCTTCTCCAGTCTCCAGTCATCCTGCCGTCAGAACCTCCTCCAGCAATGTGGAGGCCGGCTCCTCCAGGAAGTTCTGTATCTCCGTTCTGGCAAAATCTCGAACCTGCATGTATCTAAACAATTCCCCCTGCTCCAGCCCATATTTCGCTTCCAGCTCCTTCAATCGACCCCTAAGAAACACATCTTTTAGCGTCTTAATCCCCTTCTCTTCCCATTTCTGAAAATTTCCATCCCACCTCCCTGGCTCAAATCTGTGGTTCCACCAAATCGGCATTTCCCTTGTCCCTGCCCCCAACCCGAAATCATGGTGAAACTGCCTCCAAATTCTCAATGAAGTTATTATTACTGGACTCCCTGAGTACTTCCCCGGGGCTATTGGGAGCGGCGCTGTTGCCAGTGCTTTCAATCCCGAACATCTGTTCTCCTCCATTCTGACCCACTGGGAATCAACCCCTCTGACCCAGCTCCGCACCTTCTCCACATTCGCCGCCCAGTAATAATACATCAGGTTCGGAAGACCCAAACCCCCTGCCTGCCTTCCCCTCTGTAGCAACACCTTTCTAACTCTGGCCACCTTCCCTCCTCATATGAACGAGGTAATCCTTCCCTTAATCTCTCTGAAAAAAGCCTTTGGCAGGAAACTCGGCAGGCATTGAAAAATAAACAGAAATCGTGGCAACACGTTCATTTTAACCGCCTGCACCCGACCCGCCAGTGACAGAGGAAGGCCGTCCTACCTTGCCAGATCGGCTTTCACTCTCCCCACCAAACTAGAAATGTTGTACCTGTGGAGCCCCCTCCCACTTCCGGGCAACCTGCACCCCCAGGCACCTAAAGTGAGTCCCTGCCCTACAGAATGGCAGCCCCCACACCCAGCCGAGACACCACAAAATACTCACTCTTGTCTAGATTCAGCTTGTACCCCGAGAAAGACTCAAACACTCAAAGCAGCTCCAATATTCCCCCTATCGACACACTCGGTTCCGACACAGAGAACAGCAAGTCATCGGCATAAGGACACCCTATGCTCTATCCCCCCACCAGCCCCCCCCCCCCCCTCACTATTCCTTTCCATACCCCCAAACTTCTTAATGCGAAGGCCAATGGCTCAATCGCGAGTGCAAACAGCAGGGGAGACATAGGACATCCCTGCCTAGTCCCATGGTGAAGAGAAAAGTATCTCGAGCTGATGCTGTTTATGCGGTTACTCGCCCTTGGCTCCTTATATAGTAGCTTTACCCAATTCACAAATCTTGGTCCAATCCCAAACCGCTCCAGAACTGCCATCAAGTACCCCCATTCTACCCAGTCAAACGTCCAATGCCACAACCACCTGTTTCCCTCCCCTCTAGCGGTGCCATAATGACGTTCAATACTGTTCTAATGCTTGAAAAGAGCTGTCTCCCTCTCACGAACCCCACAGGGAGAGTATTGTGTGCAGTTCTGGAATCCACATTATAGGAGTGATGTGATAGCATTTGAAAGGTGCAGAGGAGATTTACCAGGGTGTTGCCTGGGCTGGAGAGTTTTAGCTATGAGGAGAGGATGGATTGACTACAGTTGTTTTCCTTGGAGCAGAGGAGACTGAGGGGGGAACATGATTGTGGAGTATAAATTGAGGGGCATAGATAGAATAGCCAGGAATAAAAATTTCCGCTTGGTGGAGGGATTGATGACCAGAGGGCAGAGATTAAGGCAGGGGGCAGGAGGATTAGCAGTGATGTGAGGAATAACTTTTCACCCAGAGGATGGTGGAGTCTGGAACTCGTTGCCTGAAAGGGCTGTGGAGGCAGAGACACTCATAATATTATAGAACATAGAAGTGTACAGCACAGTACCGGCCCTTCGGCCCACGATGTTGTGCCGAACTAGCCTGAAACTAAGATCAAATCAACCTACTCCCAATCATTCTAGTACACTCCATATGCCTGTCCAATAACCGCTTGAAAGTTCCTAAAGTGTCCGACTCCAGTACCATAGCTGGCAGTGCGTCCCACGCCCCAACCACTCTCTGAGTAAAGAACTTACCTCTGACATCCCTCCTATATCTTCCACCATGAACCTGATAGTTATGCCCCCTTGTAACAGCTACATCCACCCGAGGAAAAAGTCGCTGAACGTTGCAGCCTACAACAGCCCTCCACCTCATCCACTACTCCACCAATCTTGGTGTCATCAGCAAATTTACTGACTCACCCTTCAGCCCCCTCCTCCAAGTCATTTATAAAAATCACAAATAGCAGAGGACCCAGCACTGATCCCTGTGGTACACCGCTGGTAACTGGTCTCCAGTCTGAAAATTTTCCATCCATCACCACCCTCTGTCTTCTATGTGATAGTCAGTTACTTATCCAATTGGCCAAATTTCCCTCTATCCCATGCCTCCTTACTTTCTTCATGAGCCGACCATGGGGAACCTTATCAAACGCCTTACTGAAATCCATGGATACAACATCAACTGCTCTACCTTCATCTACACACTTCGTTACCTCCTCAAAGAATTCAATCAAATTTGTGAGGCAAGACTTACCCTTCACGAATCCGTGTTGACTATCCCGGATTAAGCTGCATCTTTCCAAATGGTCATTAATCCTATCCCTCAGGACCTTTTCCATTAACTTACCGACCACCGAAGTAAGACTAACCAGCCTATAATTACCAGGGTCATTCCTATTCACTTTCTTGAACAGAGGAACAACATTCGCCACTCTCCAGTCCTCTGGCACTATCCCCATGGACAGTGAAGACCCAAAGATCAAAGCCAAAGGCGCTGCAATTTCATCCCTTGCCTCCCAAAGAATCCTAGGATATATCCCATCTGGCCCAGGGGACATGCCGACCCTCAGGTTTTTCAAAATTGCTAATACATCTTCCCTCAGAACATCTACCTCCTCCAGCCTACCCACCTGTATCACACACTCATCCTCAAATTTACTAACCCAACATTCAACTCCATCATCCAAGTCATTGATAAAAATCACAAATAGCAGAGGACCCAGCACTGATCCCTGTGGTACACCGCTGGTGACTGGGCTCCAGGATGAAAATTTACCATCTACCACCACCCTCTGTCTTCTATGTGATAACCAGTTATTGATCCAATCGTCCAAATTTCCCTCTATGCCATGCCTCCTTACTTTCTGCATGAGCCGACGATGGGGCACCTTATCAAACGCCTTACTAAAATCCATGTATACGACATCAACTGCTCTACCTTCATCTATGTACTTAGTTACCTCCTCAAAGAATACAATCAAACTTGAGGCAAGACGTACCCCTCACAAATCCGTGCTGACTATCCTGGATTAAGCTGTATCTTTCCAAATGATCATAAATTCTATCCCTCAGGACCCTTTCCAACAATTTACCTATGACTAACCGGCCTTGAATTCCCAGGGTTATACCTATTCCCTTTCTTGAACAAGGGGACAACATTCGCCTCTCTCCAGTCTTCTGGCACTAATCCTTTGGACAGTGTGGACATAAAGATCAAAGCCAAAGGCTCTGCAATCTCATTCCTCACCTCCCAAAGAATCCTAGCATATACCCCAACAGGTCCAGGGGACTCATCTATCCTCAGGCTTCTCAAAATTTCTAACACATCTTCCTTCCGAATATCTACCTCCTCCAGCCTACCAGCCTGTATCGCACTATCCTCCTCAACAACATGGCCCCTCTCCTTTGAGAACACTGAAGAAAAGTATTCATTTAGGGCCTCTCCTACATCTTCAGACTCCATGCACACGTTACCACTACTGTCCTTGTCCAGCCCTTGGTCATTCTTTTATTCCTCACATTAGTGTAAAAAGCCTTGCGGTTTTCCTTGATCCTACCCACCAAGGACTTCTCATGCCCCCTCCTAGCTCTCCTAAGCCCTTTCGTGAGCTCCTTCCTGTCATGATATGCACTCATGTACATAATGAGATACAGACAGGCAGTGACAGACACCCAGTACAGCCAATCAACACAGGACAGAGCACAACCAATCACTAGGTAGAACACTGGAGGGTGGTCTCCCACTATAAAACACACGAGGCATCAGCACTCTGCCTCTTTCCACTGGTGACAACTGTAGTGACAGTCAGGGTGTATATATCAGCTTGCACGTTCTACACGTGGCTCAGAGCTAGTCTGGTCTAGTTAGTTATAATAAGCATGCTTAGATTAGTAGAGTGTCAAACCCACAGCGAACTGTGTGCACTGCTTAACAAGTTCAATAAAGCGTATTGAACCAACATCACAGTTTGGAGTCTACTTTCAAGTACAACTGCATCCAGTTGCAGTCCGTGTTACCCCAGGGTGAATAACACAACATGGTACCAGTAGTCTACTTTCTCCAAGTGGCTTACCTCGAGTGATTCCGTGATGACCAGCAAGTGCCTTCCAGCGACATGGAGAAGATCCAGGCCCCTCCACAGCTACGGATCTCCAGCAATGTTGGCGGCAACTGGCGGGTCTTCAAGCAAAGGTTCCTTCTCTACATTGAGGCCTCAGGCCTCGAGGATGTGTCCGATGCCAGAAAAATTGCGCTGCTCCTATCAACTGCGGGGGACCAACCCATCCAGATTTTCAACTCGCTTAATTTTACCGACGGCCAGGACAAGACCAAATTCAAGACAAAGTTCGACAGTCACTGTGAAGTCGAAACAAAAGAGAGCTTTGAGCGTTATATCTTCCAGCAACCCCTTCAGGGTAAGGATGAACCTTTCCAATCCAATCCTTTCTAACTCATCTCCGTATATTAGCGCAGTCCTGCAATTATGGTGACACCGCTGATTCCATCATCAGGGATCAGATCGTGTTTGGGGTGCACTCCGATTCCTTGCGGGAGCAACTCCTCAAAATTAAGCACATGACCCTGCCAGTTGCAGTCGAGACGTGTATAGTGCATGAGCATGCGAGAAATCGGTACTCCCGTCTCAAATCAGAATACGTAAAACTTGCCTCCCACAAGGCAGAGAGTGTACAGGCCATCGCCCGGATGCAACACCTCAACACCGATGATAGCCGCCATTTCGCACACTTTTCCCGGGGCACCGTGCATGCGCAACACGAACGGGAGAACGAAACCGAAAACCAAACTGCGCAGGTGCGAACGTCGGCTGACCGCACTGCATATGCGACGACGCACTGAGCGTAACGATGTCAACGTCATGACGTGCCCGAACTGTGGCACCGCCCACTTAAAGCGGCAATGCCCTGCAAAAGGCAGGCGATGTTTAAATTGCGGGAAGCCTGGACATTATGCAGCCTTTTGCAGGTCTGCATCACCAGTCAAGGGCCAGCGATCCCAATTCCTACGCAAGCGCGTTCGATGTGTACAGCAAGGTTTCCTGGATTCTGATCCTGGTAGCACTATAGATCCAGAGGACGACTGCCTGGAGTCCCCCTATTGTGTGGGCATCATCACTAGATGTGAGTATGCCTCTTCAAATTCAGCAAGACGCCTATCTACCCTCAATGTTGATTCCGCAGACGAATGGCGTGCTGTCATACACGTAAACCAATGCAGCATACAGTTCAAGCTGGACACTGGTGCTTCTGCCAATCTCATCTCTCAAGCTGATTTTGACCGCATTAAAAAGCAACCCAAAATTCTTCTGCCAGTTCCTCGATTATAATGGCAATAACTGCACTAGGATCTTGTCATCTATTCGTCTCCAACAAGACCATCAATGCCACACTGCGATTCGAAATCGTCATGCCTGATAAGGCATCCCTGCTTGGTGCCCATGCATGCCAGCTACTCAACCTCGTACAGCAAGTCCATGCCATGTCTTCTTCCAATGTGGATCTTCAGGCTGATATTGATGACATCCTTGCTCAATATCCGGATGTGTTTGATGGAATGGGTACTCTGCCATACTGTTACAAGATCCTACTAATGCCTGATGCCTAATGCCTGATGCCATGCCTGTAATCCATGCACTACGCTGGGTGCCGGCTCCTCTGAAGGAACGTTTAAAGGCACAGCTACAGGAGCTCCAAGACCTGTGCATCATCTCCAAAGTGACGGAACCGACTGACTGGGTCAGCTTGATGGTCTTTGTGAAGAAGCCCTCAGGAGAGTTGCGGATATGCATAGATCCCAAAGATCCTAACCAGAACATAATGCGGGAACACTACCCGATCCCGAAGCGGGAGAAACTGTCCAGTGAGATGACACATGCCAAATTCTTCACTAAGCTAGATGCATCGCGTGGTTTCTGGCAGATACAACTGGACGAGTCCAGCAGGAAGCTCTGCACGTTCAACACCCCATTTGGCAGGTGCTGTTATAACCGTATGCCGTTCGGCATTGTCTCAGCCTCTGAAATCTTCCACAGTATCATGGAGCAGATGATGGAGAGCATTGAGGGTGTGCATGTCTACATAGATGATGTAATTATATGGTCCACAATCCCCGAGGAACACACATCTCGTCTCAAACAAGTCTTTTGATGTGTCCATGCAAACGGCCTCAAGCTGAACAAGGCCAAGTGCTCCTTTGGCATGTCAACCATCGAGTTCTTGGGTGACCAGATAGCCCAGCAGGGTGTGCGACCAGATTCGGACAAGGTCAAGGCCATTAATGCCATGAAGACCCTGGAAGACAAAAAGGCGGTACTACGCTTCCTCTGAATGGTGAACTTCTTGGGAAAATCATTTCCAACATGGCCTCGCACACCACGGCTCTCAGGCATCTGGTGAAGAAGTCCACTGCATTCCAGTGGCTACCCAAGCAGAGTGGCTAGAGCTCACCACTGCTCCGGTACTAGCGTTTTTGACCCGGACAGGGAAACAAAAATCTCAACGGACGCAAGCCAGGACGGCATTGGTGCGGTGCTCCTCCAGAGGGATGACTCCTCGTCCTGGGCTCCAGTTGCTCATGCGTCAAGGGCCATGACTCCTACTGAACAGAGGTACGCCCAGATAGAAAAAGAGTGCTTGGGCCTCCTAACCGGCATTGTAAAGTTCCATGACTACGTCTACGGTCTACCAACCTTCACAGTGGAGACTGACCACAGACCCTTGGTCCATATCATTCATAAGGACTTGAATGACATGACGCCCAGGCATCAGCGCATTCTCCTTCGACTCCGAAGGTACGATTTTGAGTTAGTATACACACCAGGCACGGAGCTGATAATTGCGGATGCCCTGTCCCGCTCCATCACCTCGCCCTGCGTACAGGTTGACTTCATCCACCAGATTGAGGCATAGGTGCAGCTGTGTGTCAGCAACCTCCCGGCCTCAGATGAAAGAGTGATCAGCATTCGTGAAGAGACTGCCAAAGACTCCCTTCTGCAGCGTGTAATGCACCACCTTGCAAATGGCTGGCAAAAAGGGCAATGCCCTCAGTTCTTTAATGTGAAGGATGATCTGACAGTTGTCGAGGGGATCCACCTCAAGCTAGATCGTATCGTTATTCCTCACAGTCTGCAGAGCTTAGTGCTCAAACAAATCCACGAAGGACACCTAGGTGCTGAAAAGTGTAGGCGCAGGGCCCGGCAGGCTATCTATTGGCCTGGAATCAGCCAGGACATATCCAACATGGCCCGCAATTGTGCGACCTGCCAGCGTTTCCAGCCTGCTCAAATGAAAGAAACACTCCAGCAACACAAGATCATGACCTCTCCGTGGTCCAAGGTGGGAATCGACCTTTTTCACGCCAATGGGCGTGACTATGTGCTCATCATAGACTACTTCTCAAATTACCTGGAAGTTGTGAAGCTGTCAGGCCTCACATCAAGGACTGTCATCAAAGCCTGCAAGGAGACATTTGCCAGGCATGGTATTCCACTCACTGTCATGAGTGACAATGGTCCCTGCTTCCAAAGCCAAGAGTGGTCAATTTCGCCAAGCCATACCAATTCAACCACATTACCTCAAGCCCACACTCCTCGCAGTCCAACGGGAAGGTCGAGAAAGGGGTCCATATAGTGAAGCAACTGCTCTGCAAGGCTGCGGACTCTGCTTCTGACTTCAACCTTGCGCTGTTGGTGTACAGGGCAACCCCTCTATCCACCGGTATGTCTCCGGCTCAACTCCTCATGAATAGAGACCTGCGAACGACTGTTCCGGCCATACACTTACCAGACCTGGATCACCTGCCAGTGCTACAAAAGATGCAGCAACTCAGGAACCGACAAAAGCTGACGTACGATGCTCATGCTACCGATTTGCCTGTGCTATCTCCGGAAGATGCTATTCGGATCAAGCTACCTGATGGAGGTTGGTCAGCTCCAGCTGTTGTTGTTCGACAGGCTGCTCCCAGATCGTTTGTAGTTCGTATGGCTGATGGCTCCATTGTCAGGTGCAACAGAAGGGCACTGCGCAAAGTTGCCTGCCCACCACCAGATCCTACTTTTCCAGATGTTGTTATGCCTCCTCCGGACACCTTGCATCAACCACCAATCTGGCAGCAATCCCGCCTGTCAAGGCGCCGTCGTCCCCTCCTCCACCTCTCAGGCGGTCGACAAGGATCCGACGCAAGCCCCAAAGATTGGACTTATAGACATTTATCTTGTAAATTTTGTTCTGTATCTGCACGCTAGACACCTCTCAACCTCTCATGTTTATATTCATCCACTCGCCATTTAATGCAAATAGTCATACATGTAAATACAGTCGCATATGCTCCAAGCAAACAACATTTTTTTTAAAAAAGGGGGGGATGTCATGATATGTACTCATGTAAATAATGAGATAAAGACAGGCAGTGACAGACACCCAGTACAGCCAATCAACACAGGACAGAACACAACCAATCACCAAACACTAGAGTGTGGTCTCCCACTGTAAAACACACGAGGCATCAGCACTCTGCCTCTTTCCACTGGTGACAACTGTAGTGACAGTCAGCGTTTATATATCAGCGAGCACCTTCTACTCGTGGCTCAGAGCTAGTCTGGTCTAGTTAGTTATAACAAGCACGTTTAGATTAGTAGAGTGTCAAACCCACAGCAAACTGTGTGCACTACTTAACAAGTTCAATAAAGCGTATTGAACCAACATCAGTTTGGAGTCTACTTTCAAGTACAACTGCATCCAGTTGCAGTCTGTTACCCCTGGGTGAATAACACACTTCCTAGCTATCTTGTATCCCTCAAGTGCCCTAACTGAACCTTGTTTTCTCATCCTTACATAAGCCCTCTTGACAAGACATTCAACCTCTTTTGTAAACCATGATTCCCTCACTCGACCATTTCCTCCCAACTGACAGGGACATGCATACCAAGGACACGCAGTATTTGCTCCTTGAACAAGCTCCACATCTCAATTATGCCTATCCCTGACAGTTCCTGTTTCCATTTTATGCTCCCCAATTCTTGCCTAATCACACCGTAATTACCCTTCCCCCCAGTTACAAACCTTGCCCGGCCGTATGTTCCAATTCCTCTCCATTGCTATAGTGAAAGTCACCGAATTGTGGTCACGAGCTCCAAAGTGCTCTCCCACAACCAAATCTAACACTTGGCCCGGTTCATTACCCAGTACCAAATCCAATGTGGCCCCGCCTGTTGTCGGTCTATCCACATATTGTGTGAGGAAACCCTCCTGCACACACTGGATAAAAACAGCCCCATCCAAACTATTCGAATTATAGTGGTTCCAATCAATATTTGGAAAGTTAAAGTCACCCATGACAACTACCCTGTGACTACCGCACCTATCCAAAATCTGCATTGCAATCTTTTCCTCCACATCTCTGTTACTGTTTGGGGGCCTATAGAAAACTCCTAACAAAGTGACCGCTCCTTTCCTATTTCTAACTTCAGCCTACACTACCTCAGTCGACAGATCCTCCTCAAACTGCCTTTCTACAGCCATTATACTATCCTTGATTAACAATGCTACACCTCCGCCTCTTTTACTACCTTCCATACTCTTACTGAAACATCTAAACCCCGGAACCTCCAACAACCATTCCTGCCCCTGTTCTATCTACGTCTCCGTAATGGCCACAACATCATATTCCCAAGTACCAATCCATGCTTCAAGCTCACCAACCTTATTCCTGATGCTCCTTGCATTGAAGTAGACACACTTCAAACCACCTTCATGCCTGCAGGTCCACTCTTGTTGCCTTGGTACCTTCCTCAGTATTGCACTACCCTCAACTTCCTGAACTCCAGCAACGCTATCTCCTGGACTACAAATCAGTTTCCCATCCCTCTGCCAAATTAGTTCAAGCCCCCCCGAAGAGCTGTCGCAAATTTCCCTCCCAGGATATTGGTGCCCCTCTCGTTCAGGTGTAACTCGTCCTGTTTGTATAGGTCCCACTTTCCCCAGAATGTGCTCCAATTATCCACGTAACTGAAACCCTCCCTCCTACACCATCCCTGTAGCCACGTGTTTAACTGCACTCTCTCCCTGTTCCTCACCTCGCTAGCACGTGGCACTGGAGACAAACCAGAGATGACAACACGGTCTGTCCTGGCTCTCAGCTTCCACCCTAGCTCCCTGAAATCCTGTTTTACATCCCCGTCCCTTTTCCTACCTATGTCATTGGTACTGATGTGTACCACGACTTGTGGCTGCTCCTCCTCCCCCTTAAGGGTCCTGAAAACACGATCAGAGATGTCACTGACCTTGGCACCCGAGGAGGCAACACACCAATAGTGAGCCTCTATTGTTGCTACAGAACCGCCTATCTATACCTCTAACTATAGTCTCCAATAGCTAATGCTCTCCTGCTCTCCCCCCTTCCTTCTGAGCCACAGGGACAGACTCAGTGCCAGAGGCCTGGTCACCGTGGCTTACCTCTGGTAGGTCCCCCCCCCCCAACAGTATCCAAAATGGTATACCTGTTATTGAGGGGAACAACCGCAGGGGATCCCTGCACTGACTGCTTCTTCCCCTCCTTTTAAATGTCACCCAGCTACCTTCATTCTTAGGAGTAGCTACATCCCTGTAGCTTCTATCTATAACCGACTCTGCCTCCCGAATGATCCTCAGTTCATCCAGCTCCAGTTCCCTAACACGGTCTTTGAGGAGCTGGAGATGGGTGCATTTCCTGCAGGGTGAACTCAGCAGGGCCACTGACGGTGTCCCTCACCTCGAACATCCTGCAGGAGGAACATTGCACTGCCCTCTCTGCCATCCCTTCCATTTATCCACTTGACAATTACAGAGAGAAATAAAAAGCTAACCTGACTTTCACACTCCCCACAGGTTAGAGGTGATGCAAGGGTGGAGAGAGGAAAAAGAAAATCTTACCTCACCAGCTCACCACACAGTCTTTTTTTTCTGGTTAGAGGAGGAGGATGGGTGGGAGACACTACCTGTGTAATGTCTCGGGGTTTAGCCACTGCCTGAAATATATTAGTTCTAGAAACTCACCCAACAGCAGCTTTCCACAATTCACTCCCCGCAACAGCCAATCAGCGTCGCCGCTCTTCCGTCCTCTGCAGGATACTTGCCTCAACTTGTCCCCACAGTCTATCCTCACTGAGAGCTCCTAGTCGCAGTGACTGCCCCTGGGGCAAATCACTCCCCGCAACAGCCAATCAGCATCGCCGCTCTGCCGCCCTCTGCAAGATGAAGTATTTAGATGTACACTTGCGATGCCAGGCTATGGACAAGTGCTGGAAAATGGGATTATATTAGTTAGGTGGTTGTTTCTGACCGACGCAAATGCAATGGGCCAAAGGGCCTTTTTTGTGCTGGAGACCTCTATGACTCCAAGAGCCTTCATGAGTCCGATGTCTTTTATTCACATTGTCTACTTACTGATATTCAGGAGAATTTTCTATTTTTCTATTGCTTCCTCATGTTTGATCTTTTTCTCTCTCCTTGCAGCTGAATATTTCCCTCCCTGCACAATATTATCCTCACAAGGATTGACAATAGCAACTCCAAACAATCCACAAGGATTTTGTGAATGAAAGGCACTGTACATAGTCATATAAAGAAATAAAGGGGAGCAATGAATGCCTGCATCAGTAGGTTCTGTATGTCACTGCATAAGATGAACCGGCACTCTTTTCTGGGTGTTTGCAATCTGTTCCATTACTTTTCCTTGCAAGATCTCACTGTTGTTAAACGGGGTGTTGCAATAGTAAGTGACTGATAGGTGGAGATCAGTTCTGGGTTGGGCTGGGAAATCTTGCAAATTTAAATGTGGGCCTGAAGCCAACCCTCCTAGTAAGATTAGCTTGAGTGCTGTTGCCTTCATTTACTCAAATACTTTGGACAGAGTCACCAGGCAACTACCTGCACTCCTTTGTCTGTGTCGATCAGACTAACTGCTCAACACTGAGCGAGAGAGAACATACATTGATACAGCACCATTTACTCCTAGTATGTGTACAGAGCTGAGATCTGAAGTACGTGTTGACTGATGGCTCTTTCTGGAGGGACAGACTATAGTTCACTATAACTATGGTGAGGGGATTCAAATGCCGGAGTATGGTTAACCACACCAGTAAATAGACTTGTTTAATTCAGTGTTTATTTGGCATGTAGCTTCCCCATGTACATAAATCTCACTTCATGTGACTTTGTTCAGCGAGGCACATAACAGAACAGTTTATAAAAACGCTATAGCCAAAATAAATCAGCTCAGCAATAATCAATCTACTGTCTGCAATTCAGACAGCTATGGATCATTGGACTGGGATCATCAGGAACTAAGATTAATTGACTCTGTCTCTGGCATTGTGGTATTATTAACTTTTCTCTATCTTCTGTATGCAAGCCATAGTTTGCGTGCTTATTGGTTTAACCTTGTTTTTATTTCCCGGACAGGTTCCTTCACTCTCTCTCAATTCAAAACCAATAAATGTTCACTTCCTAAGTACCTGCTGAATTCTAAACAATGTTCCTAGTCTCGTCGATTTTCAAGAGGAAATGGGCCAATGAAGAAGAGGGGCTCAATATTCATCCACAACCTCAGAATATTCCAAAATGTTTTTATTGCCAGGGAGCACAGTGATCAGGGCCTAGGGAAGAGGGAGGAAATCCCAAGGCAAGTGAGGCAGGCCCCTTGTCTATGTGTCTGACTGAAGAATACGTTGGAATAGTGGTGGAGTCCAAATAAAATCACTGGACCCCTCCATTTAATTGTCAGTGAGACCTGTGGCAGCCCCGGTCACAGAGATTGAAAGGCCTGAAATGATGAAGTGATTGAATAAGTTTCAGTTGCATTTCAGGAGTATAGTTCTGCCTTGTACTCTTGAGAATGTGGATAAGGCATGATGTATTCAGCTGAATTGGTCACTGTTGAATTTGTTAGCTTGATCTTTATGGGAACACAAGGCTCAAATAGAGTGAAAACATCAAAGGATAACTTGAGTATGGTGTTACGATACTCTGGGTTAGTGTGCAGTTGATTCTAGCCCCATGGTCCCCGGAGTCCCAAAACCAGTCACTTAAGCAATAATTCATATAAAGTTTCTGAGATCTTTGGCCCTTGACTACTCCAATGTTTACAGGCACCAGATGTGTAAGTGAAATGCAACAACAGTTTTTTTGTAACAAAAATCGAGATAAGACGTGCATTACTTTTAATAGAATAATGGCCATTTAACTACATCCCCTCTTCCCCCACCTTTTTTTTTTAAACTGTCCCACCTTCTACCCAAACACACCATAAGACAGACACACACTGAGGGAGGGCTAAAAATAGTAGGAATTAAAATACGAAATGGAAGATGAGTCTCTCTGCTTCGGATGTTGAAGTTGTTGTAGCAGTAGGCAGTCTGCCCAGGACGCAGAGGGATTGAAACCGGCAGTTGGATTGCTAATGAGGAACTCCCAGATTATAGGATTCCCCCTGGGGAGTCACCTTAACTTTTATTAACCTGCCTTCACTCCAAAAGAACCGCATCAGGCCTATGCAATTCTTACTTGCATCGAACTCCACCAGAATGTCTAACAGCCCTTCTGAGAAGAGTTCCCTACATGAGATTTGAAAAAGGGGTTTTAAAAACTGACCCTGACTGCAGCTGGTGCTGCACTGGATTTTCTTTGCAGCTCAACCTGGCCGCAGAGAGAAAGCTCTTCACTCTTGACTTTCAGAAAGAATCCATCAGGTGAGAGGGAGGATGCAGAGCTGTGACCCTCTTGCTGTGCTCAAAACAAAACTAAAAGCACAACACAGTCCCACAGTGGAAGGAACATTCCAGAACAGTCAGTCCCACAGTGGAAGGAACATTCCAGAACAGTCCGCATCAATCAGCATCGATGGCAGACCAAACAGCACATCCTGCTGGAGTGCCATGTTTTTGGAAAATTAAAGGTGAAGTCCATCTCAAAGGCATAGGTCCCATTAATTGTCCAGATACAAAAAATTAAAAAGCCAAAACAAAAGAAAATAAAGGGAATAAACAAGGGACAAACAGGGAGTAACAAGAGGATCCTTGCAATGGAATGTCTTAAAACTGGATATGAGCAATGAAAAGACTAAAGGCCAATAATTATAAGAGCTGAGGAAGAATGCTAATGGTACAAATACCAATGATCAAGACACACACAGGAAAATTCTCATTAAGGAAACTTTGGAGCTTCTTCTCATTTCATGGGGTTATCAATGTGGTCAAGAAGCCAAGACCTGTGAATACTAAAGGTTTGTCTGAGCCACTCAGTAGTGACTCGTGCTGTCATTGTAGACATGCGGTGGACATCCATCCATTTCGAATGGGCGTCCACGATTATTAGCTATATGGCTCCTTGAAAGAGTCCTGCGAAATCCACGTGGGGGCGGGACATGGTCGGCCCGGCCATCCCATCCTCATCACCAGTGTAAAGTTCCAGGCGAATGACCACACTTAAGAGACTCTCACAAAAAACCAAGTTTATTTTGCCTGTAATATTACACCTCCTACTCCACGAAGGGTTTCTCGTGCCCGGCCCTGTCGGACAATGGCCCAGCTTTTAAGAGTCCGGAATTCACCGACTTTCTGAAAAAAATGAGATCCACCATGTCTGGATTGCACCTTACCATCTGTCATCCAACTGATTGGCCAAACGGACAGTAGACATTTAAGCTCGGCATACGAAAACAGACCTCCGGTTCCCCGGAGACCCGTTTAGCCCATTTCCTTTTCTATTACTGGACCAGTCCACACGCCACCACCGTGGTGGTGCCCTCGGAATTGTTAATGAATTAGCTGCTGTGCTCGTGGTTGACCCTCATCATGCCAGGCATCGGGGACATGGTCTGAGACCGGCAGGGACACGGCAAAACACGACGATCCAGACCCATCATGGAATCTTTAGCAGACGACGTGGTCTACGTCTGAAATTTCACTGGAGGGGCATTGTGAATCCCAGGGACTGTGGGGGAGGGGGGTGTTATAACCTGACCGGAGGCCATGGTGTCTGGCACCTCAGAATCCCCGTGGCCTCACCTGAGTACGATCTCCCTAGATGAGGGGGTGGCACTACCCCCTTAAGCCTGGGGCCTCTTGGGACATAAGTGCCCTCGCCCAAGTATGAGTTGGGCGGGGGAGACTCTTCGGGGAGTAGTTGTAATATTATTGGCAAAATAAACAAGTTTTTCTTATAGTCATCGCTTCCATATGGTCACTTGCCTAGAACTTAACAATCACCCTTTTACTATTTATATGCTCATAGGATTTGTTCACTGTCCCTTTTCATACTCTCTCATAGCTTCTTTTATTTGCTTTTCTTTTATATTCAGCTCGGTTCTCCAATGTATTATCCTCCCGATATCTGTCAGAAAGCACACTTTTTCTTTTTCATCTTAACCTTGATTGTTTTTGTCATCCGGAGAACTCTGGACTTGTTTATCTTTCCTTTCCACTTTGAGGGAACATGCATTGACCGTGTCCAAACTCTCCAGCACTGCAAAGCTCTACTTCATCAATACCGCGATACCCTTCTCCCTTTACTTCCTTTCCAATCTTTCCTGAGTACCTTATATCTAAGAATAATTAACACCCAGTCCTGCCATCCTTTGAGCCAGGTCACTGTTATCGCCCCAAGAAGAGAGAGGTAGAGAGGTTCAGAGATGAAATTTCAGAGCTTAAGGCCCGGACAGTTGAAGGCATGGCCAGCCGTGGTGGTGAGATGAAAAATGGGAATGTGCAAGCACCTAGAATTGGAGGAGTGCAAAGTTTTGAGACTGGAGGAACCTACAGAGGGACAGACCATAAGACATAGGAGCAGAAATAGGCCGTTCAACACATTGGGTCTGCTCCACCATTCAATGAGATCATGACTGATCTGTCCATGATAATCCTCAAATCCACTTTCCCGTCTAATACCCATTTCACTGATTCTCTTACTGATTAAATACCTGTCTATCTCAGCCTTGACCACACTTAACGGCCCAACCTCTCCAGCTCTCTGTGGTAAAGAATTCCACAGATTCACTACCCTCTGAAAGAGGAAATTCCTCCTCATCTCTATCTTAAATGGGCGATCCCTTACCCTGAGATTATGGCCTCTGGTCCCAGACTCTCCCACAAGGGGAATCATCCGCTCAGCATCTGTCAAGCCCCCTGAGAATCCTATATGTCTCAATAAGGTTGTCTCTCATTCTTCAAGCTCCAATGAGTACAGGCCCAACCTACTCAATCTTTCCTCATAAGAAAATCCTTCCATACTTGGGCTCAATCTAGTGAACCTTCTCTGGATTTCCTCAAATGCCAGTATGCCTTTCCTTAGATAAGGGGACCAAATTGTTCACAGTATTCCAGTGTGGTCTACCTAGTGTGTTGTATAGTTTTAGGAAGACCTCCAGTCCCTTTGAAATCCTACCTGCTGAACTTGCATGCTAGATTTTTTTAAGAACTCAGCGACGAACCGAAATGAGTATGCCACCGCCCTCACAGACTTCATCAGCAAATGTATGGACGACTGCGTGCCAAAGAAAGCAGTGCGTACGTTCCCCAACTGGAAACCATGGCTTAATCAGGAGATTGACTCCCTACTGAAGGACAGGTCTGAGGCGTTCAAGTCAGATGACCTTACCTAGACACGAAATCCAGGTATGATCTCCGCAAAGTCACCCTGGATGCCAAGAGACAATATCAGACCAAGCTAGAGTCACAGATTAGCGTTATAGACGCTCATTGGTCATGGCAAGGCCTAAACAACATAACGGGCTACAAAGCGAAGCTGAACAATATCTCCGGCAGCAGCGCACCCCTCCCCGATGAACTCCATGCATTCTATGCTCGGTTCGAGCAGGAAACCATCAATCTGTTGTCGAGTACCCCAGCAGCCCAGGACACACCCATATCCACCGTCACAGCATCCGAGGTCAGATCGGCCTTCCTGAAAGTGAACCCTCGGAAGGCAACGGGTAAGGATGAGGTCCCTGGTTGTGCATGCACATCCTGCGCAGACCAGCTGGCAGATGTGGTCGCGGACATCTACAAACTCTCCTTACTCCGCTCCAAGGGCCCCACCTGCTTCAAGATCACCATCATATCAGTGCGAAAGATGAACCAGGCAACGTGCCTCAATGAGCACCGTCCGGTGGCCCAGAAATCAATCGTAATGAAGTGCTTTGAGAGGTTGGTCATGAAGCACATCAACTCCATATACCCAGGATGCCTAAATCCATTTCACTTTGCATACCGCTACAACCGGTCCACAGCAGACGCCATCTCCCAGGCCCTACACTCATCCTTGGACCATCTCGACAACAAGGACTTCTACATCAGGGGCAGGATTCTCCGACCCCCCGCCGGGTAGGAGAATCGCCGGGGGTCGGTGTGAAGTCTGCCCCCGGCTGCTGCCAAATTCTCCGGACCCCCAAAAATCCCCCCGACGTGAATCGCGCCGCCCGCCTCGGAGAATGGCGAGGACCGGCGCAACGCAATGGTCCCCAGGGCCGCCTCAATTCTCCGGGCCGGGATGGGCCTAAGTCCCAGCGCGGAGATGGGCTCGGCGTTGGGCGGCCGCAGGAGAAGTGACGGCACAGCCGCAGTTGGTGGGCGGGGGGGCGCAGGACCCATTGGAGTGTGTGTGCCGGGGGGCAGGGGGGGTCGAGTGCCGGGGTGGGGTGGGGGGGTCGAGTGCCGGGGATGGGGGAGGTCGAGTGCCGGGGGAGGGTGGTGGGGTGTCGAGTGCTGGGGGAAGGTGGGGGGTGTCGAGTGCCGGGGGAGGGTGGGGGGGGGGTCGAGTGCCAGGGGTGGGGGGGGGGGTCGAGTGCCAGGGGTGGGGGGGGGGGTCGAGTACCAGGGGTGGGGGGTGTCAAGTGCCGGGGTGGGGGGTGCCGAGTGCCGGGTGGGGGGTGCCGAGTGCCGGGAAGGGTGGGGGGTGCCGAGTGCTGGGTAGGGGAGGGAGGCCCGAGTGCCAGGGTGGGGGGGTCGAGTGCCGGGGCGGGGAGGGGGTCGAGTGCCGGGGTGGGGGTGGGGCGGTCGTGTGCCGGGGTGGGGGCCGAGTGCCGGGGTGGGGGTGGTGGGGTCGAGTGCCGGGGTGGGGGGGGGGTCGAGTGCCGGGGTTGGGGAGGGGTCGAGTGCCGGAATGGGGGGGGGTCGAGTGCCGGGATGGGGGGGGGGGGGTCGAGTGCCGGGGTTGGGGAGGGGTCGAGTGCCGGGATGGGGGGGGGGGGTCGAGTGCCGGGATGGGGGGGTCGAGTGCCGGGGTGGGGCGGGGGGGGTCGAGTGCCGGGATGGGGGGGGGTCGAGTGCCGGGATGGGGGGGGAGTCGAGTGCCGGGATGGGGGGGGGGGGTCGAGTGCCGGGGTGGGGTGGGGGGGGTCGAGTTCCGGGGTGGGGCTGGGGGGGGTCGAGTGCCGGGGTGGGGAGGGGTTGAGTGCCAGGGTTGGGGGGTGGTTCGAGTGCCGAGGTAGGGGGGGGTTCGAGTGCCGGGGTGGGGGGGGCGGGTTCGAGTGCCGGGAAGGGAGGGGTTGAGTGCCGGGGGGGGGGGATCGAGTGCCGGGGTGGGGGGGGTCGAGTGCCGGGGTGGGGGGGGGGTCGAGTGCCGAGGTGGGGAGGGAGGGGGGGGCGTCGAGTGCCGAGGTGGGGACGGTGGGGGGTAGGGTGGGGTGGGGGTCGAGTGCCGGGGTGGGGGGGTCGAGTGCCGGGGTGGGGGGTCGAGTGCCGGTGGGGGGGGGGGGTTGACTGCCGGGGGTGGGGTCGAGTGCCGGGAAGGGGGGGGTCGAGTGCCGGGAAGGGGGGGGGTCGAGTGCCGGGAAGGGGGGGTCGAGTGCCGGGCTGCGGAGGGGGGTCGAGTGCTGAGGTGGGGAGGGAGGAGGGGGGGGGGGGCCGTGTGCCGGGGTGGGGAAGGTGGGGGGGGGGGGGGTCGAGTGCCGGGGTGGGGAGGGTCGAGAGCCGTGGTGGGGAGGGTTGAGAGCCGGGGTGGGGATGGTCGAGAGCCGGGGTGGGGAGGGTCGAGTGGCGGGCTGGGGGTCGAGTGCCGGGGTGGGGAGTGTGGGGGGGGGGGGTCGAGTGCTGGGGTGGGGAGGGTCGAGTGCCGGGGGGGGGGGGGTCGAGTGCCGGGGTGGGGAGGGTCGAGTGCCGGGGGGGGGGGGGGGTCGAGTGCCGGGGTGGGGAGGTTGGGGGGGGGGTGCCGGGGTGGGGGGGGGTGCCAGGGTGGGGAGGGGGGGTCGAGTGCCGGGGTGGGAAGGGTCGAGTGCCGGGGTGGGGGAGGGTCGAGAGCCGGGGTGGGGAGGGTCGAGTGCCGGGGTGGGGAGGGTCGAGTGCCGGGGTGGGGAGGGTCGAGAGCCGGGGTGGGGAGGGTCGAGTACCGGGGGGGGGTGGGCGGTCAAGTGCCGAGGGGGGGGGGCGTCGAGTGCCGGGGTGGGGAGGTTGGGGGTGCCGGGGTGGGGAGGGGTGCCGGGGTGGGGAGGGTGGTGCGAAGAGACTGGCAGCCAACATAAAAGGGAATCCAAATGTCAGCAATTGGCAAGAAACTCGTAAGAGTGGTGAAAGAAGTAGTGTCGCTAATTAGAGACCAAAAAGGGGCTTTACACATGGAAGCAGGAGGCATGGCTGAGGTTTTAAATGAATACTTTTCATCTCGGGTGGCACAATGGTTAGCACTGCTGCTCACAGTGCCAGGGACCCTGGTTCAATTCCGGCCTTGGGTGACTGTGTGGAGTTTTCACGTTCTCCCCGTATATTTGTGGGTTTCCTCTGGATGCTCGGCTTTCCTCCCATAGTCCACGTCTTTTCAACGAGTCAGAAAGTTGTCTTTCCTGATCACATTTCACTCATGGTCACAATCTAACCTTGGTGGAGATGTTGGTCAGGGCTGTGGGCTACTGCTGCTCAAACCGGTCTTGGAGCCGCCCGTTGGCTCTGTGTTAGTGTCCCGAGGGAACTGTGAAGTTGATTGAAAGGTTTGTGCCCAGAACTTAATGGAATATTATACTGATGGCTTCAGTCAACATTAAAATTGGGTATAAAGTGGCCTGCCAATTTGTCATGTTGCATTATCAATCAAGACCAAGTTCACCTCTACGTTGTCAACAATGGTCAGTTCTCAGAATGTATATGAAAAGGAGAGATTTTCTTGGTTATCGGGAAAGAGCAGGGGTGGGACTAATTGAAAAGCTCTTGCATGGGCACTTGGGCTAACTGGCCTTTTCCTATGCTGTCAAATTCAATGAAATAGCTGTTTTATGGGCAGACTGAGTAAACCCACCTCAGCTGTAGCTCAGCGAACACCATTGTCTCTGAGTGAGAGAGTGCGAGAGACCCATATATGATATCGAGGCGGAGACTCCATTAGTATAGTGATTCGTGTCCCTGTTTATCAGCTGGAGACCAGCGTTCAATTCCCTGATGGGGAGAGGCTTTGTTTCATTATGGAAAACGGGCAGGACTGTGGAGATGATGCCGAGAAGCGATCAGCCATGACTGTATTGAATGGCAGAGTGGGCTTGAGGGGCTGAATTGCTTACTCCTGTTTCTAGTTTTTATGTTCTTAAATGAGAAGTTATATCAAAGTCCTGTTTCCCTTCTCAAGTGAATATAAAAGATCCCACGGAATCACTTGGGGAGTTTTCCCTCATATTCTTACTAATATCTGTCCCTCGGCCAACATCAAGAAAACAGATTACTTGATCATTTGTTCCTATGTAATTTGATTGCTGTTTCTCATCCATTATAGCAGTGACTATACCTCAAAAATACTTCACTGGATAGGAAACACTTTTGGACGTCCTGAGGTCCTGAAAGGTGCTATAGAAATGCAAGTCTATTTTTTCAGCAGTTGCAACGTGATACACTTGGGTTCAGGTTGCTATGGGAGATTTATGAGGTGTTCAGTCTCATTGGAGAATTTCAGCAGCAGCATCAACAATATCTCAATTCCTCTGCCATTCAATGCACTCTTCCAATATTAGGGCGCTTAGATGAGAGGATGACGCTCAAAGCAAGAAAGATTCAGCCATTCACACCAAACGCCTTCTCCAGACGCACAGCACTGCTTCAATCAGGGCGGCACGGTTAGCATTGCTGCCTCACAGCGGCAGAGACCCGGGTTCAATTCCAGCATTGGGGAAATGTCTGAGTGGAGATTGCACATTCTCCCCGTGTCTGCGTGCGTTTCCTCCGGGTGCTCCGGTTTCCTTCCACAGATCAAACGATGTGCAGGTCAAGTGGATTGGCTATGCCAAATTGCCCCTTAGATGCCAAGGAAGTGCAGATTATCTGGGGTTACAGGAATAGCGTGGGGGAGTGTGCCTAGGTAGGGTGCTCTTTCAGAGGGTCGGTGCAGACTCGATGGGCCAAATGGCCTCCCACTGTGCTGTAGGATTCTATGACAATACAATTGAACCAGGCTCAATCTTGTGTTCTTTATTTTCTCCTCTGTACTAAGCACGACCATTTTCTCCACTGCTTTCCCAGCCAGCAGATGAGGCTTTGGGTTGTTGGTGCTGGTCAATACCCAATCTCACAGCCCAGGGGTAACAGTGGGTAGGAGCCGCTGACTGAAGGTCACTTCACTCCCAACAGACAAACATGTTCTGTTGGATGTCAGCCAGCTATTTGGTGGCCAGAACTCCCTTCTCTGTTCATTGCAGGACTCTGTCAAGTGTGATTCAAATCCACAACTTTCCGAGTCAGAGGCGGGAATTCTGCGTACTCCCATCACAGAATCGTTGCGGTGCAGAAGGAGGCCATTTGGCCCATTGTGTCAGTACCGGCTCCCCAGACAAGCATCATAACTTAGTGCTATTCCCCTGCCTCTTCCCTGTACCCCTGCATATTGTTTCTATTCAAATAATCATCTAATGCCATCTTTAATGCCTCGATTAAACCTGCCTCCACCACACTTTCAGGCCGTGCATTCCAGACCCTGAACCACTTGCTGAGTGTAAAAAGTTTTTTCTCACATCACATTTACCTCTTTTGCAAATCACTTTAAATCTGTGCCCTCTCATTCTTGATCCTAAAAGGGTTAAATTCTGAAGACAGTTTGCATCAATCAGCTTCGTGTCACATCGTCTCTGTAGTATCAAAGGGTGCTCTAATTGAGATGTTTAAAATGATTCAGGGAGTTAATAGGGTAGATGGAAAGAAAGTACTTCCTCTGGTGGGCAGTCCAAACCAAGGGGGGATTAACCTGAAAATTGTAGCCAGATTGTTCAGTGGTAATGTCAGGAAACACTTCTTCACACAAAGGGTAGAGAAATTCAGGAATTCTCTCCTCAAAAACCTGTTAAGGTTGAATTAATTTTTCAAAACTGTGATTGGTGCATTTCTGTTCGGCAGGCATATTAAGAGTTATGGAGTCAATTAAGATTGACTGTGACTGTGGAACAGGTTCGAGGGGCTGAATGATCGCCCCCGTTACTTTGTAGACTGGGGAAATTCTGTGATTTTATCCTTGGAACCAATGTGTTTCCTCAGTCGCCTGTGAAGATATTTTCTGAAAGTTTTGTCCCCATGCTCACAGGGAAGATCACCATTCTGAGAGTCATCTCAAAGCTCCGTCAGGCACCATTGTCACTGTTTCTGCTACAAGTGCCGTGTGTTTGAACTGACCTCTGCAACAGAACTGCTTCTGTGAGATACAGGCTTGTTAAATTCACAGACATCTATCTGAGGCTGCAAATATCTTCACATTTCTTTATGCGCTGGAGGTCACATTTGCTGCAGTGCGCCTGATGTTCTGCCATCTGACAGGCTTTCTCTCAGGGTTCAGTTGTAGCCCTGCAGTATGTGTCCAGCGCTGTACCATCACACTCCCACTAATAGAGTCAGACCACTTTCCTTGCCAGTATCTGTCAGATTGTCAATTCCAGATATCTCAATCTGAGAGGAGTGGAATTATCACATTATATCTCGGAAGGGCTGCTCTCTCTGCCTGCCAGCATCAAGTACACCTGGGGTAATGGTTTCCTGCTGTGATTGGGTCCAGATTATACATCTTTAAACCTTTGTTCAACACAAAACTGAATCCAGAACTCACCTTGAGATGCTCTGCACCACTCAGGGAAGAGTTTATAGGACACACTAGGTTTTGTAGGCCAAACCAAAGTGCTTTAGGAACAATACCGAGAATCCCTAAAGTGCGGAAGGAAGCCATTCGGCCCGTCAAGTCAGCACCGACTCTCATAAAGAGTACTCTACCAAGGCTCACTCCACCACCCAATCATCATAACCCCACCTAACCTGCATACATTTGAACTGTGGGAAGAAACCGGAACACCCGGAGGAAACCCACGCAGACACGGGGAGGACGTGCAAACTCCACACAGACAGCCACCCAATGCAGGAATTGAACCCGGACCCTGGAGCTATGAGGCAGCACCATGCCGCCATCAATTAGGTGGCACCTTATCCATGCATAGCAAGATCCCACAGACAGCAATGAGGCACTGAAGGCTGGTCAGTCTGTTTTCCATAATGTTGGCTGAGGGAGGAAATAGGCCAAAGAGGATTCCTCTTCAAACACTGTCATTGAGTTTTAACATCCCTCTGTGTACCCGAACAGGCGCTGGAGTGTGGGGACTAGGGGCTTTTCACAGTAACTTCATTGCAGTGTTGATGTAAGACTACTTGTGACAATAATAAAGATTATTGTTCCTCAAAAGACCAACCCTTGACTCCACCGACCTTAGAAACTACTGTCTCATCTCCAACCTCCCTTTCCTTTCCAAGCTTCCTGAACATAATCTCCCCTGGTAGGACCCTCTAGCCACTCCTTTATGTCCAATGGGTGCAGCCTTGAACAGACGAGGCAGAGAACAGTTTTTTGTCCTTCCCTGTTTTTTTTTCTCTGCTACTAACCATCTTCTTAAACCCCTCACCCCACTCTCGTCCCTCACATCCAAGAACCAGTGCAAGGAGCTCATAGTCTTCTTTGTCACTAAGATTCAGATCAATTGATTGGCCGCCTCTCCTGCATCCCTCACTTCCTCAAGCCCATCTGGCCAAACTACCTCTAAAGTTCACCCCTGCCATAGCCCTGAACTCTCATTTTTCTCTAGTTCGTGTCCCTCATGTCCTGTCTGAGCTCAGCTTGTCGATGAGACCCACCTCCTGCTCCCTCGATCCTAAATCCTACTAAATTGTCGATTACTCAACTTCAAAGTTGCTATGTTAGCCGAAGTTGCAAACAGTTTTCTCTCTTCACATTGTGTCTCTCCCTCTCCTTCATATCTGCTGTCATCATCCTCTCCTCAAAAAGCCAACCCTTGACCCCATTGAGGTCTCATCTCCAATCTCCCTTTCCTCTCCAAGGTTGCCGTTTCGCAAATCCATTCCCAGCTTCCAGGATCTCCGTGTTTGAACCCCTGCAATCAGGTTTCCAAGACTGCCAAAGTATAGAAAATGTTTTATCAAGGTGTCATCCTTTGTGAGGGTGTCAAAGATAAACTTTCCCTCCCTGTCATTCTTGACCTGTTTGCACAGTTGACTATGCTATCCTCCTCCAACATCCCTCCAATATTGTCGAGCTTGGTGGGACTGCTCTCATCTGGTCCCATTCTTATCTGTCTAATCATAGCCAGAGAATCACTTTCAATGGTCTAACTTCATGCTCTTGCACAGTTATCTCTAGTGTCCCACAAAAATCTATCCTTGACCCCCGTATTTCTCATCTACACGCTGTCCCTCGGTGACTTCATCCAAAGACACAGGGCGCAATTTACCGGTCTCATCTTGCCCAACTTGGTATCGGGCCGACGCCATTGAATTTTGTGAGAGGCCTCTTGAGAGATTTGTGACGCTCGAGATATCTCGCAAGATTCAACCGAACAATGCGAGACGTTGTAATCTGGATTTCACCCTCGCTGGGCGAGATCCAGATATGCATATTTAAATGACCCATATGGGGGAGGTTGTGGGGACTGGGGGGAGGTTGCGGGGTTTGGTTGGTGGTTGAGGAGTTGATCGAGGCAATTTTAATTGTGTCTACCTGGCAGAAGCCCAGGCTGCGCAGCTTGGGCGAAATTCTACGTTATCGGCGGAAAGTCCGCCGATCGGCGCAAAAAACGGCGCAAATCCGACTTGCGTCACGTCGGAAAAATGGGTCGACAGTCTCCGGCCCGAAATGGGCTAGCAGCGACGTAACGGGATCCGCGCTTGCGCAGTGGTTCACACCGTGCAGCGTCATACGTGCCGCACGGCATGACGGCTCATGAGGCCGTGCTGCTCCCCCCCACCCGACCGGAACACCCGACCGCAACACCCGACTGGATGGCTGGCCGTCGCTCAGCCCCGAGGTTCGAGTCACGCGATGTGGAGGCGCTCCTGGACGCGGTGGAGCAGAGGAGGGACGCCCTGTATCCCGGGCACGGCCGCAGAGTTGCCCCACGCCACAGCCGGCGTCTCTGGAGGGAAGTGGCAGAGGCCGTCACCGCTGTGGCCCTGACACCACGGAGAGGCACCCAGTGCCACAAGAAAGTGAACGACCTCGCCAGAGCAGGCAGGGTGAGCCTCCCCATATCCCCCCTCCCCCATATCCCCCCTCCCCCATATCCCCCCTCCCCATATCCCCCCTCCCCCATATCCCCCCTCCCCCATATCCCCCCTCCCACATATCACCCATATCCCCCCCTCCCCCATATCCCCCATATCCCCCCTCCCCCATATCCCCCATATCCCCCCTCCCCATATCCCCCCTCCCCCATATCCCCCCTCCCCCATATCCCCCAGATCCCCCATATCCCCCCTCCCCCATATCCCCCATATCCCCCCCTCCCCCATATCCCCCATATCCCCCACTCCCCCATATCCCCCCTCCCCATATCCCCCCTCCCCCATATCCCCCATATCCCCCCTCCCCATATCCCCCCTCCCCCATATCCCCCATATCCCCCCTCCCCCATATCCCCAAGTGAATCCAGCCCTAACCTTAACCTCTGCAATGCACGCGCAACCGATGGCCTGCATTCATATACCTGCCTAACACTGTTGCCTTTTACCCCCCCCACATGAGAAGCGCGCACACAACAATAGGGAGCATGTGAGGACTGGAGGAGGGCCCGCTGATGAGAGGCCACTGACCGTACACGAGGAAAGGGCCCTGGAACTGGCTGGCGGACTTGAGGACCGGGAGGTTGCTGATGCAGAGGTCGGGGGCGTACTAGCGAGTGAGCCACCGACAGCCCGTCCCCATATCCCCCCTCCCCTATATCCCCCTCCCCCGTATCACCTGATCACTGCCTGATGTCTAACCATGCATGCTTCATTGTGTATCGCAGGACCAAACGTCCAGGCACCCATCCCCGCAGATGCAGACCGCCCGCAGGATGCCCCTCGGAGACCACAGGAGACGGCGAGACCCGCACCCTCCAGCATGCGACGCCCGCAGGATGCCCCTCGGAGACCACAGGAGACGGAGAGACCCGCACCCTCCAGCATGCGACGCCCGCAGGATGCCCCTCGGAGACCACGGGAGACGGAGAGACCCGGACCCTCCAGCATGCGACGCCCGCAGGATGCCCCTCGGAGACCACAGGAGACGGAGAGACCCGGACCCTCCAGCATGCGACGCCCGCAGGATGCCCCTCGCACGCCACGGGAGACGGAGAGACCAGGAGCAACAGGGAGACGACACCCCCGTCACGTGCGGGAGCGACCACCCAGCGACGAGGGGGGCAGCCACAGGCCCCCGTCACATCCGAACCAGGACACCACTACCCAGGACACCACTACCCAGGACACCACTACCCAGGACACCACTACCCAGGAGGAGGAAATACCGGACAGTGACTCAGAGTGGATGGGTGGAGACGAACCCCCACCCCAAAGTGCCATGGACTCGGAGTGGGACGAAGAGCACGACACAACGCCACTGCTGTCACCAACACCCTCCACCATCGCAGAAACACTCACCACGTTTGGACACTTTAGTGATGAGGCGTCTGGTACACTCACTGGTGCGCACAACACAGCCGTCCCGGTACAGCAGGTGGAGGTAGGAGCAGCAGAGGGACCAGGCGGTCGGAGGGCAGCCCAGCCCAAGCGAACATCTGCCGCCCAGATGGATCCCGGGTTCCTGCAGTTACCACACCCACACATAGATCCGATGCAACCACCGACCCGGAGACGAGCGAAGAGGGTGACGGGCGGCTTGCGGCGGCCGCGGTCGCAGCTGGAGGAGTCCACCCGCGTCCAGGAGCTGGGAGTGGTGCCGGTCATGCGTGCCACCCAGGCTGACACCGCACGGGTGACGTCCGCGGTGGAGGCAATGGGTGCGACGGTGTCAGACATGGGGAACGGTTTGCGAGGCCTGGGGCCGTCCGTGCAGGCGGCGTCTGTGGCCCAGGAAATGGCTGCCCTCTCACAGGAGGCCATGAGCCAGTGCCAGCGCCAGATGGCAGAGGCGCTCAACGCCATGTCTCTGCAGGCCATGGCCCAGTCTCAGCAGGCCATGGCCCAGTCTCTGCAGGCCATCGCTGAGGGCATCGGCGCCAGTGCCCTGTGCGAGCCGGCGTCGCACTGTCACAGACAGGGTTTGCCAACCCCCTGGGCTCCATGGCTGCAAACCTGCAGACCCCTGTCGATACCAGCACGGGCCTCCAGGACTGGCAGCGCCAGATGTCGGGGGGGCGTCGGATGGCCAGTCCGTTCGCATCCCCCACCCATGTAGAGGCCTGGGGGCCATCGGGCACCCCGAGGGAGGAGGAGGTGGTGTGGTCCGTCCCGGCTCCCTCTGCAGGGGAGGTCCCGGTACACCACGGCACCTCGGACACCCCCCCTTCCATCCCAGGTGCATCGGGTGGGCAACGGGCAGGACAGGCTGGCAGCTCGCCATCCCAGTCGCCAGGGCCGCAGCCTGGCCCATCTAGGTCAGGACGCCCCAGGAAACGGCCGCCAAAGGGATCCAGTGTCAGAGGGCAGGAATCACAGGAGTCCACCTCCAGTTCTGCTGTACCGTTTGGGGAACCACGTAGACGTAGTCAAAGGGCCCGTAAGGCCAAACAATTAGACACTGAGTAAGTTGGCACGGGTGCAGGGCACAGATGAGTTTTAGGGGCTAGGGCACGTGCATGAACTCCTTTGGTTATTAAAGTCAATGTTACACCTACCGAAGCTGCCTTTGTGCTCTGTCCAAAGTGTGCGGGGGTGTCATGTACGTTGAGCGCAAGTGTGTGTGTGAGGGGTGGTCTTACCTCAGCCCCAGGTGAGTCTGCCCCCTTCCCCCTGGGCCGCCATCAACATCCCCCAGGCAGAGGACGGGACCGTGCGCTGCAGTGTCACAGCCGCATGCAGGGATGGTCCGGGTGGATGGTGGTACTGTGGCCATGGGTCAGACATAGTCCAACGATGTAGAGCCAGGAGCTCATCACAGGGCGGGTTGTCATCATCCTCCATGGCCTGCGATAGACACACGTCCACCCGCAACTGTGTGAGCCCGGCCCGTTGTGCCGCAGGTGGATCGGCAATGGGGGGGGGGGCGGTGGTGTGCATGCGGGTGGGGTGTGTGGGGTTGGGGAGGGGGGTGAGGGTGCTGGGTGGGTGGATGGGTGGGGGGTGTGGGTGGTCGGCTGTTGCCATGGTGTGTGGTCTGTGGCCATACTACCCGATTCCCACGCCCATCTAGTCAGTGAAGCGGGCGTCTATCAGTCTGTCCCGTGCCCGCTGGGCCAGCCGGTAACGGTGGACAGCCACCCGCCTGTGTCTACCCCGTCTGCCCTGACCATTGCCCCCATCCCCCTCATCTGGGGAGGACTGGGCCTCTTCCTGCTGCTCCTCCACTCCGCCCTCCTCTGCCTGCGGCACATCGCCCCTCTGCTGGGCTATGTTGTGCAGGACGCAGCACACCACAATGATGCGGCCGACCCTATCTGACCGATACTGGAGGGCGCCCCCAGAGAGGTCCAGGCACCTGAAACGCATCTTCAGCACGCCAAAGCACCTCTCGATCACTCCCCTTGTCGCTACATGGGCATCATTGTAGCGGTTCTCCGCCTCATTGCGTGGCCTCCGTATAGGCGTCATCAGCCACGATCGCAATGGGTAGCCCCTGTCGCCCAGCAACCAGCCCCTCAGCCGGGGATGGCGTCCCTCGTACATGCCGGGGATGGATGACCGCGACAACACGAATGAGTCGTGTACACTGCCTGGGTGACGGGCGCAGACGTGCAGGATCATCATGCGGTGGTCGCAGACCACCTGTATGTTCATCGAATAGGTCCCCTTCCTATTAGTGAACACGGCCCTGTTATCTGCAGGTGGCCGCACGGCGACGCGCCCTGGACCATGGGGAACCCGGCCACGGCAGAGAAGCCCACGGCCCGGGCATCTTGGCTGGCCCGGTCCACGGGGAAGCGGATGTAGCGGTGCGCCATGGCATATAGGGCATCTGTCACTGCCCGGATGCACCGGTGCACCGATGTCTGCGATATGCCGGACAGGTCCCCACTCGGTGCCTGGAATGACCCCGTTGCATAAAAGTTCAGGGCCACCGTAACCTTGACGGACACGGGGAGAGGGTATCCCCCGCCAGTGCCACGCGGTGACAGGTGTGCCAGCAAATGGCAGATGTGTGCCACGGTTTACCGGCTCATCCGGAGTCTCCTCCTGCATTCCCGGTCCGTGAGGTCCTGGTATGACTGCCGGGGCCGGTACACACGGGGCGCCCTCGGGTGCCTCCGTTGCCGTGGGGCCGCGATGTCCTCCTCCCCCTCCTCGTCCTGTCGGTCAGGTGTCCCTCCAGCCTGGGCGGCTGCCGCCTGCCCCTCTGCGGCATCCTGCGCCGCCTCTCTGGCACGCTCCTCCTCCTCCTCCTCCTCCTCATCCAGGGTAACATAGACATGAGCGGCTGCCACCACGGCGGCCAACATCGCTGGATGATCTGAAAACACGACGGCCTGGTGGGGGGGAGGGGAACGACGACATGTCATCATTGCCCATATCCCCTCCTCCCCCCAGCCAGGTGGCATGGACCGCATGGGTCCAACTGTTGGAGGCTGGCACCTGGCCAGGTGGACCAACTCACTTGCCCTCCCATCCCCCTCCTCGGCACGGACCCCCCCCCCCAACCTCCACCCCAGCACGGACCCCCCCCAACCCCCAACCTCCACCCCGGCACGGCACGGACCCCCCCGAACCTCCACCCCTGCACGGACCCCCCCCAACCTCCACCCAAGCACGGACCCCCCCCCAACCCCCAACCTCCACCCCGGCACGGCACGGACCCCCCCCAACCTCCACCCCAGCACGGACCCCCCCCAACCCCCAACCTCCACCCCGGCATGGACCCCCCCCCCAACCCCCAACCTCCACCCCGGCACGGACCCCCCCCAACCCCCAACGTCCACCCCGCCATGGCACGGACCCCCCCCAACCTCCACCCCAGCACGGACCCCCCCCCCCAACCCCCACCCCAGCACGGACCCCCCCCAAACCTCCACCCCGGCATGGCACGGACCCCCCCCAACCTCCACCCCAGCACGGACCCCCCCCCAACCTCCACCCCAGCACGGACCCCCCCCAACCCCCAACCTCCACCCCGGCACGGACACCCCCCCCAACCTCCACCCCGGCACGGACCCCCTCCCGGCACTCCCCCGGAGCCCAGCCTACTCTAACCACCCCCCCCCCCGCCGCACACACACACACACACAACCCGAGACACACCTCTCCTCACGCAATCAGACTGCGGCCACGCCATTGCCTGCCCAGAGCCAACCCCCATGAGCCTGGAGCACCGGGTCACGCCGATGAAAAGGAGGTTTGATTCACGTCGATGTGAACGGTCATCACGTCGACGGGACTTCGGCCCATCTGGAAGGGAGAATATCGGCAGGCCGAAAATCGGCTGCCTTGCGCAGACCCGTGACATTCTCCGCGGCAGCGGCGTCATTAACGCCCCGCCGACTTTTCTCCCTTCGGAGACTTCGGCAACCGGCGGGGGCGGGATTCACGGCGGCCAACGGCCATTCGCCGACCCTCTGGGGGGTCGGAGAATGACGCCCCTTATCTTCCATCGGGTGCAGCCCCTCACAGTCCACGCGGTAGCCTAAGCAGCTAACCTCCTTGCCATGAAATACGCATTTTGCCTGCCGCAGGCAAATGCCAAACTCCGAAAACTGCTAGAACATCGCCTCTAGATTCCGCAAATGCTCTTGCTCTGTCGCCTGTGACCAGGACATCATCAAAGAAGGCCGCGCGGAATACTTTCCATTATGCGTTGAAATATCGCGCAGGCTGACAAAACCCCAAAAGGCAACCGGGTATATTCATAAAGACCACACTGCCTATTTATGGTGACATATTTGCGAGAGGACCGATCCAGCGTCAGCTGTAGGTAGATTTTGCTCATATCGAGCTTGGTGAACGTGCATCCGCCAGCGCACATTCCATCATATTAAGACGGTATCTCTGGACGATCATGGGGGGGGGGGTTTAAAATGTCGCCCAACGAGTTACACAAGCTGGGCGAAGGTGTGGGTATCTGTCGCATCCGGACATTTGAGGCCTCAGATAACCCTATATGTCTGAGCCCCGCACACCGTTTTCCTTTCAGCTTCAGTGATATTATTGGCGCGAAAATAGTAGTGCATGCCCTCTTCATATTAGGCCCAGACTTCGACCCCGGCATCGAACACGTCCAAGCAGCCGATCAGAGGCATCGCAAGGAACCGCGGGTCCTGACCTGCAACTGGAGTTCCAGGAGGTGGCTGGGCAGAAAGGCCTCAGCATCGACAGGGGACTGGTTTTGCTCCTTATCGCCAGTGTCTGCCAAAAGGAAGGCGTCCACACCGAGTTGTCAGGTTAAACAGGGGGTATATTTTTAAGTACAGGCAGAGTCCAAGCAAGTGCTACCCAACTGAGGGAGTGCCGACACTTTCTAGGCTGGTTTATACCAGAAGCTCAGGTAGCTTCCCAGTAAATATGTCCCTTCTCTCTGTGGAGCCAAGAGTTTCACTATTGTTCCTCTGGATCACAAGCGATGTGTAAGCATCTGCACCTCCCTCATTCCTCATCCACGGACTGCCTCAGAACCTGTTTCTACCTCCCACCTCCACAATTACCTTGGGGCCCAGCTGGCGGCTGATTTTAATGCTCCTTCCCCAGCCCCCCAACTTCCAGGCTGTATTGATCAGGACGTTGGCCAGTGCATGAACTCAGTTGTCAAAGTGCTCCAGCCCCTCCTGGCCACTCATTAGGCCGCATACCTGCCTGGGAGTTAAACTGCTACAGCCTTCATATTCTGTGCAAAGCCATGACCAATTTAGTCCCCACATCCACCAATTACCATTCATTGGGAGTTCCAAGCTTTATTCAAACACAAATGCAAACTGGTTTCTTATGGACTGCTTAAAGAATAAAGACAGGCTCAATGTTTCAGCGAATGTGATCAGTCCTGCTCCAGTGTAAAACACGTCTTCAATGTTGGCTTGGCCTCCATCTGCTGAACACATTACAGGAGGTCTTTAGCCTGCCACATATTGGACAACATAAGTGAAAGGTTTATAATTGTCAAGGCTTGTAAGCGAGATATCATTGGCAGCAATGTTTCCAGGCATTGAATAGAATGAATAGAAGATTCTCAGGACAATCATTGCTGGGAAACCTTGAGATTCTACTCACTGACAATGAAAACACCTTCATTCACACTCATTAATGAAACCTCAGAGCGTATCTTGTAACCATTTGGATCCTGTTGCTTGGATTCATTTCAAGCAGTTGTGAAAAGGGAATATTTAGACTGAGATTAACTGGGTGCATACCTTCTCGTGGTTAATGAGCCAGCACTCTGGTTTTGCTATTGACCAGAATTTGTATCCATTGTATGTGAACAACAATTGTAGAGATCAACTGAGCCCTTATTTCCTAATGTAGCAGTTTACATTCTTCAGAAATTTCAAAATGCTGACCTGGCCAAGGCCTAGGCCTAGAAAACATATGATCAGCATATTATCACACTGTTGTTTGTAAAAGCTTTCTGTGAGTAAATTGGCTGCTGTCTTTCCGATATTACATTAATGCCTACACTCCAAAAAGTGTGCCATTGATTGCAAAGCATGATGGGATGACTTAAGGTCTTGAAAGGCTCAGTATGAATGTAACGTCTTTCCATTTTCTTTAGGAATATCCCTCTCAGCTCTGTATGAGCTCTGACAAACGGCAGATTAATAATAATCTTTATTGTCACAAGTAGGCATATATTAATACTGCAATGAAGTTACTATGAAAAGCCCCTAGTCGCCACCTGTTCGGGTACACAGAGGGAGAATTCAGAATGTCCAAATTACCTAACAGCACGTCTTTCGAGACTTGTGGGAGGAAACCGGAGCACCCGGAGGAAACCCACGCAGACACAGGGAGAATGTGCAGACTCCGCACAGACAGTGACCCAAGCCGGGAATCGAACCTGGGACCCTGGAGCTGTGAAGTAACTGTGCTACCCATTGTGTTACCATGCTGCCCATTAGAGATGGCCATTAGTTGCACACTCAGAAGTTCTGGTCAAAACGATCCAATAAGTGGTAATTAGCTCATTTAATATGGCTGTTAGTTGACCTCATCATGCTGACAGTTCACTTTTATTGAAGGGGAATCACGTTGCATTGTCCCAGTGGTATTACCAACCAGGTAACAGCCATTGCAAACAAAATGTCAGACTATAGAACTTCCCAGCTTGTGGATAAGTCTCTGAAAATAAGCATAAGCTCAGCTGTATGGGCTCTTAATTTGTCCAACTCTGCACAAACTCCGCTGGCATTTCCTGGAGCCTGACAACCATGCAATGTAGACACAAATTGCTAACCTCGTTGACAGTCCTCAAACCGAACATCTACATTCCTTGTCTCAAGGCAAGTTGCACTTGTGTGGGTTTTAATGATTCATTATTTGTGTAATCCTCTTGGACACAAGCTACTTCAAGGGGAAATGTTCAACAGACCATGAAGAAATGGGACTGAAGAATTGCCTGGCAGCTTATTTTCTCTCAAAGTCCCATTTGGGGAACTGCTATAAATTCCCAATTAATTCAAACATTCCGTTCACCAGAACTGTTTCCCAAAGTATGAACAGTGTAGAATGAGTTACATTTGGAAAACGCGACAGGAGAATGGGATGGGTAAGGGGGAAGGAGTGGAAAGGAAGAAAGTGGTCGGAAAAGGGGGTGAATGGAGAAAGGAGGAGAAGGATAATTGGAAAAGGAAGATAAAACGTAGGGAAGTAAAAGAAAACAGAAAGGGAAGGAGATTGGGATAAGCATTGGAAGGGGAAGGGCACAGAAAGGTAAGGAATGAGGAGAAGAAGATGAGGGCAAGAAGGACAAGCAGCAGGGGAAATGAAAGGGATGTGGGAAGGTATCTTCCCTTGGAAAGCAGATTTGATTTGAAGTGGTTGCAATTGAGCTTTGGCTGAAGTACTCAGTGTGAGGAAACATGCCCAATTACCCTCCGCTTGTGGCCATGGAACCCCTCCTGCATGTTCATTCAATGCCACAATGGATCAGATCAAATAATCTGAGGGGAGGCAGCTACACCCTCCAGGAAAGCACACATGCTATTGACAACCACCTCCCCTCACTAAGTAAGACTTTCAACACCTTTATGTTCGTTATATGGGTAAAAACACGAGCACAATAAAGACAGCCTTACCACTGAGGCAACTGACCTGATGATGGTCAAAAACAGGCAGTAGTCATTTGACTGTACCAATGAGACCTTGGAGAAGTTTGACATGCTGAGGGGCAAGGTTAGCATATATTACTCAATACTCGACTCAATTGGCTGGCACAGTGGCCCAAAACTGACTATAATACTGAAACTGACAATCCCAAATTGATAATAATCCTGAAATTGACAATCCCGAAATTGACGATGGTCCTTAAACTGACAATCATCCCAAAAATGATAATAATCCTGAAACTGACAATCCCGAAACTGACTACAACCCTTAAACTGACAATCATCCCAAAAATGACAATAAGCCTGAAACTGACAATCCCGAAACTGACAATAATCCCCAAACTGACAATAATCCCCAAACTGACCATAATCCCGAAAATGACAATAATCCTGACCACTCACATTTCAGAAATCAAAGACACACGAGGTTCAAAAGGGGTTAAATTAGAAACATGCCTTTCGAATGATATCTCCAGCTGTGGCCCTACCTCTATTCTAATCTGCAAACAAAAACACAAAGATATCAGCTTTAAATTTTGATGACCTCCTGACAGAAAGAGAGCGGGAAATAATAATCTTTTTTCTAACTTGACTTGCAGTGAACACCGAGAGAAGCTAGCTGGCAGGTGAGATTCCACTTTCTTTGAGGTGGTCTGGATAATAATCTGAAGTGAACGTGTTTCAGCAGATGAGTTGGTGGTGTAAATCTAGCTCAGATAAAGATTCTGCATGTTGCAATCTGCTCCGCTTCATTCAGTCTTTGTGTAATAATCAACTCCAATCAAAATATGACAACATATAAGAAAGAGGGCAGGCACAGTGTGAACCAAAGCTTGTCCCAGTTTCTTCTGTAAAAGAAAATTCTGACTGTGGCATTGGTCTTTACTGGGAGATACTGGGTTATACTGAGAGGCACTGGTCTGTACTTGTATGTGCTGGGTTATACTCGGAGGTGCTGGGCTTTACTGAGATGTACTGGGTTATAATGGGAGGTACTGGGCTGTAATGGGAGATACTGTGTTGCACTGGGAGGTGCTGGGTTATACTGGGATGTGCTGGGGTAGACTGGGAGCTGCTGGGTTATACTGGGACATGCTAGGTTATACTGGAAAGTGCTAGGTTATACTAGGAGGTAATGGTTGTACTGGGACGTCCTAGGATATACTGGGGGTGCTGTGTTATACTGGGATTTGCTGAGTTATACTAGGAAGTGCTGGGTTATACTGGGAGGCACTGGATTCTACTGGGAGGTGCTGAGTTATACTGGGAGGTGCTGGGCTATACTGATAGGTGCTGCGCTATACTGGAATGTTGTGGGTTGTACTGGGATGTGTTAGGATTGTGGTATGAAGGGCTAGCAGACAGGATATACTAATGTAGAACATAGATGATGATGTACGACTGACATCGGTCAATTATATTTTAGACTCTCAAGAGAGAGGTTGGAATACAATGCCTAGGAGCGACATGCTTACCTTGTAACCTGTATCGGTGTGGTACTAACTAACAAATGTTAAGCAGATATCAGAGCATGTCTCCAGTTCGTCTAATAATCAAATCCCATGCCTAGAGTTCTAGGTAGGGGGACACTTCACAAAACATTGTGGCAGCCATGGAATGATTGATATAAAAAACATATCGGTGTTATAGAACATAGACAATAGAACATAGAACAGTACAACACAGAACAGGCCCTTCGGCCCTCGATGTTGTGCCGAGTATTGTCCAAAACCAAGATCAAGCTATCCCACTCCCTGTCATTCTGGTGTGCTCCATGTGCCTATCCAATAACTGCTTGAAAGTTCCGAAAGTGTCCGACTCCACTATCACAGCAGGCAGTCCATTCCACACCCTAACCACTCTCTGAGTAAAGAATCTACCTCGGACATCCCTCCTATATCTCCCACCCTGAATCTTATTGTTATGCCCCCTTGTAATAGCTACATTCACCCGAGGAAATAGTCTTTGAAAGTCCACTCTATCTATCCCCCTCATTATCTTATAAACCTCTATTAAGTCGCCTCTCATCCTCCTCCGCTCGAAAGAGAAAAGCCCTAGCTCCCTCAACCTTTCCACATAAGACCTATCCTGCAAACCAGGCAGCATCCTAGTAAATCTCCTTTGCACCCTTGCCAATGCGTCCACATCCTTCCTATAATGAGGTGACCAGAACTGCCCACAATACTCCAAATGTAGTCTCACCAGGGTCATGTATAGTTGCAGCATAACCCCGCGGCTCTTAAACTCAAGCCCCCTGTTAATAAACGCTAACACACTACAAGCCTTCTTCATGGCTCTATCCACTTGAGTGGCAACATTCAGAGATCTGTGGACATGAACCCCAAGATCTCTCTGTTCCTCCACATTTCTCAGAACCCTGCCATTGACCCTGTAACCCGCATTCAAATTTTTTCTACCAAAATGAATCACCTCGCACTTATCAGGGTTAAACTCCATCTGCCATTTTTCGGCCCAGCTCTGCATCCTATCAATGTCTCTTTGCAGCCTACAACAGCCCTCCACCTCATCCACTACTCCACCAATCTTGGTGTCATCAGCAAATTTACTGATCCACCCTTCAGCCCCCTCCTCCAAGTAATTGATAAAAATCACAAATAGCAGAGGACCCACCATTGATCCCTGTGGGACACCGCTGGTAACTGGTCTCCAGTCTGAACATTTTCCATCCACCACCACCCTCTGTCATCTATGTGATAGCAAGTGACTTATCCAATTGGTCAAATTTCCCTCTATCCCACACCTCCTTACGTTCTTCATGAGCCGACCATGGGGAAACTTATCAAACGCCTCACTAAAATCCATGTATACAACATCAACTGCTCTACATTCATCAACACACTTAGTGACCTCCTCAAAGAATTCAATCAAATTTGTTAGGCAAGACCTACCCTTCACGAATCCGTGTTGACTATCCCAGATTAAGCTGCATCTTTCCAAATGGTCATAAATCCTAACCTTCAGCACCTTTTCCATTACCTTCCTGACCACCGAAGTAAGACTAACTGGCCTATAATTACCAGGGTCATTCCTATTCCCTTTCTTGAACAGAGGAACAACATTCATCACTCTCCAGTCATAGAACATAGAACATTGCAGCGCAGTACAGGCCCTTCGGCCCTCGATGTTGCGCCGACCTGTGAAACCACTCTAAAGCCTATCTTCACTATTCCCTTATCGTCCATATGTCTATCCAATGACCATTTGAATGCCCTTAGTGTTGGCGAGTCCACTACTGTTGCAGGCAGGGCATTCCACGCCCTTACTACTCTCTGAGTAAAGAACCTATATCTGACATCTGTCCTATATCTAACTCCCCTCAATTTAAAGCTATGTCCCCTCATGCTAGACATCACCATCCGAGGAAAAAGGCTCTCACTGTCCACCCTATCTAATCCTCTGATCATCTTGTATGCCTCAATTGAGTCACCTTTTAACCTTCTTCTCTATACCGAAAACAGCTTCCAGTCCCTCAGCCTTCCCTCATAAGATCTTCCCTCCAGACCAAGCAACATTCTGGTAAATCTCCTCTGCACCCTTTCCAATGCTTCCACATCCTTCCTATAATGCGGCGACCAGAATTGCACGCAATACTCCAAATGCGGCCGCACCAGAGTTTTGTACAGATGCAACATGACCTCATGGCTCCGAAACACAATCCCTCTACCATTAAAAGCTCACACACCATACGCCTTCTTAACAACCCTCTCAACTTGGGTGGCAACTTTCAGGGATCTATGTACATGGACACCGAGATCTCTCTGCACATCTACACTACCAAGAATCTTACCGTTAGCCCAGTGCTCTGTCTTCCTGTTATTCCTTCCAAAATGAAGCACCTCACACTTTTCTGCATTAAACTCCATTTGCCACCTCTCAGCCCAGCACTGCAGCTTATCTATGTCCCTCTGTAACTTGTAACATCCTTCCGCACTGTCCACAACTCCACCGACTTTAGTGTCAGCTGCAAATTTACTCACCCATCCTTCTACTCCCTCCTCCAGATCATTTATCAAAATGACAAACAGCAGTGGCCCCAAAACAGATCCTTGTGGTACACCACGAGTAACTGGACTCCAGTCTGAACATTTCCCATCAACCACCACCCTTTGTCTTCTTTCAGCTAGCCAATTTCTGATCCTTCCTCAGAACATCTACTTCCTCCAGCCTACCCGCCTGAATCACACTCTCATCCTCAAAAACATGGCCCCTCTCCTTTGTGAACACTGAAGAAAAGTATTCATTCAACGCCTCTCCTATTTCTTCTGACTCCATGCACAAATTCCCACTACTGTCCTTGACCGGCCCTACCCTCACCCTAGTCATTCTTTTATTTCTCACATAAGAGTAAAAAGCCTTGGGGTTTTCCTTGATCCGACTTCATGCCCTCTCCTAGCTCTCCTAAACCCTTTTTTCAGCTCATTCCTTGCTGCTTTGTAACCCTCAAGCGACCCTACTGAACCTTGTTTTCTCATCCTTGCATACTCTTCCTTTTTCCTCTTGACAAGACATTCAACCTCTTTTGTGAACCATGGTTCCCTCACACAGCCATTTCCTTCCTGCCTGACAGGGACATGCCTATCAAGGACGTGCAGTATTTGTTCCTTGAACAAGCTACACTTTTCATTTGTGCCTTTCCCTGACAGTTTCTGTTCCCATCTTATGCTCCCTAATTCTTGCCTAATCGCATCATAATTACCCCTCCCCCAATTATAAACCTTGCCCTGCCGTATGGCCCTATCCCTCCCCATTGCAATAGTGAAAGACGCCGAATTGTGGTCACTATTTCCAAAGTGCTCTCCCACAAATAAATCTAACACTTGGCCCGGTTCATAACCCAGTACCAAATCCAATGTGGCCCCCCCCTCTTGTCGGCCTATCCACATATTGTGTCAGGAAACCCTCCTGCACACACATACAAAAACTGCCCCATCCGAACTGTTCGACCTATAGAGGTTCCAATCAATATTTGGAAAGTTAAAGTCACCCATGACAACTACCCTGAGACCTCCACACCTATCCATAATCTGTTTTGCAATTTCTTCCTCCACATCTCGATTACTATTTGGGGGCCTATAGAAAACTCCTAACAATGTGACTGCTCCTTTCATAGAATTTACAGTGCAGAAAGAGGCCATTTGGCCCATCGATTCTGCACCCACTCTTGGAATGAGCACCCTACCGAAGCCCACACCTCCACCCTATCCCCATTACCCAGTAACCCCGCCCAAGACTAAGGGAAATTTTGGACACTAAGGACAATTTATCATGGACAATCCATCTAACCCGCACATCTTTGGACTGTGGGAGGAAACCGGAGCACCTGGAGGAAACCCACGCACACACGGGGAGAACATGCAGACTCCGCACAGACAGTGACCCAAGCCGGGAATCAAACCTGGGACCCCGGAGATGTGAAACAATTGTGCTAACCACAATGCTACCATGCTGCCCCTATTTCCTATTTCTAACTTCGGCCCATATTACCTCAGTAGGCAGATCCCCTTCAAACTGCCTTTCTGCAGCCGTTAAACCATCCTTGATTAACAATGCTACTCCTCCACCTCTTTCGCCACCTTCTCTACTCTTACTGAAACATCTATACCCCGGAACTTCCAACAACCATTCATGTCCCTGTTCTAACCATGTCTCCATAATGGACACAACATCATAGTCCCAAGTACCAATCCACGCTCCAAGTTCACCTACCTTATTCCGGATGCTCCTTGCATTAAAGTAGACACACTTCAACCCACCTTTCTGTCTGCCGGTACACTCCTGCGACCTTGATACCCTCCTCAGTACCTCACTACTCTCGACTCTGGCTTCTGAACTACAGCTCGTTTTCCCAACCCCCTGATAAATTAATTTAAACAACCCCCCGAAGAGCCATAGCAAAATTCCCTCCCAGGATATTGGTGCCCCTCTGGTTCAGGTGTAAACCGTCCTGGCTGTACAGGTCCCACCTTCCCCAGAATGTGCTCCAATTATCCACGTTCCTGAAACCCTCCCTCCTACACCATCCCTGCAGCCACGTATTTATCTGCACTCTCTCCCTGTTCCTCACCTCACTAGCACGTGGCACCAGCAACAAACCAGAGATGACAACATGGTTTGTCCCAGCTTCCACACTAGCTCCCTAAATTCCTGTTTTAAATCACCGTCCCTTCTCTTAGCTATGTCGTTGGTACCGATGTGTACCACAACTTGTGACTGCTCCCCCTCCCCTTTAAGGATTCTGAAAACACGGTCCGAGACGTCACGGACCCTGGCACCCGGGAGGCAACATACCATCCGGGAGTCTCTTTCGCTGCAACAGAACCGTCTATCTGTCCCTCTAACTATCGAGCCCCCAATAACTATTGCACTCCTGCTCTCCCTCCTTCCCTTCTGAGCCACAGTGCTGGAGATTCGTTCACTGTGGCTTACCCCTGGTAGGTCGTCGCCCTCAACAGTATCCAAAGCGGTATACTTGTTACTGAGGGGAACGACCACAGAGGATCCCTGCACTGACTGCTTCCTCCCAGCCCCTCTCACCGTCACCCATCTACCTTGATTCTTCGGAGTAACTACATCCCTGAAGCTACTATCTATGACCACCTCTGCCTCCCGAAAGATCCGAAGTTCATCAAGCTCCAGCTCCAGTTCCCTAACGCCGTTTCTGAGGAGCTGGAGATGGGTGCACTTCCCACAGGTGAAATCAGCAGGGACACTGACGGCGTCCCTCACCTCAAACATTGGAGGAACATTGCACTGCCTTCCCTGCCATCCCCTCTGGATAAAAAAGAAAAAGAAAGAAAGAGCTTACCTGTTATTCACCCTACCCCTTAGGTTAAAGGAGGTGGAAGGGTGGGGGACACTACATGTGTAGTGTCTTGTGTTTAGAAACTGCCCAACTTAAATACAGGTAAAAATAAAACACTTAACCAGCAACCACTGCGCCCCACACGAGAACAGCAATCAGATGTTATGGACGTGCGCAAACAATTTAAATCTTTACTACTTACCCAGCAGTCGCTCTGTCCTCACTCCGACCGGATTCAGCTGGAAACTCCCAACAGTAAGTTTTTTTTTAAATTTACTCCCCTTCTCAGCAAGCACTCACTCAGCAACCACTGCACCCCGCACGATAACACCTCAGGGAAAAGAAAAATTACTTGCCAGTCACCAGCCAAACACTTACCTGCAGGCTGTGACATCATGGTTCAACTTCTTTCTACGCCTACCTGCCCTCGAGTCTCCCTCTTGATCTTTACTCGGCTGGGATCTTTACAGTGATTGTCTTTTTTTTTTTGGTTAGAGGAGGAGGTAGGGAGGGAAGCACTGAAGAAATGTTTCGGGTTTAACTGTCACTTGACAACAGCTCCTCCACAAACCACCTTCAAGATACGGTGATGGCAATGCACTGATGCAAACTTTCCCCGCAACAACCAATCAGCAGCTCCGCTCTACTGCCCTCTGCTTGATGCTTGCCTTCACTTGAGCACCTAGGGTGTCTTGCTCAGGTACACTTTCTAGATGCAGTGACCACAATGCACTGATGCAAATTTTCCCCGCAACAGCCAATCAGCAGCTCCACTCTACTGCCCTCTGCTGGATGCTTGCCTTCACTTGAACACCTAGGGTGTCTTGCTCAGGTAAACTATAGAGGGAACCATAGAGTAAAAGAACCTTGATAGCAGCTTGTAATAAATCAGTGGAAGAAGGAGACCCAAGAGTAATGTAACACTGACCGTCTCTGGTAAGCAGTCCTTGCCCTTACCCCACCTGTCTGTCTGGAGGGCCCACAGAGAGTTCAGCAGTGGAAATTACGGGAATGTCATTCTCTCCAGTGCCGAGCAGCAGCAGACCTTCATGAGAAGCAGCAAAAAACATCAATTTAGTACATTTCTTCATGCAATAGGTCCAGTAACAGACAATGTTCTCCTCAGGCATGGGGTGCAAGAGTCCACCGTGGACTTGGAGACTATTCTCAAAGCCTTTGACACTTATTTTAGCCCAAAGTGAAACTTGGTAATCAAACATGTTTGTTTTAATAAGTAATCGCAATGACCTGGCAAATTGATTGAGTCATTTTTCACCGATCCATATAGCTCAACTAGTTCCTGTGGATACAGGGCGCTGAAGGATGAGCTAATCCATGATCACATAGTCATGGGATTCCGGAAGGAAAAACTCTCCTTTTGACAGACCAAAGATGACCTTGGGGTGAAATCTCCGCCAGCAGCATTTTCCGTTCCGTCGGGAAATCCCATTGGCCGATGGCGGGAACAGAGAATCCCACTGCTGACAAAGGCATGCCACCGAGGAACACATGGCTGGGGAGGTGGAGAATTCACCCCCTTATTTTGAATCAAGTGGTCCGCTATGCAAGGCAAACCAAGCTCAGGGCATTTATTTGGGCTATAATTCATGGCAACTCCAAGGCTTCACATGACTCCATTGGCTGGGTTAGCCCACTGGCAGCAGCCCCACCCACAAGAAAGTCCATCAAACCAAGCAAAAGGACATGAAACCCCACACTGGCAGTCATTTGGAGATGTTTGCATTGTGACTCGAAAGCCCAACATCGATGCCCAGGACTCCCCAGCAGGCGGCGTGGAATGAACATTTCAAGTGTTTCTGCGAATCCAACAATTTTAATCGAGGTCAAAGATAAAAAGTATTTATGAAGCATACTCTATCCAAGAAATGGGAAAACAAGATACAGACAGAGTTCCGAGTGGAAGTTGATTATCCTAGTACAGACTATTGGTCAATTACACTGCAAGCTCAAGGCTTCAAAACCATCTTTAACATTAATGCTGGGGCTGTTGTTAACATATTAGAAGATGATGCCGACGGGCTTCAGCCAATGATGCTTCATTCATCAGACATCAAAATACAGGGTCCAAGTGGAACAGACCTTCCAACCAAATGCAGGATTATTGCTCCTCTTGGCGACAAGCGAGTGACAGGCCATTGATCACAATCAATATACATCCTTATCGAGTGGTGATGTACTGCTGCGGCGAACATCAGGGGTCACGGGACCACCCGACCAAGGACTCGGCAAATCTTGGAGGCCACATGATGCCAAGTCTATCAGGGCAAACCGCGCACGATTCCAACAGATTCATAGAATCATAGAGGCAATTCAGCCCATCGAGTCTGCACCGACTCTCTGAAAGAGCACTCCTCACAGACCCAATCCCTTGCCCTATCCGTTCAACCCTACATAGGGGCAATGTAGCATAGCCAATCCATCTACTCTGCACATCTTTGGATTGTGGGAGGAAACCGGAGCACCCGGAGGAAACCCAGGCAAACACAGGATGAATGTACAAACTCCACACAGTCAGTAACCTGAGGTCGGAATTTAACCTGGGTGCCTGGTTCTGTGAAGCAGCTGTGCTAACCACTGTGGGGACCTTTAAAACCTGCAAAACAGATCCAGCCTAGGAGAAGAGTTGGAGTCGCTGGTGGTATTGTAATGTTCCTTTATACTTTCTGGAAATAGTTTTTGCATCTAAATAAACTGTCTGTTGCTGTTATCATTGATGGTCACTAGGAAGGATCACCATCATGCAACTTTTTGGAAAATTTGAGCCTTTCAATGCTGATGAGGAAAATATGTGGAGCGTACGCATTATTTTTCAGAGCAAACGGCATAGAAAGGGACGAACGACAAAAAATTACTTTGCTGACCAGCTCCCACCTCTCCATCTCACCACCTCTTTACCTCTCCATCTTTCCATCTCTCCACCTCTCCAGCTCCAATGACTCCACCTCTCCATCTCTCCACCTCTCCATCTCTCCACCTCTCCATCTCTCCACCTCTCTCATTGTTTAAGATGCTGTTGGAAAACTCCCTTTTAACAAGATTTTGGCCACCTGTCCTTCACCTTTATCTCAATGTCAGTGTTCCTTTAATAAATATACATTGCTGTCAATTCTGGATTGGGAATAAAAAAAACAACATTGAGAATCCCTGTTCCCCGAAGTGATCTGTTTTATGGAATTTTCCCAAAAGCAATACAAAATCTTGGCAAGTGCCTGCTCGAGACAGATGATTGGATAGAATCATAGAATTTACAGTGCAGAAAGAGGCCATTTGGCCCATCGAATCTGCACCGGCCCTTGGATAGAGCACTCTACCCAAGCTCACACTCTATCCCCGTAACCCAGTAACGACACCCAACCTTCTTGGACACTAAGGGCAATTTTGGACACTAAGGGCAATTTATCTTGGCCAATCCACCTAACCTGCACATCTTTGGACTGGGGAAGAAACCGGAGCACCCGGAGGAAACCCACGCAGACACGGGGAGAACGTGCAGGCTCCACACAGACAGTGACCCAAGCCAGGAATGGAGCCTGGGACCCTGGAACTGTGAAGCAACTGTGCTAACCACTGTGCTACCGTACTGATATTTGCAGGCAAAAGCTTTATATGTGAATCTTCCTGTGGACAAACAGCTTATTGATACTCACAGTTTCAGTTTACAGAGTTTCCTTTGATCTGTTGCACAGATGAGAAGCCAATCAGCAACTGTGTAGGTACCAGGTGTTGGTGGATTGGCCAGGCTAAATTGCCCTTAGTGTCCAAAAAGGTTAGATGGGGTTACTGGGTTACAGGGATAGGGTGGAGGTATAGGGCTTAAGTAGGGTTCTCTTTCCAAGGGCCGGTGCAGACTAGATGGGCCGAATGACCTCCTTCTGCACTGTAAATGCTATGAACTATGAACACACACTACTAATCAAATTCAGAGAGATCTTTAATTGGGACCTGGTTCTGAATCCATCCCAACAGAACAAAGGGAAATGGTAAAATCTACACACCTCAATCTCCAAAAATCAATGGCTCTCTGATACTATCAACAGTGCCCTTGTTATCCTATGTTGAAATGAAATTATTCAATTATCCGTAATTGAATGTGCAAATAATCGCGAGGAACAAGGATCTGTCATCTGATGCATTTCCTGCCCTAAAGGCCTTAGTTTACTAGCAACAGGAACATCCCACTGCACAATATCATGAAGACAGCAGATGGCAGGATTTATTGAGATCATCTCAAATAGTGCAATTGATTATGCCAAGCAAGGAGCGCAGGAACGTATTTCTTATTGGTTCTTGGGGTGTGACCATTATTGGGCAGACCAGTATTTATTGCCCATCTCTAAAGGTGATTATGAGATTGGACAATGGCAGCCTATGTTATATATGCACATCCACAGTACTGTTTGTTATATTACATATAGTAATATCTTGTACTCATTTCCTTACTTCCAGAACGGTCGTATGCTTGATGTTCATTAACACTCAAAGTCTTCAAATTAAGCAAATACTGTTTATTGAATAACGGTTATAAATTAACTATGAGTTGGTTCACTCTTCTGCAACTATAACTGAAGATTAGATAAATAAGATTAAGCATATATAATGTTTAACTACACCTGCTCAGTAAGCTACATCTCTAACACTCTGTTCACTCGTCACTCCTGATACGAAGAGTCAGGAACCCTCTCTGAGTGTAGTTTATATACATATATCTGGTGGTGCCATCTAGTGGTTATCTAGCACCTACTTACAGATGTTAACCCCTTTCATACCTGCAGATATACAGATCACTACATCCCCCTTTTTTTAAACACATTTTCTATACTATAAAGAAAATTGTACAATAAATAAATATAAATAATGAGATATATATCTAAACATAAGTGGAATGATGACTATACACAGTAGAATAATATTTATAAGTTCAGTATTTATAAGTTCAGTCCATTAGGTTTTTGTTGCCTTCGTGTTGACCTTCTCAATTGATGAAGTGGTGAGTCTGAAGCTTTGACAGTTTTGTGCACGTCATCTGGTTTTTTGGTATGCAGTAGAGTTTCTTGAAACAGTGATTCTCTGAAGCTTAAGGTAGGAAATATTGGTTGTTGAAGCCTAATTTTCTGTAAAGCTCGACTGTTGCATCGAATAATTGCTCCTTCGGCAGATTTGACGATATAGGATCGTGGAGCTGCTTGCCTAATGATAGTAGCTGAAGCAGACCATCCTCCTTCTGGATTCTTGATTCTGACAAGGTCGTCCTTTGTCAGTGGGTCTAATTGAGCTGTATGTTGGTCATTGTACAATCTTTGTTTTGAACGTTGTTCATTGAATTTCTTTAGAATAGGTAGATGTTCCGGATTCTGGAATTTGATTGCTGGTAAGGTAGTCCTGAGATCCCTATTGAATAACATTTGTACTGCGATAGAGGAGTAGCTCTGTATGACAATAAAGCTAGATGATTTTCTGACAGTGAATCATTTGCTTTACTTATCAACTGTTTGATTCTTTGAACACCCTTCTCTACGTTGCCATTGGATAGAGGATAGTGAGGACTGGATGTCACATGCCTGAAGTTATATTTACTCGAGAATTTGGACCATTCCCAAGTTGCAAAACATGGACCATTGTCCGACATTACTGTTTCCGGAATACCATGGCCGGGATTCTCTGAAATCCCGGCCAAGTGTTGACACCGGTGTCAAAATTGGCGCAAGCGACGCTGGCTTCAACGGGCCTCCAGGCCCAGGCATTTACCCCTTCCAAGGTGGCTAGTGCGGCGCCGGAGTGCTGTGCATTCGAAAGCCGGCGCACCATGGCCGGCGCGGGGCCGCACATGCGCGCCACGGCCGGCGCGGGTTTGCGCATGCGCGTGGGTTGCCACCTTCGCGCAGGTCCCCGGGCAATATGGCAGAGCCCTGTAGGGGCCCGGCATGGAGGAACATAGACCTCCCAGGAATTAGCCCACCCGCCGATTGGTAGGCCCCGATTGCGGGCCTGGCCACCGTGGAGGCCCCCTCCCCCCCGGAGATGGATCCCCCCGCCCCCCGCCGCCAGAACTCCGAGGTCCTGCCGGGTAGGACCATTTGTAACTCATGCCGGCGGGACTCGGCGGAACTCGGTGGGCACACGGCCCGTCGAGCGCAGAAAATCGTGGTCCATGTCTTCAGAATGTTTCTTTACACGCTTTGATTACTGAATTCGATATTAGGTCTGGAAGTTTCATACGTTCTGGGTTGTTCGAATAATAATCCATTATGAGAACGTAGTCACGACCAGTTGCATGGAAGAGGTCGATCCCTAATTTTGCCCACGGAGATGCGATCAGTTCGTGTTTTTGAAGGGTCTCCTTGCATTGCGCAGATTGGTGTCTTTGATAGGTTTTGCAGGTTATTATCATGCCAGTGATATCCCTGTTTATTCCCGGCCAGTAGACTGCCTGTCTTGCAGTTCTTTTACATTTTCTGATACCGAGGTGTCCCTCGTGAATTTTCTCCAAAATTTCGGATCGAAGACTTTGTGGTATGACAATTTGATCTTGTCTTAACAATAGACCATTAACTATTGTTAGACCTGTTTGTATGTTGCGGTATTGAGGACAACGCCCTTTCGTCCACCCATGCTGTAGATGGTGCATTACCCTCTGTAGAGTTGCATCCTTCTTCGTTTCTTGCTTTATTAACTGCAGTTGTTCATCAGATGCCGGAAGATTCTCTGTGCATAGTTGAGCCTTAGCTTCTATATCTCTTATGAATTCCATTGGTGTGCTCTCTATTGCAATGGAATGTGATAAAGTGTCTGCAATTATAAGCTCTTTCCCAGGTGTCTAAATTAAATTGAAATCATACCTTCGTAATTTCATCATTATATGCTGGATGTCGTTTAGATTTTTGTCAATGATGTGGACCAACGGCCCGTGATCCATCTCCACAGTGAAGGTTGCAAGTCCGTAGACATAGTCATGGAATTTGAGTATTCCTGTCAATGATCCCAGACATTCCTTCGCAAGTTGTGAGTATCTGCATTCAGTTGCGTTCATAGCTCTTGAAGAATATGCTACAGGAATCCAATCAGAATGTTTATCTTGCTGTAAGAGAACTGTGCCTAATCCACCCTGACTTGCATCAGTGGATATTTTAGTTGCTCTTTTCGGATCGAAGAAAGCGAGTATTGGTGCAGTCACAAGTTGTTGTTTTCGATCTGTCCACTCCTTCTGATGACTCTGCGTCCATTCAAAAGTAGTTAATTTTCTGATTACATTTCTCAATGCAGTTGTTCTTGATGACAGGTTTGATATAAACTTCCCCAAAAAATTGACAAAACCCAGAAACCTCAGAACAGCTTTCTTGTCTTCTGGAGTTTTCATGTTTTGAATTGCTGTTACCTTTGTATCATCAGGATTGGCACCTTGATAAGAAATGCTGGGCGGGATTCTCCCTTTTGGGGACGAAGTCCCCACGCCCGCCGGAAACGGCGAGAATCACTCCGGATATTTTCCTTGAAAGTCTGGGGTGATTCTCCATTTTCCAGGGGGCTAGCAGGGCCCCAGTGTGCGTCCCGCAGCTCTGGCTGCCGGCTGCCGGCCCTGCTGTACAGACCGTGAGGCTGCGCATGCGTACGGCGGCCGCAAACGGGTCCGCACATGTGCACAGTGGCCCACCTCGGCGCGGGTGCCGCCGACATGGCGGAGCCACAATGCGGGTCCGCGCGGAGGAAGGTAGGTCCCTCCCAGATCGCGCTGGCCCACCGATTGGTGGCCCCTGGTCGCGGGCCTAGCCACCGCTGAGGCCCCCCTGGAGTCCGATCCCCCCCGCCCCCTCCACCAGTACCGCCACCGCGGCCACGGGTCCCAGCTCCCGCCGGGTGGTACCAGATGTAAACCAAGCCGGTAGGTATTCGGCCGGTTTACCGCGGAGAATCGCCACGGGGGCCCGTTCCAACAGCCCTCGGCCGACGCTGCGTCGACCGCGCACGCGAGACTGGTGGGTCCGCGGAGAATCACGAAAGCACCGTCGTGCCGGATTTCCGGTGTGAACGGCTATTCTCCACCCCCACGCGGGGCGCGGGTCCGGTGCGGAGGGTCAGAGAATCCCGCCCGGTATCTCCCAGGAATTTCAATGAGGATTGTGCAAATGTGCGTGTTGCTTGATTCAGTTTGAGTCCGAACTCGTTGATTCGCTCAAATATTTTTCTTTTTTAAAAAAAATGTAGAGCACCCAATTAGTTTTTTCCAATTAAGGGGCAATTCAGCGTGGCCAATCCACCTACCCTGCACATCTTTGGGTTGTGGGGGCGAAACCCACGCAAACATGGGGAGAATGTGCAAACTCCACACGCACAGTGACCCAGAGCCGGGTTCGAACATGGGACCTCGGTGCCGTGAGGCGGCAGTGCTAACCACTGTGCAGCCGTGCTGCCCTTAAAATACTTTTCTTAATCGTTTGATGTGTTCTTCTTTAGTTGTAGACCAAATGATGATGTCGTCAACGTACACCCTCACATCTTCAATTCCGTCTGTCATTTGTTCCATGATCCTGTGGAATATCTCAGATGCTGATATTATTCCAAACGGCATAAGGTTGAAGCAAAATTGTTCAAAGGGAGTGTTGAAAGTACATAATAATCTGCTCGAGTCGTCAAGTTGCATTTGCCCAAATCCCTGTGAAACGTCGAGCTTTGTGAAGATGCGACCATTCGCCATCTCACTTGTGATTTCTTCGCACTTCGGTTTGGGATAGTGTTCCCTTTGTATATTCTAATTGAGATCGTTAGGATCAATGCAGGTGTGAAGATCTCCAGACGTTTTTTTTTTACGCAAACCAATGAGCTGACCCAGTCAGTCGGTTGTGTGAGTCGAGATTTAATACCTTGTGATTGAAGTCGGTCAAGTTCTAATTTTAACCTTTCTCGCAAAGGTTCCCCTAGGCGGATGAATTGCTGGCTTGGCAATCTTCCTGGGTACAATTTTATACTGGAATGGCAATGTGCCCATGCCTCTGAATACATCAGGGTACTGTTGTAAGGTTTGCTGGATTTCTTCATCCATACTTGATGGATCTTGAGCTGTTGTGTATATTCTTTCCAAGCATGTGCGCCGAACAATGAGGATTTTTCATTAGTAACGATTTCAAACCATAGTGACTTCTTAATTAATTTGTTGGTGACTTTCAGATGGCATTATCCTATTGAAGCGATCTAATTTGATTTGATTTGATTTCGTTTCATTTATTGTCATATGTCCCGAAGTACAGTGAAAAGTATTTTTCTGCGGCCGAGGGATTGTACACAGTACGTACATATTAGACAAAAAGAATAACCAACAGAGAACATTGACAAATGGTACATCGACAAACAGTGATTGGTTACAGTGCGGAACAAGGGCCAAACAAGCAATACATGAGCAAGAGCAGCATAGGGAACAGATCAATCCAAGGGGGAGTCATTGAGGAGTCTTGTAGCTGTGAGGAAGAAGCTGTTCCTATGTCTGGATGTGTGGGTCTTCAGACTTCTGTACCATCTGCCTGATCAAAAGGTCTGGAAGAAGGCAATGCCTGGGTGGGAGGGGTCTCTGATAATGCTGTCTGCCTTCCTGAGGCAGCGGGAGGTGTAGACAGAATCAATTTGGGGGTGGCTAGTTTGTGTGATATGTTGGGCTGAGTTCACCACACTCTGCAGTTTCTTGCGATCTTGGACAAACCAGGCTGTGATGCTGCCGGATAGGATGCTTTCTATCACACATCTGTAGAAGTTTGTGAGAGTCGATGCAGACATGCCAAATTTCTTTAGCTTCCATAGGAAGTAGAGACGTTGTTGGGCTTTCTTGACTGTTGCATCAAAGTGAGTGGACCAGGGCAGACTGTTGGCAATGGTGACCCCCAGGAACTTAAAGCTATCGGCCATCTCTACTTTGGAGCCATTGATGTAGGCGGGAGTGTGTGTCCTGCTACGCGTCCTGAAATCGATGATCAGTTCCTTGGTCTTTCAGACGTTTGGAGAGAGGTTGTTTTCGGTACACCTTGCAACCAAATGATTTATCTCCCTCCTATAGTCTACAATTAACATTGTAGTCCTTCAGTCTACATGCAGCTGGAAGCATCTCAGGTTCTCCTGGAATCTTACTGAGATCCAATCTTGACAGTAGATATGCTGAAGCTCCAATGTCAAGTTTATTGGATAATTGTTTACTTGAACTACAGAATTCCATTCATTGCTAGTGTTGATTGTGTTGATTTGATGAGAAACAGCAATGGCAGGAGCTTTTGGGGGTTATTAGGGAGGTACAACAGAAATTCATCCCAAGGAGGAGGGAACATGCTAAGGGGAGGACAAGGCAGCCATGGCTGATGAGGGATGTCAAGGACAGCATAAAAGCTAAAGAAAAAGTATACAAAGTGGCGAGAATTTGTGGGAAGCCAGAGAATTGGGAAGCCTTTAAAAGCGAGCAGAGGACAACTAAAAAAGTAATAAGGGGGGAGAAGATGAAGTATGAGTGCAAGCTAGCTAGTAATATAAAGGAAGATAGGAAGAGTTTCTTTCAATATATAAAAAGTAAGAGAGGCAAAAATAGACATTGGACCACTGGAAAATGTGGCTGGAGAAGTAATAATAGGAAACAAAGAAATGGCAGACGAACTGAATAGTTACTTTGCATCAGTCTTCATGGTGGAAGACACCAGTGGGATGCTAGAGCTCCAGGAGAACCGGGGGTAGAGGTGAGTACAGTGACCATTACTAAGGAGAAGGTTCTGGGGAAACTGAAAAGTCTGAAGGTGGATAAGTCACCTGGACCGAATGGACTACACCCCAGGATTCTAAAAGAGATAGCTGAGGAAATTGTGGAGGCATTGGTGATGATCTTTTAGGAATCACTGGAGGCAGCAAGGGTCCCAGAGGACTGGGAAGTGGCTAATGTAACACCACTGTTTAAGAAAGGAGGAATGCAGAAGACATGAAATTATAGGCCGGTTAGCCTGACTTCGGGCATTGGTAAGATTTTAGAGTCTGCTATTAACGATGAGATCGCGAAGTACTTGGAAGTGCATGGTAAAATAGGACTGAGTCAGCACGGCTTTGTTAAAGGGAGGTCGTGTCTGACAAATCTGTTAAAGTTCTTTGAGGAGGTAACAAGGAAGTTAGACAAAGGACAACCAGTGGACGTGATTTATTTAGATTTCCAGAAGGCCTTTGACAAAGTGCCGCATAGGAGATTGTTAAATAAGTTAAAAGCCCATGGTGTTTGGGGTAAGCTCCTGGCATGGATAGAGGATTGGCTGACTGGCAGAAGGCAGAGAGTGGGGATAAAGGGGTCTTTTTCAGGATGGCAGCCGGTGACTAGTGGTGTGCCTCAGGGTCTGTCTGGGACCACAACTTTTCACAATATACATTAATGATCTGGGAGAAGGAACTGAAGGCACTATTGCTAAGTTTGCGGATGATACAAAGATCTGTAGAGGGACAGGTAGTATTGAGGAAGTAGGGGAGCTGCAGAAGGATTTGGACAAGCTGGGATAGTGGGCAATGAAAAGGCAAGTGAAATACAATGTGGAAAAGTGTGAGGTTATGCACTTTGGAAGGAGGAATTTAGGCATAGACTAATTTCTAAATGGGAAATGCTTAGGATATCAGAAGCACAAAGGGACTTGGGAGTCCTTGTTCACGATTCTCTTAGGTTAACATGCAGGTTCAGTCGGCAGTTAAGAAGGCAAATGCAATGTTAGTATTTATTGGTAGAGGGATTGAGTTTCGGAGCCATGAGGTCATGTTGTAGCTGTACAAAATTGTGTTGCGACTGCATTTGGAGTATTGTGTGCAATTCTGGTCGCCGCATTATAGGAAGGATGTGGAAGCATTGGAAAGGGTGCAGAGGAGATTTACCAGAATGTTGCCTGGTATGGAGGGAAGATCTTATGAGGAAAGGCTGAGGGACTTGAGGCTGTTTTCGTTAGAGAGAAGAAGGTTAAGAGGTGACTTAATTGAGGCATACAAGATGATCAGAGGATTGGATAGGGTGGACAGTGAGAGCCTTTTTCCTCGGATGGTGATGTCTAGCATGAGGGGACATAGCTTTAAATTGAGGGGAGATAGATATAAGACAGATGTCAGAGGTAGGTTCTTTACTCAGAGTAGTAAGGGTGTGGAATGCCTTGCCTGCAACAGTAGTGGACTCGCCAACACTAAGGGCATTCAAATGGTCATTGGATAGACATATGGATGATAAGGGAATAGTGTAGATGGGCTTTAGAGTGGTTTCACAGGTCAGCGCAACATTGAGGGCCGAAGGGCCTGTACTGCGCTGTAATGTTCTATGTTCTATGTTGATGTTCCTGTATTTTTGTTTACGTGTTTGAAATTGGAATGAAGATCAATAATGTGATCCATAATGATTCAGTTTTCCACCCTTTGAACATTGTTTGCGTTGAGCTGGACATTTTCTTTCTAAATGGGCGGTTCCACATCTGTACTACGTCATGACATCGTCTTTCTGATGCATGTGACACTTGCGCTCATGCGCAGACCTGTTTTATTCCGTCTCTCATTTTCTGGCAAAGTGCGCATGTGCAGGATTCGAGTGGCTGCCGTCCGAAATGTGCATCATCGATTGTGACACCATTTTACACACTCAACCTCATGGTGGATTTTCACACCTTTTTCACGGTTAAAGTATTCACTGTACTGGGTTTCACTTTGTTCATGTGCTAAACATTTTTCTATGGCTATTTGTAACGTAAGATCTTGCTGTCTTAATAATCTCTCTCTTAAATTTTCATAATTTATGCTATACACAATTTGATCATGGATTAACAAGTCATACAATGCTGCATAGTTACAAGATTGTGCTAGTAATTTTAAATTGGTGACAAAGCTTGTAAATGATTCCCCAGTTTTCTGCAATCTTTTGTTGAATCTGAATCTTTCAAAAATTTAATTTGTTTGAATTTTGCAGTGGTCATCAAATTTATTTGCTTTTGTCCTGACCTTCAGAGTATAAAAATGAATTATGTATTTCAATTGCATGCTGTCCTGCCCTTGATAGAAGCAATGCAATCTTCCTAGCATCAGTAATGGTGATTAAATCAGTAGCTTCTAGGTAAATTTGAAATTGTTGCATGAACAATTTCCAATTGGAATTAAGACTACCGGTTGTCTTGAGTTGACGTGGAGCTTGTGCGAGCTCCATCATAAGACCATAAGTCATAGGAGTGGAAGTAAGGCCATTCGGCCCATCGAGTCCACTCCACCATTCAATCATGGCTGATTTCAACTCCATTTACCCGCTCTCTCTCCATAGCCCTTAATTCCTCGAGAAATCAAGAATTTATCAACTTCTGTCTTAAAGACACCCAAGGTCCCAGCCTCTACCGCCCTCTGTGGCAATGAATTCCACAGACCCACCATTCTCTGGCTGAAGAAATGTCTCCTCATCTCTGTTCTAAAGTGACTCCCTTTTATTCTAAGGCTGTGCCATTGAGGTGGTTTTCTGCGAAGGATCCGATTGCTGCAAAGCTTCCCCAGTTGAATAGCTGCTACTAATTTCTTCTTTCCTTGAATTTTCTAATCTATCTAGTTTATTTTAGTTTTTTCGATGCCAAGACCTGGTACCATGTTATATTACATATAGTAATATCTTGTTACTCATTTGCTTACTTCCAGCAAATACTGTTTATTGAGTGACGATTATAAATTAACTATGAGTTTGTTCACTCTTATACAACTGTAACTGAAGATTAGATAAATAATGTTTAACTACACCCGCACACTAAGCTATATCTCCAACACTCTGTTCACTAGTCACTCCTGATACAAAGGGGCGGGGATCTCCTCTGAGTGTAGCTTATATACATATATCTGGTGCTGCCATCTAGTCGTTATCTAGCACTTACTTACAGATGTAAGTAAGTGCTTACATACCTGCAGCTAGACAGATTATTACAGTTAGAAAGGGTTTCCAGCACTTTCACCCAACAATGTTTGAATGAAAACATCTGAATTGGTGATGTAAAAGACCAAGGTCCATTTAGTTCATCTCCTACCTTCCTATTTCTCACCTGATACAAGGATAATGGAGTTGTTGACAAACGATAGCAATTCATTTCTATCAATTTGTACAGATGAGGTACTGGAGAGCTTGAAGTCCAAAATAATTTGTTCCGACCAAACATATTACAGTCACCACAAATCATGTCTCAAATTACTCATGTAAAAATGTTATTATTATGAATTGAATCTTTCTAATTTGGTATTTCAGGAAAGCAGGGCCAACTACTCCAATCAGCTTCCTTAGGCATTGTTCCATCGAGTGACCACTCGCTCATTGAGACTCTTTTTCAAGTTATGACTTTTGAAAAAGAGTCAAACTATTTCCATGCGCTTCCAAGGGTTGAGGCTGTGCCATGAAACACAAAGTACTGTCTAAATTGGATGACTAGGCCACAGCTAAACTCCACTGGGAGTCTGCCCCAAACCTTCTCATCAACCTGATTCTAGAAATCCACTCAGGAAAATGGAGCATAGAACCATAGTATACCTACAGCACAGAAGGAGGTCTTTAGGCCCATCGAGTTGCAGCGAGCCTCCAAAAGAAGACCCTACCTAGGCCCACTCCGCTGCCCAATCTCCGGAACATAATCTGTACATCCCTGGATACTAAGGGGAAATTTAGACTGGCCAATCCACCTAACCTGCACATCTTTGAACTGCGGAAGGAAAACAGAGAACCCGGAGGAAACCCACACCTACACGGGGAGAACGCAGTGCCAACCACCATGTCACCGCAAATGTATTTGGAAAATGTATTTCTAAAATATTATTCTCAAGTGTTGAATAACAAAGAAGTTACACTCGAACTTCCCTGCTCACAGAGGCTCCACAATGGTTTTCAGGATAAAGACAAATCTCAGAATGTTACTGAACCACATGGACCAGAAATCCCAATTTGGATTCAGGATTTGAGGAGTTAGCTACTAAGGTCATAAGAACTAGAAAAAGGAGTAGGCTACTTTTTCTATTTGTTCATGGGATGTGGGCGTCGTTCGCTGGGCCAACATTTATTGCCCATCCCTAAGGACATTTAAGAGTCAAGCACATTGCTGTGTGTCATAATAGCCACTCATGTATATAATGAGATGCAGACAGGCAGTGATTGACACACAGGATAACCAATGAACACACACGACACATAACAACCAATCACCAGACAGGACACCACCACTATAAAGCACACAGGGCATTAAGACCCTCCCTCTCTCTACAGGACACAGTTATTGAGATAGTAATGACAATATTGAATTCTTTACCCGTCAGTCTGGCCTCAATAAAACTTGAGATGGATTTGCAGGTATAGTATTATTTATTTTTAACCAACTTGCAAGGCTGACTCGCTCCACAGAGATTCAGACCACCCAAGCGTTCTCCTGGAGCTCCAGAAACGAGTGCTATCGGAGACAAAGAAATCTTTACAAATCTCATTCAAATGGCATCAAGGTTCACAAACAAGATTCCCATAGGTCATCCTATACACCTCCTGACCTGGCCACATATCCTGATTGGCTCACTTTGCATTCCTTAACCCTGGGCCTCTTGTTACCCAGCATCCTTTTCCCCATCCTTGCCATGCTTTCTGAATCCCTTTGTCCTTTGTTTGTGAACTCACTACTATCAGACTGGCTCACATCTACATTATTGTAACTAATATTTGAACTAACTATTTTATATCACATTCGTTTGTTCAATTCCTCAGTAAGAGTGCACAAGCCAGTGAGCACTATCACCATGAGGTAGAGAGTTAGTCTGGTCAAGCCAGTAGGAGGTTATCAGTTAGATTGATAGAGTGTCAACTCACAGCAGACTATGTACAGCAATCAGTAGGTTCAATAAAACAGTGTTGGACCATCACCTGTGTCAGAAGCCTGTTTCTAGTTTCACTGCATCCAGGTGCAGTCAACGTTGAACCAACTTACTTAACACATCACTGTGGGTCTGGAGTCACATGTAGCCCAGACCAGGTAAGGATGACAGATTTTATTCCCTAAATGACATTAGTGAACCAGATGGGTTTCGAACAACAATCGACAATTGTTTCATGATCACCTTCAAACTTTTAATTGTAGATTTTTGTTGAATTAAAATTTTACCATATGCCACGGTGGAATTTGAACCCGGTCCCCAAAGCATGACTCTGGGTTTCTGAATTACTAGTTCAGTGACAATACCACTGAGCCACTGCCTCCCTCATTAAATGCCCTCCTGTGCCTGCTCCATCATATAATAGTACTGAAATCTTGCGCTCCAGAACTTCCAGTGCTCCTAGCCAAGCTGTTCAAAATTTCCCACATATCTGCTGTGCACAAAAAGCAGGACAATTCACTGACTCATCCGGCACCCACCAGCCTAGAAGTTGAGGCTGGGCAGGAAAAGGCCCTTATGTGGCCGGTAAATGGCCACTGAAGGGCCTTAATGGGGACAGTGTGGACTTCCGGTCCGAGGCCCAGCTCACCCTACTTTAAAGTCTCATCTGGATTGGAGCAGGAGGGATCCCGGAGGGAATCTCACCCATGCTATTTTATGCTCCCCACGGCCTCAGAACCTGCCTAGGAGGAGGGGGGGATGGGGAGTGTAAAGTTTTGGTGTAGTTCTCAAGTCTGTATTGCCCTCATGAAGCTAATTCTGAATAGCCCTATACTGACTGAGATCAACATCTAAAGTTCCAGGCTGGAGGAGCTTCTTCACTCAGTGTTGTTAATCTTTGGAATTCCCTACTCCAGTGGGCTGTAAAACCTCAATTCTTAGATATATTCTTTTTTCCTAGAAAACATTTTATTAAGGCATTTATGATTTTATAACAACAATTTCAAATGTAAAAATAACTCAATAAATAACACTCCCCCCCCCCCCCCCCAACCAACAACCATACCCAGCCAACATAGCTTACACACACAGTTCCCCAGACCCTCCGCCTGGCACATGATGAGGACGTGTTGACTCTACTCAGAGCATCCTCCCACAGACCTGCCTCTAGCTCCTTACCCAGCTCATCCTCCCATTTACGCTTTACTTCCCTTATCTGGGTTCCCACCCACTCCATAAGCTCTTTACAAATTTCCGAGACTTTCCCCTCCCCACTCCCGTTTTCGAAACAACTTTATACAGTATCCCCTGGGGCGGTAGAAGCGGAAACGTCGAGACCTGCCTCCACACAAAGTCCCTCAACTGTAGATAACAAAACTCATTCCCACCTGGCAGTTCAAACTCCCCCTCCAAATCCTCCAAACATGGAAAGCTCCCATCAACAAACAGGCCCCTCAGCCGCTCAATTCCCACTCTCTGCCACCTCCGAAAACGTCCATCAAGCCTCCCCCGCACAAACCGGTAGTTCCCACAAATTGGAACCCACACCGACTTTTGTGAGGGCCACGAAGAATCCAGCATGAGTTTCAAGGATACAAAGAAATAACATTTATTTACAATAACATATATATACACAACAGCAGCAACCTCGCTTGCTGCTTACACATTCCTGCTGGTTCCAAACTGGCCAGCTTTATTTATACAGGGAGTCTGCTAATGATTTCAGCACCCCCCTCATTGGTGAAGCTCATACTCCCACAGGATTGTGGGATTGTCATTAGTCCCAAGCCAATGGTAAGCAGGCAGGTTATAACATCCCTCCCCCCCAAAGTCCAAGGAATCCACCGAAGACCCTGGCGAAAGAGGGCGTCGGACTCGTTTTGCCACAGGCCGGACACCATTTGCATGAGGTGCTGGATCGGGCGGCGTGTAACGAGACAGAAACCGGCGCTTCCGTGATGAACGGCGTAACGGTTGTACATCCACGGCCCGTGGGCCCGAGGATTCCCCCTCTGATGCGTCCTGTGTCTCCATCTCGGAGTCAGAGTCTGCTGCCTCTGTCATCTCGGCGTCTCTATTTCCGCGCTGTTCTGTAACGGCAAGGAGGCTTTGAGTGAGGCACCAGTGGAAGATTGTGAGGACTACTTTCCATTGTCTCTGGTCTCTGCGGCTGTAGAAATGAGCTCCGGGGGCGGGGAATCTTTGGAAGGGATAGTCTTCTGGACCGAACGTGGTCTACATGTTTGCGCTGGAGACGACCCTGGGCTTGCACCTGGTAAGATATAGGGCCCGTTTGATGAAAGATTACGCCAGGGACCCACTGGGCACCACCAGCAAAGTTGCGAACGAACACTGGGTCACCGGGCGCAAATTGCCGAATCGGCCGATGCCGAGAAAAGCCCTGTCCCTGCCGTTCTTGTGTGAGGTGTACTTTTGCGCCAATGTCCGGGAAAACCATACTAAGGCGGGTGCGAAGTCTCCGGCATATTAGGAGTTCTGCGGGAGCTACCCCAGTCACCGCATGTGGGGTGGTCCTATACGAAAACAAAAAGCGAGCCAGTCTCGTGTCCATTGACCCGGAATACTGCTTCTTTCGGCCTCGTTTGAATGTCTGCACTGCGCGCTCCGCCAACCCATTTGAAGCCGGGTGGTAAGGGGCAGTGCGGATATGGCGTATGCCGTTCATCTCCATGAACCTCGCAAACTCCTCACTTGTGAATGGAGTGCCGTTATCCGTGACCAGCACCTCGGGGAGGCCATGTGTACTAAAAGACAAACACATCTTCTCAATTGTTGCGCAGGACATTGTGCCTAGCATCTTATGCACCTCTAGCCATTTAGACTGGGCGTCGATTAATAAAACGAACATGGATCCTTGAAAAGGGCTGGCGAAATCCGCATGCAAGCGCGTCCAATGGCCTTGGCCATTCCCAGTGATGTAGGGGCGCGGCCGGCGGAAGCTTCTGATGCTCCTGACAAATGGAGCAGTTTTGGGCCACCTTCTCAATGTCGGCGTTGAGGCCTGGCCACCAAACATAACTGGGGGCCAACATTTTCATTTTGGTCACACCTGGATGCCCATTGTGCAATTCTCTTAGTATAAGCTCCTGGCCTTTTTCCGGGACAATCACACGCGCCCCCACAAGAGGATGCCATCTCCGCGCTGAATTCTGACAGCATGGAGGAAAATGCCCTCAACTCGCCTGGGAGCTGTCTATGCTGCCCACCATACAGGACTATGTGTCGAACTTTTGACAGGACTGGCTCCGTCTGGGTCCACTCACGGATCTGTGATGCTGTGACAGGCAAGGTGTCCATAAAATTTAGGGTTGCAACCACCTCACCGGTCGTGGAGGTCGATATGGGGTCGGGCGATAAAGGCAATCGGCTCAGTGCGTCGGTATTCGCTATCTGGGTTCCTGGTTTGTGCTCCAGAGAATACTCGTATGCTGCGAGCAACAAAGCCCAGCGCTGGATCCATGCGGAAGCAATGGGCAGTATTGGCTTATCCTCTCTGAAAAGTCCCAGCAGAGGCTTATGATCAGTCATGATAGTGAAGTGGCGGCCATACACGTACTGGTGGAAACGTTTCACCGCAAAGACCACTGCCAGGCCCTCCTTCTCGATCTGCACGTACTTTTTTTCCGCTGCAGTCAATGTGTGGGAGGCGAAAGCTATTGGCCGCTCGGCCCCGTTCTCCATCTTGTGGAACAGGACGGCCCCAATACCATATGGGGATGCATCACGACGAACAAAGAAGATGCAACGGGGCCAGCGTAGTTGCCAGATTGGGGAGGAACTTCCCGTAATAGTTTACGAGGCCGAGAAAAGAACGAAGATGCGAAGTGTCAGTCGGGGCGGGGGCCTGTTGAATCGCGCGCACCTTACTTTGTGCGACGTAAACGGACTCCAGCCTCCGAAAAGCGTCTCAGGACAGCCTCCAGATTTTCCAAATGTTCCTGCTCCGACGTCCCTGTGATCAAAACGTCATCTAAGTAGACAGCGACACGCGGTAAACCTCTCAAAATGCCCTCCATAACGCGTTGAAAAATAGCGCAGGCAGAGGATACTCCAAAGGGCAAACGTGTATATTCATACAGGTCCCGGTGTGTATTAATCATTACATATGGTCAGGAGGCAGGGTCCAGCTCCAACTGTAGGTAGGCGTGACTCATATCTAATTTTGTGAACGAGAGTCCACCTGCAAGCTTTGTGTAGAGATCCTCTATGCGAGGCATTGGATATCAGTCGAGTCGGGAAGCCGTATTCACTGTAAGTTTATAGTCGCCGCACAAGCGAACTGTGGCATCTGGCTTCATTACAGGTACAGTTGGTGCTGCCCAGTCAGCGAAACGGACGGGCCTGATAATACCCAAATTTTCCAAACGAGTGAGCTCCCCTTCTACTTTCTCGAGCAAGGTGTAAGGCACCGGGCGCGCCCGGAAATAGAGCGGCGTGGCTCCTGGTTCGACTTGGATACGGGCTACCGCCCCTTTTATTTTCCCCAAACCGGGCTGGAATACATCTGGGTATCGTCCTAGCACCTCAATCAACCCTCCAGAAACTGTTTGGAGGATGTGCTGCCATTGCAACCGACCCAACAGGCTGGGACCATGGCTGCGCACCACGATAAGTGGGAAACGCCCCTCCTGGCGTCCATAAACAACAGGGGTCATCGTAGTTCCTGCAATGTCCAATGGTTCCCCTGTGTAGGTGGCCAACCTGGCCTATGTGTCGGTTGCGATCACGGAGACCGCTGCGCCAGTGTCCAACTCCATCTCAAGCGGGTGACCATTGACCCGTACTGTCACCTTAATGGGGGCCACACGGGGACTTGCCACACAAAGCAGCTGCAGGCAGTCTTCCTCCGTCTCCACGTCCTCAGGAGTAGTCGCCGCAGGTTCATTCACATGGAAGGTAAGGCCCCTGGGCTGGTCCCAGTTTCAGTCGGAACAACAGCGCCTCTGGTGCCCCCAGGACCGGCGTCCACGATGGGGTCGGCGCCTACAAGTCTGACACGGACATGGCTCCTCATCCATTGGTTCTGGAGAAGGCTTCCTTCGGGGAGGAATGTCCGATGGCCACTGGTGTCGATCCGGACGTCGTCTCGCCCAAGGTACCGCAGGAGTGCGGGGGGACGTTTTCGGATGGAAGGGGTTGCGCCCCAAGGCATGCACTTCCATTCCCTGTGTCTCCTGCACTCCTCGTTCTTCGCTCTCTCGGGACAATACTATTTAAATGGCCTGTGGAAAAGTCAATGTTAGCTGGGCTAACAACTTTTTCTGGGTGGCCGCATTGTTAATACCGCAAACCAAACGGTCGCGTAACATTTCTGACAAGGTCTCGCCATAGTCACAGTACTCTGCAATCCTGCGTAGCCTGGATAGAAAGTCGGCAAGGGATTCTCCTGGGGTCCTCTCAGCGGTATTAAACCGGTAACGTTGGACTACCATGGACAGGGTTGGGTTAAAATGCTACCCCACTAAGTTCACAAGTTCATCAAACGTTTTGGTGTCCGGCGCAGCTGGGTATGTAAGGCTCCTAAATCACCACAAACATATGCGGGCCGCAGGTGGTGAGCAATATGACCACCTGGCGCTCGTTTTCGGTGATATTGTTTGCCCGGAAATAGTAACGCATCAGTTGTGCTTACTGGTTGCAGCTTTCCAGAGCAGCATCAAAAACATCCAAACATGCGTACAGAGGCATGGTATAATAGAAAACAACTTCCAACCTGTATCCAACAAAAATCCAGGGAGGTGGCTTCAGCAGTGTAGACCGCTATTCACTTTAACCCTCGTCGTCAGTTTTGTGAGGGCCACGAAGAATCCAGCACGAGTTCCAAGGATACAAAGAAATAACATTTATTTACAATAACATATATATACAACAGCAGCAGCAACTTCCTGCTGGTTCCAAACTGGCCAGCTTTATTTATACAGGGAGTCTGCTAATGATTTCTCCACCCCCCTCATTGGGGAAGCTCATACTCCCACAGGATTGTGGGATTGTCATTAGTCCCTAGCCAATTGTAAGCAGGCAGGTTATAACACCGACGTTCCCTCCACTCCCATATGCTTCCGCCACTGTCCCCATACCCTCAGAGCTGCAACCACCACCGGGCTTATTGAGTACCGAGCCAGCGAGAACAGCAGAGGTGCCGTTACCAGTGCCCCTAAACTCGTGCCCCTACATGATGCCACCTCCACCCGCTCCCATACCGACCCCTCCCCCACTTCCTAATCAGGGCTATATTTGCCGCCCAATAATAGTTCCTAAACTTTGATATGGCCAGCTCCCCCACCCTCCTCGGCTCCGCTCCAACAGCACCTTCCTTACTCGTGGGGTTTTACCCACCCATACGAACCCAGAGATCACCGCATTGACCCTCTTAAAAAAGGCTTTTGGGATAAAAATATGGAGACACTGGAAAATAAACAAAAATCTTGGGAGAACCGTCATCTTTACGGTCTGTACCCTCCCCGCCAGTGACAACAGGAGCATGTCCCACCTCCGAACGCCCTCCTTCATCTGCTCAACCAACCGGGAAAATTTTAATTTATGTAACTGCTCCCATACAAGTGCCACCGGAATTCCCAAGTAACAAAAACTCCCTCCCACCACGTTAAACGGCCCTTCTTTTGGCCAACTCTGCACCCAGGTCCTGGTAGACTCGCAGCTCACTGCCTTCCCATATGCAGCGCCTCATCTGCCTGGCCCACCTCAAGATCTGTTCCTTGCCCAGGAACCGGTGCATTCATACCACCATTGCCCTCGGCGGCTCATTCCTCTGTAGCTTCCTTATAAATGCCCTGTGCGCGCCCTGTCCATCTCCAAGGACCAAGCAAACATCCCTTCTCCCAGCAACTTCTTAAACATACACGCCAGTTATGCACCTGCATCCAATCCCTCGCTGCCCTCCGGCAGGCCAACAATCCTAAAATTCTGTCTGCGTGATCAGTTCTCCAGAGCCTCAACTTTGTCCTGCAGCCCCTTCTGATGGTCCCTCATTAGCCCCATCTCTGCCACCATCGCGGCTAGCTGATCATCGTGCTCAGCCACCACCTCCTTCACCTTCTGGATTGCGTGGCCCTGGGCTGCTAACCTCTGCTCCATGCAATAAATCCCCGCCTTTACCGCGTCCACCACCCTGGCCAGGGCCTCCAGATATTCCTTTCTCTGCTGAGCTAATCTCTCATGCAGAAAGGCCACAAGTTGATCCGTCGACCACTGGGGCGACTGTTTCGGTCCCTGACCCTCCGCCATATCCCCCTGTGTCGCAGGCTCCACACCAATTTTTGACGAATGCGCTCTTCTTTTTAGACCACTTCTGGTCCATGAATCTATACACTGGTGGGGAACTTTCTTCCTCTACCTCACCAGCATCTTGTATTATCGTTGAGATCCGCCGTAAATTAGGGGAAAAGGTCCAAAAGGTTTACCACGAGCGGGAACCACCAAATGTGCGACCGCTCACACCATGGTCGCCTCCGGAAGTCCTTAGATATATTTAAAGCTGAGACTAATAGATTTTTGGATAATCAAAGCACGTGGAGATTGGGCAGGAAATTGAAGCTGAGGATGAGAATAAGTCTTGATCTTATATGTTAGACCTACCAAAATAAGTTATGATGGTGCGTTGCTTGGAGGGGAAATTCCATGTGGTGCCCATATTCCTGATGCCCTTGTCCTTTGTAGCCACTTAAAATGGCCAACTCCTGATTTAAAATGGCGAATGGCAAAGGCTGATGGGAAAGTCAGCCAACAAGACAAAAACCAGCAGCTGCAGGTTAGCTGCGTATTTACCTCTGGAAAGGCCAGACATTATCGATACTAGCAACCATCAGCATAACAAAACAGCAGCCATCTGCATACTAATGAGCATTATTACTATTGTCCCCGGGAACAATAAGCAACATTTAGACACACAAAGCAAAACCAGACTCTTCGGCGCCAGCAGGAGCCTACACAAAAGGAGGTGAACGACCACCTCAAGACCGCCCATCGATCAGGGAACTGCTCCAGCATTGGAGAAAATCGAACCAAGTGATTGGGACAAAGTCCAATCACTTGGGACCAGGTACAGGGTCCGCCCCGAAAGGCGGGAAGCCCCTGGGAACTATAAGAATTGAGCCCCAAGTTCAAATCGGCTCTTCTCCACCGCTTCTCCAGCTCCTCACTCTTCAGCAGCTGGTCGAAACTAAGTCTTACTTCAACGCTCGCTACGAGATAGGCGCTCCTAGCTATCAATCTGTACCAACTTCGAATCCCGCAGGCTCAGAACCCAAACAAAAGGCCATTTGTTTCCCTGACCTGGTGGGCCAGTTCCAAGTTAAGTCTAGGCCTGTTAGTTGTAGAAGTAGCTTAGACGTAGAATTTGTGCATGAGTAGTGATTGCTGTGGAAAATAAATGTGCTTTGATTTAAATCTTACTAATCGGTGTATTGGATTATTGATCATTACTCGGGCTTGAACCACGTGGCGGTATCATAAAGATACCTGGCGACTCAAGAGCAAAGGTAATAAACAGAGCAATTGAACTAAGGCAAAGTTAGCAACACCTTCTAGGTGGCGGAGGTCACAGGTTTGGCAGGCGCTGCCTAATGAGCCTTGGTGAGTTCCTGCAACATTTCTTGTAGATGGTACACAGGGCTGTTACTGTTCTTTGGTGGTGGAGGGAGTCAATGTTCGTGGAAGGTATTGTTTCGTCCTGGATGGTGTCGAGCTTCTTGAGTATTGTTGGAGCTGCACTCATCCAAGCAACTGGAGAGTATTCCATGACACTCCTGACTTGTGTCTTTGAGATGGTGGCCAGGCTTTGGGGAGTCAAGAGGTGAGTCACTCACCACAGAATTTCCTACCTCTGACCTGTTCTTGTAACCACTCTATTTATATGGCTAGTCCAGTTTGGTTTCTGGTCAATGGTAACCTGCAGGATGCGGATAGTGAGGGATTCAGTGATGGTAATCATAGAATCTACAGTGCAGAAGGAGGCCATTCAGCCCATCGAGTCTGCACCAGCCCTTGGAAAAGCACCCTACCCAAGCCCACACATCCAACCTATCCCCGTAACCCAGTAACCCCACCCAACCTTTTTTGGACACGAAGGGCAATTTATCATGGCCAATCCACCCAACCTGCACATCTTTGGACTATGGGAGGAAACCGGAACACCCGGAGGAAACCCACACAGACACGGGAGAGCGTGCAGACTCCGCACAGACAGTAACCCAAGCTGGGAATCGAACCTGGGATCCTGGAGCTGTGAAACAACTTTGCTAACCACGGTGCTACCGTAATGCCATTGAATGTCAAGGGGTGATTGTTTGATTGTCTCTTGTTGGAGATCGTCACTGTCTAGCACTTGTGTGATGCGCGAATGTAACTTGCCACTTGTCAGCCCAAGCCTGGATATTGTCCAGGTATTGCCACACATAGCATGGACTATACAAACGCCTTAATGTTCTCTCCTTCAGCCCTATGTGTCAGTGAGTGGCACATTATAAAGAACTTAGAAGAAAACAAATAGCTGTAATCAAAGGATTGGTACTAAGATTCCAGTCAGCCCTGTACTCCTTGAGCAGGTTAATAAAAAACCTGTTATCATCATACTAAGAGCCTCTTACTTGTCAGGTTTTTGCTGTTCTGGTGTGTGTTTTCCTTCAATCCGTGCATTTGAGGATTAACTGTGTCTTTGCTTGTTATTTAAAGAGATCAGCGGGGAACAAAGTTAACGCCAGCAGTCACTTCTTTTAACATTTATTTTCAATCATCTCCTGTTATAATCTTGTCAGCTGGTGCCTTGCCAATTGCTTGCTGGCTACGCCCATGGTGTGTGTCACAACAGTACAGCTCAGCGTTGCCATGGTTTCACCACAAGTTAGCATTTAGCATTACAAAGAAAAAATCCATTAGACAGAATCTATTTTTTGCCCAAGTACTGTGTGCGAATACTTCTCAAATCTGTCTTCGCTCCCCAAACATGTTGGGCAAGAAGGCATCTTGCAAATTAGGTATGTTTTTATCCTTGATGACTGCGGCTTGACATTTAGCAGGGATCAGCATTTGTACGTGATGAATAAACGTGCTAAGTAAGGCCCTGAATGATTCCATGGAATTCGAGCAAACAAATTCAGTTTGAAGTTGCTCTGCACTCGGCCACTATATTGGAGGTATCAGCTGAAGCATGATCAATTTGGCTGGAGACGAAGTTGAATTCAAACTGAGGCTTTATTAGTATCTGAAGTGTGGCCTCCGACAGCAGCTGACAAAATGGCTGCTAGCTGAAGGCCACGCATATTTATAACCCGGCTCCTGGGCGGAGCGAGCATGCAGGGGCCCAGGTGAACCTGTAGTGCAGGTTCTACCGTACAACCCTTAATATAGGAACACAGTGGTTTACCACATCAGCACAAAAGGAATTCTGGTAGGTATGGTTAGTCTCGGAGTCATGGTCACCAATAAAGTCAATCAAGGCCCAAGAGTTGAGAAACAGTTCAGCCGCACTTTTTATATCTCACTCTATTTCCATTGCTCCTTACCTGCTCTTCACCGTCTCACAGATTGAAAACCCTTTTGTTACCCAGGAATTTTTGTCAGCACATAGAGTGGAAAGGATTAATCGTAAAGGTAATTGGAATTGAAGAAGCAGAAACTAATTTGAAAACAGCAAGGTCCCACAAAAGCAAAGTGATAATTAAACAGGAACCAACCATTCAGACAGGCAGATGTTAATGCTCCACACAAACTCCTTCCTAACATTCCTCTAACTATGAAGACATTCCCTTATAATTCCTTTCTTCCTTATGTGTTTATCTAGCTTCCTTTTAAATGCATCAGTGCTATTCACCTCAACCACTTCCTGTAGTGGTGACTCTCACTTCCTCAAAAAACTCGATAAAGTTAGTGAGGCACAACCTCCCCTTCACAAAACCATGCTGTCTATCCCTTATGAGTCCATTTGTTTCCAAATAGTAAAAATCCTGTCGCTGAGAATTCTCTCCAATGATTTACCTGTAACATAGAGTTTGCAGTGCAGAAGGAGGCCATACGGCCCATCGAGTCTACACAGTCCCTTGGAAAGAGCACCCTACCTAAGCCCATGCCTCCACCCCATCCCTATACCTCCACCCTATCCCTGTAACCCCACCTAAACTTTTTTGTACACAAAGGCCAATTTAGCATGGCCAATCCACCTAACCTGCACATCTTTGGACTGTGGGAGGAAACCAGAGCACCCTGAGGAAACCCACGCATACACGGGGAGAACGTGCAGACTCCACACAGCCAGTGGGACCCTGGAGCTGTGAAGCAACTGTGCTAACCACTGTGTACAGTGCTGCCCACTACCGACGTACCTGCTACCAACGTGAGGCTCACTGGCTTATAGTTTCCAGGATTATCCCTGCTACCTTTCTTAAACAGTGGTACCACATGACTTTCAGTTCCTACTTTTAAAAATAGGATCCAAACAAGCTGTTAAGATGGCTGCCACACATCATGTGACTTTTGGCATTTGGGCACTGCATCGAGTTTCCAGCAAATATCTAATTAAGTAGAGACATAGTTGAGAGTACCTGCCAGCGATTTGTGAAATTCACAAATCTCATTGTTTAAGGATGGGTCAACATCTAAAGAATTTCCAGACCGCTTCTTTCCATGTTTCATACTGGGTAAAAATGATCAGAACGCAATCGCCATTATCAACTTCCCATTACATCAGAATGTCCTCCCACATCCAAACTGGACTGGGTGGGCCTCAGTAGTGTTAACCTAATGGTCATATGATCAAAACTGGTTTCAGGGACTGCACCTTTATCACCCCAGGACCCAGCAGATCCATCAGTCATCAGCCAGTCTGAGAACTAGACCCTGAAACTAGATGCAAATCACCAAACAGTCAAAGTACTCAACTTGTTCCAGTTTCAACTTCACCTGAGAACCAACATCCGAGACAGTCGACTACAAGAAACTTCACAATCTGTTGTGTACCCATTGTTTTTCATGGTCCATGCTTCAAATTTAAATAATCAAATCCATCCAAGAAACTTGTGAAAGACCGGAAATTGTAAATCAGAGACTGAATTAGCTGTAATCTGTCATTTGTGTCCAATCTTTGTGTATTTGTGTGCGCATATGTGTGACCGAGTGTGTGATGTTGGATTAATTGGGGTCAAGTGTGTAAGAATAAATGACCTTCTTTATTTTAAACTCACAGAAGCTTGCCGCTGAATTGTTCAATTAGAATACACATCCCAAAGGTAAGAAAATACACACCCCTTTCCATTTCAACCATACTTATTGCGGGGAGCAAGAGAGCAAATACATTCTGCCCCTGTTCATTTGTGCTGAGAGGTGTAATCTCGCTGTTCTGGTAACATCCATGAAAATCACAGAGTGAGAGCAGGTTGGAAGCTGTGAGAGGGTGGGAGGGTGTAGAGCCAGGCAGGAAGTACAGTTTTGCGAGCTATTGGGGAAGGGTATGGAACGAAGGGGGGAGTTCAGCTGTGGGAGGTGTCAGGGCAGGGGTAGTACTGTGGGGGAAGTACAGCTTTGAGAGCTGGTGGATAGGGGATAGAACTGTGGGGGGAGTACAGCTTTGAGAGCTGGTGGCAGAGGGTAGGGCCGTTGGGGGAGTACAGCTTTGAGAGCTGGTGGCAGAGGGGAGAGCCGTTGGGGGAGTACAGCTTTGAGAGCTGGTGGCAGAGGGTAGAGCTGTTGGGGGTGTACAGCTATGCAAATTGGTGGGGTGGGGTGAGTTGGCCATTAGGAGAAGGATTAGGCCATTAGAAGCAGGATTAGGCCATTAGAACGAGTAGATGGCCATTAGGGACAGGAGTAGGCCAATAGTAGCAGGAATCGGCCATTAGGGACAGTTAACAGGCAGTTATCTGGCAGTCACCTGAGGTCTGTTTAGGGGCACAAAGGTACACATTGTATTCTTCTCTTTGAAGTTTAAGTAGTGTGAGTCATCCTGAAGTCTGTATAAAAGACAGACAGAAAGTGCACTCAGTAAGCGTTGCACAGGTCAAAGAGACACAGCCTGAGTGAGTGAGACAAATCCAGAGTGGGAATTTGAAACTTGGTCATTTGGTGCAGTGAGGTAACCAGGAAACAAAGGTAAGTGGTAAATCTAATTCTGCTGTTTTTCAGTTAAAAGTGCAGTGTAGATTAGAGTCTGATTGGCTGAAGCTGCCCCCATCCTAATTGCTGAGAGGCAGTTATCTGGCAGTCACCTGAGGCCTGTTTAGGGGCACAAAGGTACACATTGTATTCTTATCTTTGAAGTTTAAGTGGTGTGAGTCATCCTGAAGTCTGTATAAAAGACAGACAGAAAGCGCACTCAGTAAGCGTTGTGCAGGTCAAAGAGACACAGCCTGAGTGAGTGAGACACATACAGAGTGGGAATTTGAAGCTTGGTAATTTGGTGCAGTGAGGTAATTCGGTGCAGAGTGGGAGAAGGTGTTTTTTCCCTACTGTTTTGTTCTCTCTCTTTCTTCTGGCCTGTAACTTTTAATCTGCAGGGAGAGAACCAGAGAGCATCTGAGAACCTGGGAAGGTAAGTGATTTTTATTCATTTTAATTTTTATTACCTTTTCAAATTGTGTGTGTGTGGGGGGGAACTGAAGTGACATCACAGTAAAGCTGTGACCTGATTGGCTGGTTGGGAATCTACACTAAATTTAAAAATTAAGTATTGTTAAACTAATTAAACATAATTACTTAATTAGAATTTAGAGCGGTATCTAAGCCAGAGATCGGAGAGTACTGTATTTAGCTTTCACATTTATAGTAGAAATCCAGTGCTAGAAAACATATAGTTAACAGTAACTTTAAAAAAAACTTTTAACTTTAATTTACTAATTAATTGACGCAATGTCAGTTAGAGGGGTGCAGTGCTCTGACTGTGAGATGTGGCAGGCCCGGGAGGCTTCCAGCGTCCCGGATGGCTTCATCTGCAGAAAGTGCACCCAACTGGATCTCCTCACAGACCGCATGGTTCGGTTGGAGCAGCAGTTGGATGCACTTAGGAGCATGCAGGTGGCGGAAAGCGTCATAGGTAGCAGTTATATAAATGTGGTCACACCCAAGGTGCAGGCAGAGAAATGGGTGACCACCAGAAAGGGCAGGCAGTCAGTGCAGGAATCCCCTGTGGTTGTCCCCCTCTCGAACAGGTATACCCCTTTGGATACTGTCGGGGGGGGATAGCCTATCAGGGGAAAACAGCAGCAGCCTGAGCAGAGGCACCATGGCTGGCTCTGATGTTCAGAAGGGAGGGTCAAAGCGCAGAAGAGCAATAGTCAGAGGGGACTCTATAGTCAAGGGCACAGATAGGCGCTTCTGTGGACATGAAAGAGACAACAGTATGGTATGTTGCCTCCCTGGTGCCAGGGTCCAGGATGTCTCCGAACGGGTAGAGGGCATCCTGAAGGGGGAGGGCAAACAGGCAGAGGTCGTTGTACATATTGGTACTAACGACATAGGCAGGAAGGGGCATGAGGTCCTGCAGCAGGAGTTCAGGGAGCTAGGCAGAAAGTTAAAAGACAGGACCTCTAGAGTTGTAATCTCGGGATTACTCCCTGTGCCACGTGCCAGTGAGGCTAGAAATAGGAAGATAGAGCAGCTAAACACGTGGCTAAACAGCTGGTGTAGGAGTGAGGGTTTCCATTATCTGGACCAGTGGGAGCTCTTCCAGGGCAGGTGTGACCTATATAAGGACGGGTTGCATCTAAACTGGAGAGGCATAAATGTCCAGGCCGCGAGGTTTGCTAGTGTCACATGGGAGGGTTTAAACTGGTATGGCAGGGGGGTGGGCACGGGAGCAATCGGTCAGAAGGTGGGAGAACTAGGGAATAGGGGCAGTATGGCTCTGAGGCAGAGCAGACAGGGTGAAGTTGCTGAACACAGCGGGTCTGGTGGCCTGAAGTGCATATGTTTTAATGCAAGAAGTATTACGGGTAAGGCAGATGAACTTAGAGCTTGGATTAATACTTGGAACTATGATGTTATTGCCATTACAGAGACCTAGATGAGGGAAGGGCAGGATTGGCAGCTAAACGTTCCAGGATTTAGATGTTTCAGGTGGGATAGAGGGAGATGTAAAAGGGGTGGCGGAGTTGCGCTACTGGTTAGGGGGAATATCACAGCTGTACTACGGGAGGACAACTCAGAGGACAGTGAGGCTATGTGGGTGGAGATCAGGAATAAGAAGGGTGCAGTCATAATGTTGGGGGTTTACTATAGGCCTCCCAACAGCCAGCGGGAGATAGAGGAGCAGATAGGTAGACAGATTTTGGAAAAGAGTAAAAACAACAGGGTTGTGGTGATGGGAGACTTCAACTTCCCCAATATTGACTGGGCTATAGGGGCTGTTTATCACAGGGCTAAATCGCTGGCTTTGAAAGCAGAGCAAGGCAGGCCAGCAGCACGGTTCAATTCCCGTAACAGCCTCCCCAAACAGGCGCCGGAATGTGGCGACTAGGGGCTTTTCACAGTAACTTCATTTGAAGCCTACTTGTGACAATAAGCGATTTTCATTTCATTTCATTTCATATTGACTGGGACTCACTTAGTGCCAGGGGCTTAGTTTGTAAGGAGCATCCAGGAGGACTTCTTAAAACAATATGTAGACAGTCCAACTAGGGAAGGGGCTGTACTGGACCTGGTATTGGGGAATGAGCCCGGCCAGGTGGTAGAAGTTTCAGTAGGGGAGGATTTCGGGAACAGTGACCACAATTCAGTAAGTTTTAAAACGCTGGTGGATAAGGATAAGAGTGGTCCTCGGGTTAATGTGCGAAATTGGGGGAAGGCTAATTATAACAATATTAGGCGGGAACTGAAGAACCTAGATTGGGGGCGGATGTTTGAGGGTAAATCAACATCTGACACGTGGGAGGCTTTCAAGTGTCAGTTGTACGGAATTCAGGACCGGCATGTTCCTGTGAGGAAGAAGAATAAATACGGCAATTTTTGGGAACCTTGGATAACGAGAGATATTGTAGGCCTCGTCAAAAAGAAAAAGGAGGCATTTGTCAGGGCTAAAAGGCTGGGAACAGATGAAGCCTGTGTGGAATTTAAGGAAAGTAGGAAGGAACTTAAGCAAGGAGTCAGGAGGGCTAGAAGGGGTCACGAAAAGTCATTGTCGAATAGGGTTCAGGAAATTCCCAAGGCTTTTTACACGTACATAAAAAGCAAGAGGGTAGCCAGGGAAAGGGTTGGCCCACTGAAGGATAGGCAAGGGAATCTATGTGTGGAGCCAAAGGAAATGGGCGAGGTACTAAATTAATACTTTGCATCAGTGTTCACCAAAGAGAAGGAATTGGTAGATGTTGAGTCTGGAGAAGGGTGTGTAGATAGCCTGGGTCACATTGAGACCCAAAAAGACGTGGTGTTGAGCGTCTTGAAAAATATTAAGGTAGATAAGTCCCCAGGGCCTGATGGGATCTACCCCAGAATACTGAAGGAGACTAGAGAGGAAATTGCTGAGGTCTTGACAGAAATCTTTGGATCCTCACTGTCTTCAGGTGATGTCCCGGAGGACTGGAGAATAGCCAATGTTGTTCCTCTGTTTAAGAAGGGTAGCAAGGATAATCCAGGGAATTACAGGCCGGTGAGCCTTACTTCAGTGGTAGGGAAATTACTGGAGAGAATTCTTCGAGACAGGATCTACTCCCATTTGGAAGCAAATGGACGTATTAGTGAGAGGCAGCATGGTTTTGTGAAGGGGAGGTCGTGTCTCACTAATTTGATAGAGTTTTTCGAGGAGGTCCCAAAGATGATTGATGCAGGTAGGGCAGTGGATGTTGTCTATATGGACTTCAGTAAGGCCTTTGACAAGGTCCCTCATGGTAGACTTGTACAAAAGGTGAAGTCACACGGGATCAGGGTGAGCTGGCAAGGTGGATACAGAACTGGCTAGGTCATAGAAGGCAGAGAGTAGCAATGGAAGGATGCTTTTCTAATTGAAGGGCTGTGACCAGTGGTGTTCCGCAGGGATCAGTGCTGGCACCTTTGCTGTTTGTAGTATATATAAATGATTTGGAGGAAAATGTAACTGGTCTGATTAGTAAGTTTGCAGATGACACAAAGGTTGGTGGAATTGCGGATAGCAATGAGGACTGTCAGAGGATACAGCAGGATTTAGATCGTTTGGAGACTTGGGTGGAGAGATTACTTTAATCCGGACAAATGTGAGGTAATGCATTTTGGAAGGTCTAATGCAGGTAGGGAATATACAGTGAATGGTAGAACCCTCAAGAGTATTGAAAGTCAGAGAGATCTCGGTGTACAGGTCCACAGGTCACTGAAAGGGGCAACACAGGTGGAGAAGGTAGTCAAGAAGGCAAACGGCATGCTTGCCTTCATTGGCCGGGGCATTGAGTATAAGAATTGGCAAGTCATGTTGCAGGTGTATAGAACCTTAGTTAGGCCACACTTGGAGTATAGTGTTCAATTCTGGTCGCCACACTACCAGACGGATGTGGAGGCTTTAGAGAGGGTGCAGAAGAGATTTACCAGAATGTTGCCTGGTATGGAGGGCATTAGCTATGAGGAGCGGTTGAATAAGCTCGGTTTGTTCTCTCTGGAACGACGGAGGTTGAGGGGCGACCTGATAGAGGTCTACAAAATTATGAGGGGCATAGACAGAGTGGATAGTCAGAGGCTTTTCCCCAGGGTAGAGGGGTCAATTACTAGGGGGCATAGGTTTAAGGTGCGAGGGGCAAAGTTTAGAGTAGATGTGCGAGGCAAGTTTTTTACACAGAAGGTAGTGGGTGCCTGGAACACGCTACCAGAGGAGGTGGTGGAAGCAGGGACGATAGTGACATTTAAGGGGCATCTTGACAAATACATGAATAGGATGGGAATAGAGGGATACGGACCCAGGAAGTGTAGAAGATTGTAGTTTAGTCAGGCAGCATGGTCGGCACGGGCTTGGAGGGCCGAAGGGCCTGTTCCTGTGCTGTACTTTTCTTTGTTCTGTGTTCTTTTGACAGGATTAGGCCAATAGCAGCAGGAATCGGCCATTAGGAGCAACAGTCGGCAATTAGGAGCAGATTTAGAACATTAGGAGCAGGATTGCGCCATTAGGAAGAGCCGTCAGCCATTAGGAGCAGGATTAGGCCATTAGGGACAGGGGTCAGCCAAAGGAGCAGAAATCAGCCATTAGGAACAGGTGACAGACATTAGGAGCAGGATTAAGCCGTTGGGAGCAGGATTAGGCCATTAGGAGCAGGATTAGGTCATTAGGGATAGGGGTCAACCAGTAGCAGCAGGAATTGGCCGTTAGGAAGAGGAGTTGGCCATTAGGAGCAGGATTATGCCATTAGGGACAGGGGTCAGCCATTAGCAGCACGAATCAGCCATTAGAACAGGTGACAGCCATTAGGAGCAGGATTAGGCCATTAATAATAATAAGAATAATAATAACCGCTTATTGTCACAAGCAGTTACTGTGAAAAGCCCCTAGTCGCCACATTCCGGCGCCTGTTCGGGGAGGCCGGTACGGGAATTGAACCCGCACTGCTGCCTTGTTCTACATTGGAAGCCCACTGTGCTAAACCAGCCCCTGCATTAGGAAGAGGAGTTGGCAATTAATAATAATAATAATAATAATAATAATCGCTTATTGTCACAAGTCGGCTTCACTGAAGTTACTGTGAAAAGCCCCTAGTCGCCACATTCTGGCGCCTGTTCGGGGAGGCTGGTACGGGAATTGAACCTGCGCCACTGGCGTTATTCTGCATTACAAGGCAGCTGTTTAGCCCACTGTGCTAAACCAGCCCCAGAATTAGGAGCAGGATTTGGCCATTAGGAGCAGGTTTAGGCCTTTAGGAAGAGATGTCGGTCATTAGGACCAGGATTAAGCCATTAGGAGCAGGATTAGGCCATTAGGAGCAGAAGTCGGTCTTTAGGGGCAGGATTAGGCCGCTAGGAATAGGGGTTGACCATTAGGAGCAGTATTAGGCCATTCAACCTTTTGATCGTCATTCACCACTCACTGAGATCAGGAACTGGATTCACGCTGCCACCGCAGATAACGGAGTTCTTGATGCGGCAGATAATCTAACTGATTCAAGAAAATGGGATCAGCGCCCTGCTTTTCTCTGGTCCCCCACTGGCAGCGTTTTAAAGGTTTGCAACCCGCACCAGTGGGAGAACATAAATGAGTCAAAATGACCTATTTACATCCTATTAACAGGCTGGGCACCATATGCTCCAAGCCCACGTGAATATCCGGTCCTCTGGGCCGGCATTCACATGGGCAAGAATTGGTGCAGTTATTTGCCAGCCTGACCCTGGCGCAGTGGACCTTGTGATGGGCTAAGGGTGTAACACTTTAAGAGATTTGCTCTCAGAGTCCATTGGTGGCTCCCTCCCATGCACAATTCAAATCCTGCCCACCCCACGGTACACCACCCCTCATCATAGACTCCCATTACAGAGACCCCTGCCTGGAGGCGAGAAAGCAGTGTAAAAAAATCACTGCTTTAAAACTCACCTGTGCCCTACACCTGCTGGCACAGGCACAGAAATCAGCAGTTGTAAATTCCTAGAAAGCAAAACACACATCAGCTGCTTTTAAACCCCCTCAGATCATTGATCTTAAAGGCTTTCATTCTCATCAATGTGAAATTGGTTTTACTAGGTACTGATTGACAGCTTGCACACAGCCAGCTGTCTGGATTGTTTAATTTAATTTACCTTCACGCTTGAATGGATCTCAAGTGTCCTGCTATAAAACTAATTGTAATGTTTATGAACAGCTAGAAATGATTGCTAGCTCTTGAACCACATCAAAGGCAGTTAAGTACTTTGACTTCCTCTATTTATCTGCAGAAAGCACTTAACTGCTTTTGATTTTTTCTAAATCCTAATGTTTCTGCACTCCAATGAGTATAGGCCCCTACCCTGCTCAACCTTTCCATATAAAACCCTTCATCGCAGGAATCAGCCTAGTGAACCTTCGCCAAACAGCAAATATGTGCCTCCTTATGTAAGTGGAACAGAACTGTGCGCAGTACTCCAATTTTTTACAATTGTTTATCAGATTGCACATCATTTGTATTTTTATCATCATGGGAATTCACGCAATTATACTTATCAATCTTATTGTTTCAATATTTCTTGCCGTATAATTAACCGAAAAGCACGGTAGTATACTTTGATGTACAGCTCTCTATTCTGTTATCCATATTATTGATATATATGGTGAAAAACTTCAACATCAGTACTGATCTCAGGGACACTATGAGTCCTGTCCTGCTACCCATTTTCCCTGCTCTTTGTCTCCTGCTTCCTAACTAATTACCTATCCATGTCAATCTATTCAATTTCATGTGTTATGACAACCTGGGCTAGCCGATTCCAGCCCCACAGGACCCGATTCCCAACACAAGTGAATTAACCAATAATTCGGATAAAATTCCCAAAGTCTTTGACCAATGGCTGTCCAATAATTTACAGTCACCAGGTTTGTATATTGAAACACAATTACTGTTTATTTAAATAGAAATAAAGATGAAAGATACAGTAATTACAACGGAATAACGACAAGTTAAACAAGTTAAAGTTACTGCCGACCAACTACCCACACACACAAGACAAACAAACACAGAGGGGTGGAAAGGGCTAAGACACATAGAATCATAGAATCCCTACAGTGCAGAAGGGGGCCATTTGGCCCATCAAGTCTGCACCAACCATTTGAAAAACCACCCTACATGAATCCAATCCCCGCCCTATCCCTATAACCCCATCTAACCTTTGGACACTGAGGGGGAACTTAGCATGGCCAACCCACCTCACCTGCTCATCTTTGGACTGTGGGAGGAAACCGGAGTATCCGGAGAAAACCCATGCAGACATGAGAATAATGTGCAAACTCCGCGCAGTCACCTGAGGTAGGAATGAAACCCGGGTCCATGGTGCTGTGAGGCAGCAGTGCTAACAATTGTGCCACATTGCCAAATAATAAGGATTAAGGTAAAATGGATGAGTCCTTGCTTTTGGTGTTGAATTCTTTGCATAATGCTGTCCTTGCAGCACAATGAAGTGGCTGATGCCACTGGTGCACAATTGGTGGTGGTCTTCTGGAAGCAACATTCACTCAGTACTCACAGGCCGTAGTATTTCTTCTGGAGAGACACTTTAGCCTTTATTAAAGTGGACCTTCAACCCAAAAGTGTGACTTTGAGTTTACTTCTCTCCTAAGACCCTTTGTCTCACATCAAACCAGCTTCCAGCCCGAGTTTTAATCTCAATCTTTGCAGTTTCACTAAAATAAAATCCCAACCTGGGGAAAGAAAAGAGTTCTTACATTGTTTCTTTTTTGGCATGAATTCATCAAATCTTTGAGACAGGAACTTCAGAGATGCTTCTTCCAGCTTCTGAACTGAAAGCAAAACTAAACCAACCCAGCCTTACTGGGGAGGGACAGAGAAATCAGAACCAATCACCATGGGCTATTGGCAAAGCCAACCACTTCAGGCCAGTTCATTGGCCGCCAGTCAAGTCAGTCAAACTGAGTCATCATTGATTTCCCCGGCCTGAATTAAAGGCAAGCCCACATTAAAGGCACAGGCCCATTGATTTTCCATGGACTCAAACTGTAATGGCAAAACATAAAAGAAAAGAAAGGTGAAACAGGGAACAAATAGTGTTTAAACAGGTGGATCCTTACTTGCACCCCACCCCCCCACCCATCCACCCCTCCACAACTTCAGGGCACGGATGTTTCACTCTGTCGTATGAAAGACATAAATCACAAACACATACCCATCTAAAACATCCCCATAAGTCAAGTCCCCTTCCCAGTCTCAGCATGGGTAATTAGTCAGCCTTTAACCGTGTGAGAAAGCATCTGAGAACACATTTGTTTCTGGGAATTTGCACAATTTTAACATTAAACTGCTGTAATGATAAACTCCAACAGAATAACCCTGCATTCCGGGTTTTTAAATTTTCTATAAAGGCAAGTGGATTATGGTCTGGAAAAGTCTGGGATGGCCAGCACCAATTCATCCTCCAACATGGCCGCCAATCTCTCAACTCTCCTTGACACTCTATGGTCCACAGCAGTTTTGCTTGTTTCTGCAACATGTTCAACATGCATTGTTCTTCAGTCTCTAACCGAGCCAGTCTCCATGGTTTCAGTCAAGACGGATGTGGCTGTAGTGGTTCACAGTTTCTTATGTCTATGTCATGATTAGTTAATGGAGTGCCACCTGGTGTTTGAAATGAAATGAATGAAAATTTCCCTACAATGAATGAATGAAAGTTTCCCTACAACTCCACCTATACTCTTTCAGTGTCTTTGCTGTATCTGTCTCTTTCTGTCTCTCGTGTAATGCAGTCAGTTTTCCCTGATTGTCCAATATATGGTTAACAGAATTTTGAGGATCTCTTACAACAAAATAACAAGTAGGCCTGAGGGAAACATTGGATTCATTAACTAAAAGCCTCTTTCAACTCCTCCTTCTTTACATTCTCTCATGGCCTTCACACGGCCATCCTCAGCCACAAGTGCAGCTGAGGGTTCAATCCTCTCAGAGCTGGTTGACTTAATATGTACCATTTCTTGTGTGACCACATTTACCTCCCTATTGGAGGTTTGTAATCACAACCCTTATCTCAAATTAATAATATGGACTGACATGATTTGTGCTTTCCAGATTTCAGTTGTTGTTCTTCACTTTCAGAATCAGAGGATGGCACATTATTGACTCTCTGAACTTTTTCATTTTTACTAACATATGTGATTGCAGAACCACTACACAGTTCTCCATCCAACTTCCCCTTAATTCTCAAAATGAATTGATTACTGATTACTTCACTTCCCTTGCTATCTGCTTCTTTTAACTCAAAGAGACACTGTAGAGCTTCAAAAGGATGTGGGTTAAAATCACTTCACAGTCCTTTGTGTGAATAACTGATGCCACGCCAGCATGTATACTTTCCTTCAAAGCAAGCATGTTCTGGGAAATTCTTTCACCCGAAGGTAATGGCAATGGGTTTACTGCAAGAGACCAGAACAAATTACTTTTAGAAAAGTCCAATTCACTTTCCTCTTCTGGCTTGCTATTTTCTTTACTAGCTTTGGAGGAATTATTTGCCGATTGTTCAAGATTAGTTAGTGACAGGTCTATTTGATAATAGCTGTTTATCATTACTTCATAATCAGAAGCAAAATGGAAGTCAAAACTCTCGTCTGATTCTTCATCCCCGTCACTCTTGACTTCGGACTCCTCTTTCTTACGGTCACCTTTGGTCTGAGAATTCTCAGAATCTGGTTCACTACCATTGTCCTCTGATATGTGATCAACATCTGTCAACATGTCATTGTTTGAGTCATTTACTGCCCAAAGGGTTTTCCTAACTCCCACATGCCCTACTATTGGCACCTCACGTGCTTTCTGCAGTACTTCCTCCGAGCTCTACCGGTAATCATGGGTGAAGCTACAACCTTTACTCCTGCCAAATCATTCCCGAAAAATAAATCTATTCGCTCCATTGGGAATCCCTTAGCCACTCCAACAACTATTGGACCTAACAATAAACCATACTCCAATTGCACTTTATACAATGGAACTGAGATACAACTTCTACCTATCTCATTCACGAATATCTCAGTTTCCATTGAGCTATCTGGAGTGAAAACAAAATCCTTCTCCAATAGTTTGAGTAGCCCCATGTCCCTTAAAATTGTTTTGCATTAGCTATATTATTTGATGAAAATGGGGTGACCTTGCCCTTGGACAATAATCCGGCATATCTCTCCTCTATCTAATTTCTCACGCCTGCTCCCACAGCAGTGTTTACCTTAGGTCTCCTAAGTCCAGTTAACGCTACAGTCTGTGCTGTAACATTCTCTACTTTCATTCCCTTTTCAAAATCCTCCTGATGATCTCCCACTAGTCCCACAGGCTTTCCTTGCAACTTCCAACATGCTGAATGAACGTGTCCCACCTTATTATAATGGTAACAACTAACCTCCAAGTCTCACCTCCACCCTCAGTACCTTCCTTCCTGGTCTGAGGAGGAGATCTCAGAGCATTCCCAGCTATTAATTCTTTACCTTGGCTATCTGCCTTCCTTTCACTCTCCCATTTCCTATCATTTCAAAACTGTGGGGGTGATGGAACAAAGGTTTAAAATAATGGATTAGCTCATAATCATCAGCTATAATCGCTGCTTGCCCAGCAGGTTTTAACGCTCTGATCTTCAACATGCATTCTTACTATAGAAGGTGGGGAATTCTTAAATTTCTCTAAGAGAATTACCTCTCTCAGTACCTCATAGGTAGTTGCAACTCCCAGTGCTCATACCCACCTATCAAAATTGTTCTGCTTGACCCTTTCGAATTCTGAATAAGTCTATCCTGGCTGTATTGTCAAATTCCAAAATATTGGCCTATATGCCTCAGGAACCAATTTATACGCATCCAGAATAGCCTTTTTTACCATCCCATAATCCTTAGACCCCTGCTCTGGCAGGGAAGCATAAACTTTCTTTACCCATTCCATAAATTTACTCTACATGGGTAATGTCCACTTTTCTCTTGGCCATTCCATTTGGATTGCTATTTTCTCAAAAGCCTTCTACTTCCTTCTCATCAAATTTTGGGAGAGCCTGTACAAATTTAAACATATCGCCACTGGGTCCCATTCTAGGATTCAGCTCCCCTCTCCTTTCTGGCAGTTTCCCACTCATTTATAGTGCCTTGAGCTGGAAGTCGCTCTCTTTTTCTCTTAGAATCATAGAATCATAGAAGTTTACAGCATGGAAACAGGCCCTTTGGCCCAACCAGTCCATGCCGCCCAGTTTTTACCATTAAGCTAGTCCCAGTTGCCCGCACTTGGCCCATAACCCTCTATACCCATCTTACCCATGTAACTATCTAAATGCTTTTTAAAAGACACAATTGTACCCACCTCTACTACTACCTCTGGCAGCACATTTCAGACACTCACTACCCTCTGAGTGAAGATATTGCCCCTCTGGGCCCTTCTGAATCTCTCCCCTCTCACCTTAAACCTATGCCCTCTAGTTTTAGACTCCCCTACCTTTGGGAAAAGATGTTGACTATCTACCTTATCTATGCCCCTCATTATTTTATAGACCTCTATAAGATCACCCCTAAGCCTCCTACGCTCCAGGGAAAAAAGTCCCAGTCTATCCAGCCTCTCCTTATAACTCAAACCATCAAGTCCCGGTAACATCCTAGTAAATCTTTTCTGCACTCTTTCTAGTTTAATAATATCCTTTCTATAATAGGGTGACCAGAACTGCACACAGTATTGCAAGTGTGGCCGTACCAATGTCTTGTACAACTTCAACAAGACATCCCAACTCCTGTATTCAATGTTCTGACCAATGAAACCAAGCATGCCGAATGCCTTCTTCACCACCCTGTCCACCTGCGACTCCACCTTCAAGGAGCGATGAACCTGTACTCCTAGATCTCTTTGTTCTATAACTCTCCCCAACGCCATACCATTAACTGAGTAGGTCCTGGCCTGATTCGATCTGCCAAAATGCATCACCTCACATTTATCTAAATTAAACTCCATCTGCCATTCGTCGGCCCACTGGCCTAATTGATCAAGATCCCGTTGCAATCCTAGATAACCTTCTTCACTATCCACTGTGCCACCAATCTTGGTGTCATCTGCAAACTTACTAACCATGCCTCCTAAATTCTCCTCCAAATCATTAATATAAACCACAAATAACAGTGGACCCAGCACCGATCCCTGAGGCACACCACTGGTCACAGGCCTCCAGTTTGAAAAACAACCCTCTACAACCACCCTCTGTCTTCTGTCGTCCAGCCAATTTTGAATCCAATTGGCAACCTCACCCTGGATCCAGTGAGCTTTAACCTTCTGCAACAACCTACCATGCGGTACCTTGTCAAAGGCTTTGCTAAAGTCCATGTAGACAACGTCTACTGCACTGCCCTCATCTACCTTCTTGGTCACCCCCTCAAAAAACTCAATCAAATTTGTGAGACATGATTTTCCACGCACAAAGCCATGCTGACTGCCCCGAATCAGTCCTTGCCTCTCTAAATGCTTGTAGATCCTGTCCCTCAGAATACCTTCCAGCAACTTACCTACTACAGACGTTAGGCTCACCGGTCTGTAGTTCCCAGGCTTTTCCCTGCTGCCCTTCTTAAACAAGGGCACAACATTCGCTACTCTCCAATCTTCAGGCACCTCACCTGTGGCTGCCGATGATTCAAATATCTCTGTTAGGGGACCCGCAATTTCCTCCCTAGCCTCCCACAACATCCTGGGATACATTTCATCAGGTCCCGGGGATTTATCTACCTTGATGCGCTTTAAGACTTCCAGCACCTCCTCCTCTGTAATATGCACACTTCTCAAGACATCACTATTTATTTCCCTTAGTTTCCTAACATCCATGCCTTTCTCCACCTTGAATACCGATGAGAAATATTCATTCAGGATCCCACCCAACTCTTGTGGCTCTGCACATAGATGTCCTTGTTGATCCTTAAGAGGCCCTACTCTGTCCCTAGTTACTCTTTTTCCCTTTATGTATCTGTAGAAGCTCTTTGGATTCTCCTTTGCATTATTTGCCAAAGCAATTTCATGTCCCCTTTTTGCCCTCCTGATTTCCCTCTTAACTCTATTTCGACAATCTCTATACTCTTCAAGGGATCTACTTGATCCCAGTTGTTTATGTACGTAATATGCCTCCTTCTTCTTTTTGACCAGAGTCTCAATATCTCGAGTCATCCAGGGTTCCCTACTTCTACCAGCCTTGCCCTTCACTCGAAAGGGAATGTGCTTACCCTGAACCCTGGTTAACACATTTTTAAAAGCCTCCTATTTACCAGCCGTCCCTTTGCCTGCCAACAGTCTCCCCCAATCTACCTCTGAAAGTTCCTGTCTGATACCATCAAAATTGGCCTTGCCCCAATTAAGAATTTTAACTCTTGGGCCAGACCTATCATTCTCCATAGCTATCTTAAAACTAATGGAGTTATGGTCACTTGTCCCAAAGTGATCCCTCACTAACACTTCTGTCACTTGCCCTTCCTTATTTCCCAAGACGAGGTCAAGTTTTGCCCCCTCTCTAATCGGTCCATCCACATACTGAATGAGAAATTCCTCCTGAATACACTCAACAAATTTCCCTCCATCCAAGCCCCTAATGCTCTGGCTGTCCCAGTCAATGTTGGGAAAGTTAAAGTCCCCTACTATTACCACCCTATTTTTCTTGCAGCTATCTGTAATCTCCTTACATATTTGCTCCTCAATTTCCCGCTGACTATTTGGGGGCCTGTAGTACAGTCCTATCAAGGTGATCTCTCCCTTCTTATTTTTCAGTTCCACCCATATAGACTCAGTGGGCGAACCCTCGGATATATCCCCTCTAAGTACTGCCGTGATGTTCTCCCTAATCAAAAACGCCACTCCCCCTCCTCTCTTACCTCCTGTTCTATCCTTTCTATAGCATCTGTACCCCCGAACATTGAGCTGCCAGTCCTGCCCCTCCCTTAGCCATGTTTCAGTCATAGCTATAATATCCCAGTCCCATGTGCCCATCCATGCCCTGAGTTCATCCGCTTTGCCCGTCAGGCCCCTTGCATTGAAATAAATGCAGTTTAATGTAGACTTTCCTTGCTCTCTGCCCTGCTTTCTCTGGTCATGCTTTACACACTCTCCCTTCCTGCCTTTTGTTTCCGTCCCCACTGACTTCCTACATCGGTTCCCATCCCCCTGCCACATTAGTTTAAACCCTCCCCAACTGCACTAGCAAACACACCCCCGAGAACATTGGTTCCGGTCCCACTCAGATGCAGACCGTCCGATTTGTACAGGTCCCACCTCCCCCAGAACCAGTTCCAATGTCCCAGGAATTTGAAACCCTCCCTCTTGCACCATCTCTCAAGCCATCATCTCTTCCCTCTCTTTATTTTTCCTCTTTTCATCTCCATCTCCAATACTTTTTGTTTCATCTACAATTCTTTTTCCCTTTCTTTTTGCCTCAGCTCCATTTCTTTTTGTTTTGCTGCATCTCCATTTCCTTCTGTTTTTGCTGCATTTCCAATTGTTTCATTCGAAACTGGGTTTTAGCCAGTTCTGCTGATTGTTGCCCTGACCCAGGTCATGTTTGCTGCATTTCTTTCAAATTTCAATGTCTCATTAGGGACCAATAATATTTTGTTTAAAGTAGATAAAGGTTGAGTTTCAAGACCGATATTTTTGTAATAAAACCATAAGATTGCACAGGATTTGAACAAACAAAAATAAACTTTACCATACAAGTTCAGAAAGATAAAACAATTTATAATTTCTATCTTATGCTCTAACATTCAGGGTAATTATGAAGTTCAAGTTCATTAACAGACAAACTTTAGTATAACACACCATGCTGCAGAGAAAGTGACAGATGCAACCAAGACAGAGTACATGGGTTTCTCAAGAACCCACCTAGATGTCAGTCAACACCATGGCAAATAATCTCATTGAAACTCTGCCTCACGTAGGATTCCCAACTTCACCTTCGAAGATCTTTCCTTGGAGTTCTTTTCAAAAGTCAATCCTACTCAGACAGCTTCAACAGCGGTCCACTTCACAGGGTTTCAATCTGAGATTATTGCTCCCTAGACTTCCGAGTGCACTTAAACACGAGCTCATAGGCACACTTTCAGATCTATGGCTGTGCCAAGCAGAAAACCACTGTTCCGAAGGGGTACCTTGGCCCCTCTTTACTTAAAGTCTACCCCACCCCACCCTGTCCCCCTCCCCCACCATCCCTCAACTCTTTCTTTAAGTTTTTAACTTAACTGAATTGGGCTAGTTCCTGTCCCTGTCTCTGTGACACGTACAGGCTGCTTTCCCAAAACTGACTGCTCAAGAAGAGTTCACTGACCCCTGAGCTGCTGGTGACCTGTCAAAACACTCCCAGAGGGTCCCACCCTTGTTACTAGACAGGAACGAATGTAACAAACGTTGGAACATCCTGTACCTTGAATGCTACAATCTCCATTGATTGCTCATTTATCTCCCAGAGACACAAAGTTCAATTATTTCATGGCAATTTTTATAATTACAGTATTGCTTACATGGTAGGATGTTACGCCTCCATCTTGTGGATTTGGTATTCATCGCTTTCATTGGTGAGTTGACATACTTTACAGGTGATGTTGTGTGTCTTGTTCCTGGTGTTGTAGGAGTCAGACTTGACGTTGCTTATGGTACATCACTCGTTGGTGACATTGTTCATGCTTAACAGCTTATCGTTGATGTTGTTGATGTCTCGCTGGTTTTCATGTTGCTGCAGTTGTTCATCTTTTCAGATATACATCTATTCCTTCTTATAATAAAGAGGGAGAAGACAAACTGTGAGGGTAAACTGGCAAGTAATATAAAAACAGATAGCAAGAGTTTCTGTAAACATATAAAAAGGAAGAGAGAGACCAAAGTGAACTGACACCTTAGAGAATGAGACTGGGGAAATTATAATGGGAAACTAAGACATGGTGGAGCAGTTAGGCAAATACTTTACGTCAGTCTTCATGGCGGTAGACACTAATAAAATACAAAAATAGATAATCAAGGGGGTGGGGGAAATAAATACAATAACAATCACCACGGAAAAAGTACTGAGGAAACTTATGGGGCTAAAGGCCAATAGTACCTGATGCACCATCCATTACACACGAAGCAAGTTGTAGGAAACAAAGTAATGGTTTTAATACTCTAAGATGTAGCCTGTCTGCTGCTGAACCCAGACTGGAGACAGGGCTACAGATCAGTCAACTATACACAACAACGAGTGGGGCGGAGCCACGGAAGAACAACAATATATAACACAGTGAGTAACAATGGAACAAACAGTAACAGAGAATATATACAGTGCTGTAAGTAACAGTGGAACTACAATAATAGTGGTTCACCACATTCACCCCCTGTTTAAAAAAAAAGTCCTGCGGGGGTGAAGCAAACTTATAGATTAAGTCTATCAGGAGCTTTAACTGTCCGCTGTGATCTTCTCAGACCCGGCTGTTGTGTTGGCATTGGTGTCGAGACCTGCGACTCCGAGAGCGTGTCATCCTCTTCTTCTTCCGGAAGCACCGACAGAGAGGGAGACGGTGTAGGCGCAGGGGTGCTGGTAATGGAGGTAGACGGTGAAGGGTCGGGTGGGGAACCAGCTGGTGCCAGGTCCCGGAGGGAGACTGTGTGCTGCCGCCCGTCCTGATGTGCCACGTAGGCATATTGTGGGTTAGCGTGGAGAAGCATAACCCACTCGACCAGGGGATTGGTTTTGTGGTACCTCACATGCTTCCGGAGGAGGACAGGCCCTGTGGCTGTCAGCCAGGACAGGAGCGAGACCCCTGAGGTGGACTTCCTAGGGAAGACAAACATATGTCTGTGAGGGGTCTCGTTGGTGGCAGTACACAGAAGTGACCAGATAGAGTGGAGCGCATCGGGAAGGACTTCCTGCCAGCAGGAGACTGGGAAACTTCTAGACCGTAGGGCCAGGAGGACGGCCTTCCAGACCGTCGCATTCTCCCTCTCCATCTGTCCGTTTCCCCAGGGATTGTAGCTGGTAGTCCTGCTTGAGGCGATGCCCTTGCTGAGCAGGAACTGACTCATCACGAGGAGCCCCGGTCACTGTGGATCTAAGTGGGGAAACCGAACAAGGTGAAGAGGCTGTGCAAGGCCTTGATGACATTGGCCGAGGTCATGTCAGGGCATGGGATGGCAAAGGGAAAACATGAGTACTCATCAACGATGTTCAGGAAGTACACGTTACGGTCGGTGGAGAGGAGGGGCCCTTTGAAGTCGATGCTAAGGCGATCAAAGGGGCGGGAAGCCTTCACCAGGTGCGCTCTGTCTGACCGATAGAAGTGCGGTTTGCACTCCGCGCAGACCTGGCAGTCCCTGGTCGTGGTCCTGACCTCCTCGATGGAGTAAGGCAGGTTGCAGGCCTTGACAAAATGAAAAAAACGGGTGACCCCCGGGTGACAGAGGTCATTGTGGAGGGCCCGAAGTCGGTCTACTTGTGCGCTGGTACATGTACCGCGGGACAGGGCATCTGGGGGCTCATTGAGCTTCCCAGGACGATACAAGATGTCGTAATTGTAGGTGGAGAGTTCGATCCTCCACCTCAGAATCTTGTCGTTCTTGATCCTGCCCCGCTGTGTATTATTGAACATGAAGGCAACCGACCGTTGGTCAGTGAGGACAGTGAATTGCCTGCCGGCCAGATAATGCCTCCAATGTTGCACAGCTTCCACAATGGCCTGGGCTTCCTTTTCGATGGAGGAGTGTCGAATTTTGGAGCCCTGGAGGGTACGGGAGAAGAAAGCCACGGGCCTGCCCGCCTGGTTGAGGGTAGCGGCCAGGGCAAAGTCAGACGCATCACACTCCACCTGGAACGGGGTGGATTCATCCACAGCATGCATCGTGGCCTTGGCAATATCTGCCTTGATGCGGTTGAAGGCTAGGCGGGCCTCAGCCGACAGGGGAAAAAGGGTGGATTTGATGAGTGGGCGGGCCTTGTCCGCATAGTTGGGGACCCACTGGGCATAGTAGGAGAAGAACCCCAGGCATCTCTTCAGGCCTTGGGGCAGTGGGGAAGGGGAAGTTGCAGGAGGGGGCGCATGCGGTCAGGATCGGGCCGTAGGACTCCGTTTTCCACAACGTAGCCGAGGATGGCGAGGCGGGTCGTGCGGAAAACGCACTTCTCCTTATTATACGTAAGATTAAGGAGCTTGGCGGTGTGAAGGATATGCTGGAGGTTAGTGTCATGGTCCTGCTGGTCATGGCTGCAGATGGTGACATTAGCCAGATACGGGAACGTGGCCCACAGCCCGTACTGGTCAACCATTCGGTCCATCTCCCGTTGGAAGACCGAGACCCCATTGGTGACGCTGAAGGGGACCCTGAGGAAGTGGTAAAGGCACCCATCTGCCTCAAAGGCAGTGTAGTGGCGGTCCTCAGGGCGGATAGGGAGCTGGTGATACGCGGACTTCAAGTCTACCGTGCAGAAAACTCGGAACTGTGCAATCTCGTTGACCATGTCAGATATGCAGGGAAGGGGATACGCATCGAGATGCGTGTACCGGTTGATCATCTGACTGTAGTCGATGACCATCCGGAGCTTCTCCCCAGTCTTGACGACCACCACTTGGGCTCTCCATGAGCTGGTACTGGCCTCTATGATCCCTTCCCGCAGGACCTCTGACCTGATAAAGGTCTTGCCCCGAGCACAGTATCGTCTGCTCCTGGTGGCGATGGTCTTACAGTCCGGGGTGAGGTTAGCGAAGAGCGGGGGGTGGGCGACCTTAAGGGTCGCGAGGCTACAGATGGTGAGAGGGGGCAGGGATCCACCAAACTTTAAGGTATGGCTTCGGAGATGGCATTGGAAGTCTAGGCCTAATAAAAGGGGAGCGCAGAGATAGGGGAGGACGTCACGTATCGAAAGAGCTGCGACACAGTACCCCCGGACCTCAACAGAGTGTGATCCGGAAGCCAGGGAGATTGTCTGGGACACCGGAGAAATTCGGAGGGAACAGCGTCTTACTGTATCCGGATGGACGAAGCTGTCCGTGCTCCCGGAGCCGAATAAGCAGGTCGTCTCATGCCTGTTGATCCGGACGGTCATCGTGGAGTTCTTGAGATGACGGGGCCAGGACTGGTCGAGGGTGACGGAGGCGAGCTGCGGAAGGTGGCTGGTCTGGTTGGTGGTAGCGGGTGGCGTCGAAGATGGCGTCGAAGATGGCGGCCCCCACGAGTCGCACGTGGCGGGTTGCGTAGAAGATGGTGGCCAAGATGGCGGCCCCCACGAATCGCACGTGGCGGGTCGCGTCGGAGATGGCAGACAATATGGCGGACCCAACGGGTCATACAAGGTGGATGACGCGTTAGAAGGGGGCGGTCCCGACAGGCAAGATACCACGTGCCGGGATTTGGATGTTTTAGGCCGGGCCTGGCAGACTTTTGCAAAGTGGCCCTTCTTACCGCACTCGCTGCAGGTCGTGTTCCGAGCTGGGCAGCGTTGTCTGGAGTGCTGACCCTGACCACATAAGTAGCAGGACGGTCCCTCGGAGTTGGCGGGCTGCCACGCAGCACAGGCTTGTAACACCCCCGGATCAGGTGATGGCTGCGCCCAGGACGCCCACGAGGATGCCGGGTGGTCAGCCGTGAAGGCATCCATATTCTGAAAAGCCACTTTCAGGGAGTTCGTGAGCCGCACCGTATCGTTTAGGTCAAGGGTATCCCCTTCAAGAAGGCGCTGACGGATGTAGTCAGACCTAACGTCGGCCACATAGGCGTCCCGGATCAGGAGCTCGGTGTGTTGAACAGCCGTTACTGCCTGGCAGCTACAATTCCGGGCGAGTACCCGCAGGTCACGCAGGAACTCGGGCCAAAGATTCTCCTGGGTGCTGACGCCTCACGGCGAGGAGGTGTCGGGCGTACACCTCGTTTACCGCCCTCACGTCCTGCCCTTTGAGGAGTGTAATTGCCTCGTCGTACGTGGCCATGTCTCTGATGAGGGTAAATATTTGGTGGCTCACCCGGGCGTTGAGGACCCGAAGCTTGTGCTCCCCTGAGGCGGGGTCAGTGGAAGAGTCGAGGTAGGCCTCGAAACAGCTTAGCCAATGCTGGAAGATCGCGGTGGCGTCGGCTGCCTCTGGGTCCAGGTCCAATTGCTCAGGCTTGAGTGACTTATCCATCGTACTATCTTGGAGTATTAAATTGATGCTCCATTAATTACACACGAGGCAAGTTGTAGGAAATGAAGTAATGGTTTTAATATTCTAATATGTAGCCTGCCTGCTGCTGAACCCAGACTGGAGACAGGGCTACAGATCAGTCAACTATATACAACACCCAGTGGGACGGAGCCACAGAAGAACAACAATATATAACACAGTGAGTAACAACGGAACAAATAGTAACAGAGAATATATACAGCGCTGTAAGTAACAGTGGAACAACAGTGGAACTACAATAACAATGGTTCACCACAGTACACTGGACATGATGGATTTCATCCCTGAAGCGTAAAGGAAGTGGGAACGGAGATGCTGGACGTACTGGACGTACTGGCAGCAACCTTCCAAAAATTCTTATATTCTGGGAAAGTTCTAAAGGATTGGAAAACTGTCAAACTGTCAATGTAACACCTTTATTCAATAAAGGAAGGAGACAAAAAAAACAGGTAACTATAGGTCAATAAGTTTACCTTCCATCATTGGGGAAATGTTAGAGTCCATTCTGAAGGATGTAATAGCAGGGCATTTAGAAATGCATAATATAAACAAGCAGGGTCAACATGGCTTCCTGAAGGGGAAATCACGCCTGTCAAATTAATTAGAATTCTTTGAGGTGGTAACAAGCAGGATAGATGAAGGGGAACCAGTAGATGTAATACACTTGGATTTACAAAATGTGTTTGATAAGGTGCCACACTAAAGACTACTGAATAAGGTAAGAGCGCTTGTTGTCAGTGGTAGTATATTAGCATGGACAGAGGATTGCCCAACTGATAGAATACAGAGAGTTGGGATAAGAGGAGCATTTTCAGGATGGGAACCTGTAACTAGTAGAGTCCCAATGGGATCAGTGATGGGGCCACAATTATTTACAATATATTAATGACTTGGACGGGGAAAGTGATTGTACTGTTGCCAAGTTTACAGATGAAATAAAAATAGATGAGGAGACAAATGGTGAGGATGACACAAAGTGGGATACAGACAGGTTAGTTATGTGGGACCATAAGGCATAGGAGCAGAGCAGGCCACTCGGTTCATGGAGTCTGCTCCAACATTCATTGCTGATCTGATATGGGATGCAATTCAGCCAAAGCATTTCCAGGTCCAGTTTTGAGCATGTTTAAGCTAATGTTTCTCAGCGCCTGCACCCCTGAGAAAGACCTTGCTATCCAACAACACTTTGCCGTTTTTTCTGGCCTCGGGGATGATTGCCTGGTCGAGCCACACTTACATCATTGACTGCACTGGTGAGCTGAGCCAATGCAGGAAGACTACTCGCGGATCGGGGCGAATCTTTCAACCCCTGCCTCAGCAACTTCACCGTAGCCTCCAGACCGCGTCCCCACTTCACCCAACTTACCTCTACCGAGGTCCTCGGGGCCCCCTTCACCCCACCTCTTGAAAGCAAGGCACCACATGGCATAGGCAAATTGCACCTTGGCACTGCCAGCCTGGTACACAGGTACCCAGGGTATCTGTGTGCCAAAGCCATGGTGCCAGGCTGGCAGTGCCAAGGTGCCTAGGTGCCAGCAAGAGTACCAGGGTACCATCTTGCCAAATATGTGACCTTCTGGGGGTCTCCAATGTGAGAGAGACTACACCCCAGGTGCTGTTACAATGGAGCTCCTCAGTGGGCCTGTCCTGCCACTGATTTGTCACACTGGCACTGCCCCAGCACTTCCCCATGCCAGTGCCACACTGACAGAGCCAGGCAGGATCATGGGGCAGTGCCAGGTCATGTCCCTCTCTCCCGATGGATATACTTAACTGTATGCCCCCAGCAAGTTCCCTTCAACTGCTTCATGTTTGGAAAAAACAGTTGTAAACCACACTGGCGTGACTTAATGTTGGCAAGGGAGTGTTCCAACAGTAGGGGGGACGATATGGTGGGGAAGCCTGATAATCATTTTAAAATGTATAATATACATGGAGAAGCCTTGGCCAGAATTCTCCATCAGGATTCTCTGTTCCTGTTGGCAGTGCAAATCTCTCCCCCCCCCACCCCCCCCCACCCCGCCTCGTGGGATTACCTGAGGTGAGGGCTGGCTTCAAAGGGAAATCCCATTAACAAACGGCAGGAAGAGAGAACCCCTCTGCTAGCGCTTTTTATGAATTTATTAACGATTCATAACTTACGAATGATTCAATTGAAAAGTAACCCAGCAGGCACGTCTTAAAAACAAGATTAAGGTTTCTTTATTACGAACTACTGCTGAACGTTATTTCAATAAAAATGTCAATAAAATAAAAAATATTTTAGTTATTAACTAAAATAAAAAGGGGCTGTTTAGCACAGGGCTAAATTGCTGGCTTTGAAAGCAGACCAAGGCAGGCCAGCAGCACGGTTCAATTCCCGTAACAGCCTCCCTGAACAGGTGCCGGAATGTGGCGACTAGGGGCTTTTCACAGTGACTTCATTTGAAGCCTGCTTGTGACAATAAGCGATTTTCATTTCATTTCAAATACAGATACAAAGAGTAAAAGCAGATAAAGATGAAAAGATATCGAAAGATGCTGGGCGGGATTCTCCATCCTGCTGCACCCATTTTCTGGTGCGGTCCACCCCCTCTGGCAGCGGGATCCTCTGCCCCGACAGCCCGCCAATGGGGTTTCTCATTGTAGTCACCCCATGCCGTCAGGAAATCCCCAGGCGTGAGTGCGCTGCCGGCGAAAAAGAGGATCCCGCCAACGGAAAATCCAGCCCGGAATTTCAAATCAGCCTCTGTGAGATATTGATGGGGGACCATTGCTTGAGTTACTTTCTTTCTGGAGTGAAGGCATTGACACTTGAGGTGCGGTCAGCAGCAGTGATGGCTTCTGCAGTTGCCCGGTTTATGTTGGCCTCTCTCAGGTGGACCCAGGTTTTGGGGAGAGAGAGGTTTCCAGTTCCTCAATAATTAGCGCAATGGTAGTGCAATGTTCCTCCGACAGAATGTTTGAGGTGAGGGACGCCGACAGTGTCCCTGCTGATTTCATCTGTGGGAAGTGCACCCATCTCCAGCTCCTCAGAAACGGCGTTAGGGAACTGGAGCTCGAGCTGGATGAACTTCGGATCATTCGGGAGGCAGAGGTGGTCATAAATAGAAGCTTCAGGGATGTAGTTACTCCGAAGGATAAAGATAGATGGGTGACGGTGAGAGGGGCTGGGAGGAAGCAGTCAGTACAGGGATCCCCTGTGGTCGTTCCCTTTAGTAAAAAGCATACCGCTTTGGATACTGTTGGGGGGGACGAATTACCAGGGGTAAGCCATGGGGTGCAGGTCTCTGGCACAGAGTCTGTCCCTGTTGCTCAGAAGGGAAGGGGGGAGAGGAGTAGAGCATTAGTCATTGGAGACTCCATAGTTAGGGGGATAGATAGGAGATTCTGTGGGAATGAGAGAGACTCACGGTTGGTGTGTTGCCTCCCAGGTGCCAGGGTGCGTGATGTCTCGGATCGTGTTTTCGGGATCCTTAAGGGGGAGGGGGAGCAGCCCCAAGTCATGGTCCACATAGGTACCAATGACATAGGTAAGAAAAGGGATAGGGATGTAAGGCAGGAATTCAGGGTGGAAACTTAGATCTAGGACAAACAGGGTTATTATCTCTGGGTTGTTACCCGTGCCACGTGATAGCGAGACGAGGAATAGGGAAAGAGAGGAGTTGAACACGTGGCTACAGGGATGGTGCAGGGCGGAGGGTTTCAGATTTCTTGACAATTGGGGTTCATTCTGGGGTCGGTGGGACCTCTACAAATGGGATGGTCTACACCTGGACCAGAGGGGTACCGATATCCTGGGGGCGGGGGAAATTTGCTAATGCTCTTCGGGAGGGTTTAAACTAGTTCAGCAGGGGCTTGGGAACCTGAATTGTAGCTCCAGTATACAGCAGGTTGAGAGTAGTGAGATCATGAGTAAGGTTTTAAAGTTGAAGGAGTGTACCAGCAGGCAAGAAAGTGGTTTAAAGTGTGTCTTCTTCAATGCCAGGAGCATCCGGAATAAGGTGGGTGAACTTGCAGCATGGGTTGGTACCTGGGACTTCGATGTTGTGGCCATTTCGGAGACATGGATAGAGCAGGGACAGGAATGGTTGTTGCAGGTGGGAGGGTTTAGATATTTCAGTAAGCTCAGGGAAGGTGGTAAAAGAGGGGGAGGGGTGGCATTGTTAGTCAAGTACAGTATTACGGTGGCAGAAAGGACGTTTGATGAGGACTTGTCTACTGAGGTAGTATGGGCTGAGGTTAGAAACAGGAAAAGAGAGGTCACCCTGTTAGGGGTTTTCTATAGGCCTCCAAAAAGTTCCAGAGATGTAGAGGAAAGGATTGCAAAGATGATTCTGGATAGGAGCGAAAGCAACAGGGTAGTTGTTATAGGGGACTTTATCTTTCCAAATATTGTCTGGAAACGCTATAGTTCGAGTACTTTAGATGGGTCCGTTTTTGTCCAATGTGTGCAGGAGGGTTTCCTGACACAGTATGTAGATAGGCCAACGAGAGGCGAGGCCGTATTGGATTTGGTACTGGATAATAAACCAGGACAGGTGTTAGATTTGGAGGTAGGTGAGCACGTTGGTGATAGTGACCACAATTCGATTACGTTTACTTTAGTGATGGAAAGGGATAGGTATATACCGCAGGGCAAGAGTTATATCTGGGGGAAAGGCAATTATGATGCGATGAGGCAAGACTTAGGATGCATCGGATGGAGAGGAAAACTGCAGGGGATGGGCACAATGGAAATGTGGAGCTTGTTCAAGGAACAGCTACTGCGTGTCCTTGATAAGTATGTACCTGTTAGGCAGGGAGGAAGTGGTCGAGCAAGGGAACCGTGGTTTACTAAGGCAGTCGAAACACTTGTCAAGAGGAAGAAGGAGGCTTATGTAAAGATGAGACATGAAGGGTCAATTAGGGCGCTCGAGAGTTACAAGTTAGCTAGGAAGGACCTAAAGAGAGAGCTAAGAAGAGCCAGGAGGAGACACGAGAAGTATTTGGCAGGTAGGATCAAGGATAACCCTAAAGTTTTCTATAGATCTGTCAGGAATAAAAGAATGACTAGGGTAAGAGTAGGGCCAGTCAAGGACAGTAGTGGGAAGTTGTGCTTGGAGTCCGAGGAGATAGGGGAGGTGCTACATGAATATTTTTCGTCAGTATTCACACAGGAAAAAGACAATGTTGTCGAGGAGAATACTGAGATTCAGGCTACTAGATTGGAAGAGCTTGAGATGCATAAGGAGGAGGTGTTAACAATTCTGGAAAGTGTGAAAATAGATAAGTCCCCTGGGCCGAATGGGATTTATCCCAGGATTCTCTGGGAAGCTAGGGAGGAGATTGCTGAGCCTTTGGCTTTGATCTTTAAGTCATCTTTGTCTACAGGAATAGTGCCAGAAGACTGGAGGATAGCAAATGTTGTCCCCTTGTTCAGGAAGGGGAGTAGAGACAACCCCGGTAACTATAGAGCAGTGAGCCTTACTTCTGTTGTGGGCAAAATCTTGGAAAGGTTTATAAGAGATAGGGTGTACAATCATCTGGAAAGGAATAATTTGATTAGACATAGTCAACACGGTTTTGTGAAGGGTAGGTCTTGCCTCACAAACCTTATTGAGTTCTTTGAGAAAGTGACCAAACAAGTGGATGAGGGTAAAGCAGTTGATGTGGTGTATATGGATTTCAGTAAAGCGTTTGATAAGGTTCCCCATGGTAGGCTACTGCAGAAAATACGGAAGCATGGGATTCAGGGAGATTTAGCAGTTTGGCTCAGAAATTGGCTGGCTGCAAGAAGACATAGGGTGGTGGTTGATGGGAAGTGTTCAGAATGGAGGTCAGTTACTAGTGGATCTGTTTTGGGGCCACTACTGTTTATCATTTTTATAAATGACCTGGAGGAGGGCATAGAAGGATGGGTGAGTAAATTTGCAGATGACACTAAAGTCGGTGGAGTTGTGGACAGTGCGGAAAGATGTTACAAGTTACAGAGGGACATAGATAAGCTGCAGCGCTGGGCTGAGAGGTGGCAGATGGAGTTTAATGCAGAAAATTGTGAGGTGATTCATTTTGGAAGGAATAACAGGAAGACAGAGTACTGGGCTAATGGTAAGATTCTTGGCAGTGTGGATGAGCAGAGAGATCTCGGTGTCCATGGACATCGATCCCTGAAAGTTGCCACTCAGGTTGAGAGGGTTGTTCAGAAGGCGTACGGTGTGTTAGCTTTTACTGGTAGAGGGATTGAGTTTCGAAGCCATGAGGACATGATGCAGCTGTACAAAACTCTGGTGCGGCCGCATTTGGAGTATTGCGTGCAATTCTGGTCGCCGCATTATAGGAATGATGTGGAAGCATTGGAAAGGGTGCAGAGGAGATTTACCAGAATGTTGCCTTGTATGGAGGGAAGATCTTATGAGGAAAGGCTGAGGGACTTGAGGCTGTTTTCGTTTGAGAGAAGAAGGTTAAGAGGTGACTTAATTGAGGCATACAGGATGATCAGAGGATTGGATAGGGTGGACAGTGAGAGCCTTTTTCCTCGGATGGTGATGTCTAGCACGAGGGGACATAGCTTTAAATTGAGGGGAGGTAGATATGACAGATGTCAGAGGTAGGTTCTTTACTCAGAGAGTAATAAGGGCGTGGAATGCCCTGCCTGCAACAGTAGTGGACTCGCCAACAGTAAGGGCATTTAAATGGTCATTGGATAGACATATGGACGATAAGGGAATAGTGTAGATGGGCTTTAGAGTGGTTTCACTGGTCGGCGGAACATCGCGGGCCGAAGGGCCTGCACTGCGCTGTAATGTTCTATGTTCTATGGTCTATGTTCTAATTTTATGCTTGTGGCACTTACAGGTTGCCTGGATCTTTATGGTTAAAACAGCAGTTTATTTATTTTAATTTTAAAAGTCTTCTTTGTCCCCCCTTTGCCCAGAACCCTTTCTGAAGTTATTTTTCAGAATTCTAACTAGATATTTGTGCATGAAGTGGCTGTTCGCAGTCTGTTTTTTTACCATTCAGAAAACGAAAAATGGCTGCGATCATGTGATCTGGGCAAAATACCAAGTCATTTTCCAAACAAGGCAAGGAGTAATCCCATTTAGTAATCTGAAGTCCCTTCACCAGCTGCAGTGTTCAAAAGGGGCAAAGGTTTTCAAGCCTTCTGGGCAAACCGTTGTCTGTTTGAGGACTCACTGAATTTCCAGTGTCTTTTCACGTCTGGGTACGTCTGCTTGTAATCCACTCAAAGCCTTCTAGAGGCTTGACCATTGATAAAAGGTGAGGTGATATTTCACAGCCTTCTTTAAGGGTTATTGGGTCTGTTTAAAAAGGAAGATTTGTTTTTTTTTTCAAAATGCATAATATCATATATACACGTTTGCGGCGGTATGATGATTCTCGATCAGGGCTGCAGATCACCATCTGATCGATAGATCGGTACTGCCACATATTGCTGGCTGTGCTTTTAATGTGCCTTGTCAGGCCATCCCTGAATCATTTGTTGAGAGGGCATCTGTAAATTTATATCTTTACTGGTCTCCAGGTGATGTTACATTCACTGGTGATGGATCTTTATAACTAGATCTTTTACCTTGGGCGGGATTCTCCACTCCCACACCGAAGTGGCCGAGCTGTCGTGAACGCCGTCGAGGTTCACGACGGCACGGAACAGCCCCGGTCCCGACCGATTCAGGCCCTGACAATGGACCAGGATCGGGGCCGCGTCATCTACACGCGCCAGGCCTTGTCGCCCGCGTAAAAGCGGCGCCGCATAGATGACGCGGCCAGCGCCGCATAAAGGGCGTCATCCGCGCATGCGTGGTTGTCGTCCTCTCTAAATCCGCCCCGCAAGAAGATGGGGGACGGATCTTGCGGGGCCGCGGAAGGAAGGAGGTCCTCCTTCAGAGAGGACGGCCCGACGATCGGTGGGCACCGATCGCGGGCCACCCCACATTCCAGGTGAGGCCCCCCCAGCGTTCACGCACCGCCCACAACTGCAGCAACCAGGTGTGGACAGCGCCGGGGGGAACCCGCCGTTTTGGCCTGGCCGCTCGGCCCATCCGGGCCTCAGAATAGCGGGGGGGCCGGAGAATCGCCATTTTCGGTGTCTCCGGCGGTTCTCCAGCCTGCGGCCCGCGAAACTCGACTGGGCCGTTCCCGCCGTTTGGGAGAATCGCAGGAAGGTGTCGGACCGGCGTCCCCGGAAATTTTTGCGGCCCAGACGATTCTCCCAACCGGCGTGGGAGTGGAGAATCGCGCCCCTTGTGTTTCTCTTGTGGCAACAACTGAGATAGACATCCATTTCTCTCCCTGGCCTATATTTCAGAGTGAAATCGTAACTCTGAAACGTCAAGCAACCTCTGCAGCCTTTCTGGAGCTTTACACAGGTTTTCCTTGTAGATCTGCTTCAGAAAACGATGATCACTCTCCACCATTAACTTACCCCCGTAGAGATAGGTATGAGATTTCTCACATCCATTTATGAATGCCAAAAGCTTTCTTGTTGACAAATCTGGTCTCAGCTGATGTTAGGCCATTGGATGTGAATGCTATCAGTTTTTCCTCTTGTCCCAGGGCTTCTTCCAGGAACATCTGCTTGTGGAGTGAGAGACTTCTTTCTGTCATGGACTTGTCTCCTGCATACTACTTCTTTGGGTTTGTTGAAATTCCCCTCATGTAACTTTGACCAATGGTGCACAACATCAGCAACTCAGCAGCTCTCATAGTTTCTATGTGAGGTATGAACGAACTCCTGTTTTGGATGAAACCAGGGGAATGCGTGACCAGTACTATGTGGGAGGCCATGGACACTACAGGTGTCCTAGATGACCACCAGCTGCAGAAACCTGAGCTCTGTGTGTCAGAGCTGATGCGGTGGCTGGAGTCGCTGTGGCACATCCGCGAGGCTGAGAGTTCCGTGGATAGCATGTACAGAGAGATGTTCACACCACAGCGTCAGAGCCTGGAGGCAGAAAGGGAATGGGTGACCACCAGACGGTTAAAAAGAACCAGACAGGTAGTGCAGGAGAGCCCTGAGGTCCTGCACGCTAAATGGTTTTCCATTTTGATGATGAATTGGTTCCTCAGGTGAGGGCAGTCAAACCTAGGTTTGTGGCACCACAAGTGACTCAGCTATACAGAAGGGAAGGAACATAGGAATTAGGAACAGAAGTAGACAATTCAGCCCTTCGAGTCTGCTCCACCAGGAAGAAGAGTGGAAGAAGAGTAATGATAGGGGACTCATCAATTAGGGGAACAGACAGGTGTTTCTGTAGCTGTAGACATGACTCTAGGATGGTAGGTTGTGTCCCTGGTGCCCGTGTCAAGGTTGTCACAAAGTGACTGCAGGACATTCTTCTGGTGGTTACTGATCGTCCTGTTGTTGTCCACATTGGTACCAATGAGTTAAGTGGGAAATGGGACGAGTATTTATAACATGACAATGTATTACAAGCTGTTAGTCTTCAGCTCAAGAATAGTGACAACGACATCAACCCCATGCCATGGGGAGGCCAGTGGCGAGTGCCATCCCCATTAAGCCGGTGATCTCATTGGTCACCTGGCACCCATGCACCTGCAGGTGATTAATGAGAGCCACATTCATACAATGCCCACAGGCTCAGAGACTCACTTCAAAGTGGTGGTGGCCAGCGAGAGGTTTGAGGGGGGTACCCCTGCTCCAGTGGCATCAGACGGTCAATGAAGCCCTGAAGCAGGAGCGGGAGATCAGATTGGACGCCCTCTCCATCCAAACTAAGACGCCCCCCCCCCCCCCACAGCAGTGGGGAGCCGAGCTACACATTGACAGGAGGCGTGATTGGGAAACTTGACACAAAAACGGGCCGGGTAGTTGATAGTGAAGGAGATAGCTGTTGACTCCAAAATGTTAAAATGGTTTGAATAAGTGGGTGGAAAAGTGGCAAAGAGAATTCAATCTGGAAAAGTGTGAGGTTTTGCATTTGGGGATGGTAAACAAAGCAATGGAATACTCCATAAACAGGAAGGTATTGTTATGGGCCAGGGTTTAGAGAACCCCAAATTGTATCATGGAGTTCACCTGACCCACAACTTTTAATAGATTGTGGTATGGGGAGCACACGGCCCACCCGACAGGTGTGGTAGAGCTGAAATGGAAAAGTATTTTTTAAAACAAAACAATGTTTATTCTATGAACTCAAGTTAACCTTTTTAAAACATACAGTGAACATCTTAGCAACCATCAATTCAAATACAACCCCCAAAGAATACAACACTAAGTAATCCTTAATAACTTCCCAAACAACATCCAGAAGACAAAAGAAACACCTTTTAATCGAGGCACATTAGGTTTACATTCACTACTGAGAACATTTATAATTCTGAATTCACCAAATGATAAAGAGATAGCATTTTCATGGCAAAGAGAACAACAGTACACCTGCTCTGTCTGGCTTCAGCTCCAACACTGAAAACAAAACTAAAGTATACCCTGCAGTAAACAGCCTAAAATGAAAGTAAAAAGCTGACAGACAGCCCAGCTCCACCCACACTTTGACATCACTGCAGTAATATGAGCAGCCAAACATTTCTTAAAGCGACGGTCTCATGACACCTCCCCCCAAGAAAAAATAAATAAACCATCAACTTCAAGATGGTTTCATTTTTCACTTTTTCACTATCCTTTAAGAAATGCACACCGTAAATATACGTTTTTGTTTCAAAAAACAACACACGCAAACAGGTATAAGAATATATTCCTTTTTTTTTCTTCTTCCTCCAACTGAAATCCTTCTCGATTGACAGCCTCTTTGAACAAGAAGGTCCGTCTATTTCTCTACGCCTCGGCATTTCTCTTTGAAGTCAGATACTTTAGTTCAATCTGATCACAGAGTTCCTTGTAATTCTCCAACACAGGAGCATTGGTTATCACAGCTTTCAGGCAGTCAAATGCCTGTTGAAACTCTGATGTCCACTGAAATTTTTGACGTTTCTTCAGCAGGTCCAGCAGTGGAGCAATCACGCTACAAAACTTTTGCACAAATGTTCGGTCAAATCCACTCGTGCCAAGAAATCGCATTATTTCCCTTTGTCTCAAGGGTATCCGAAACTGCTCAATAACTGTTGGTTTCACATCCCATGTGACCATTTGACCCTGCCCGATTGTATGGCCAAGGAATATGACTTGGGCTTTTCCAAATTCACTTTTGGCTAGGTTTATCACCAGACCCCCATCTCCTGAAGTCGATTGAATAACTCCACCAGATATTTTAAATGATCTGTCCATGTCGGGCTGAAAATTACCAGATCGTCGATGTATACCGCTCAATTGGGTAATCCTGAAACAACTTTGTTATTTAACTGTTGAAATATGGCTGGTGCGTTTTCCATGCCAGTTGGCATAACTTTGAATTGGTATATACCATCTGGAGTCACAAAAGCTGAAATCTCCTTCGCCCTTTCGGAAAAAGGTACCTGCCAGTAACCTTTAAGTAAATCCAGTTTTAGTATTTCCCAATTTATCTCCACAAACTTGCCCATGTGATATCAATAACTCTTTCAGGTCAGTTTGTTTTTCCTCTGGAAGGTAACTCAACAATTTATCCAAATTTTTAAGAACATCCTCGTTTTCCAATTTAATTTGAGGTATGTCAAATTCACAGTCCTCTGGATTTGGTTCGTCACTTTGAGTTAGAATCATTAAAACCTCCTCCTTTTTCTCTCCTTCCCTTTCAAAGTACCTTTTAAGCATATTCACATGACACACTCGGTGAGTCTTCCTTCTTGTGGTGTTGGATGTTCTGACACACAGATGAGCCAACACGGTTGTATATGGTACAACGCTATTTTATTTAAACTTACTATGTACAGTTTTGTCTTGACACTCTGCACGTGGGGATTCCCTGTTTGTGATTTTGTAACAGCTCTTCTCCGTGTCTTTGTCCCCAGACCTACTGACCACCAGGTGTCGTGCTCGTGCTTTTTATGTGGTTGGTGTTCTTGTGTGTGATTGGTTGTGGTGTTGTGTGCTCTGATTTGCCTGTTGGTGTGTCCATCATGATGTGTGTGTTTGAATATCATGACATCCCCCCTTTTTACAAAGATATGTGCCTACGTGGTAATAAATATGATCGCGTCGTGAGTGCATCTAAGAGTGTGTGTGTGTCGTGTACAGCATGTGCATATGACGGAACTATTTACATGGGGCGATGTCGGGTGCGTCACATGAACCAAGTTGTACCATAACATAACATGAATGCGAACGAGAGAAAAAAAAAACTTGAACAGTTGTCCAGTCAGACGATATCTGGAACGATAAACAACAACAGGTAAAATTGTGCAACTTGTTAGACATATGAACGGTATTATAAGTCCAGTCTAATGGGCTTGTGACAAGTTCGGGTTGACCGCCTCAAGGGTGGATCAAGAACCACCGGCTGCTGTGCAGGCATGGCCATGGGTGGCGATGGAAAGGGCGTGATGTGCGGCAGCTCCACAAAGTCATCCTCGGAAGCCTGTTGAGGATCTGGCGTGTGCGTACTGTGTGGCTGTGAGCGTGGAAGTCGGCGAAGGGCGCGCCGATTGCGGCGACGCACTGAACCATCCGGCATGCGAACCAGGAACGAGCGGGGAGCCACTTGTCGGAGGACTTCGGCCGATGCTGACCAGCCACCATACGGTTGATGGACGCGTACTTTGTCTCCGGAGGACAGGGGGGGCAGGTCCGTCGCTCGTGTGTCGTACCGACTTTTCTGGCGATCACGCTGCATTTGCATGTTCCGAAGAACCGTCTCATGGTCTGTTGTTGGTGCCAGGATGGAAGGTACCGTCGTCCTGAGGGAGCGACCCATTAGTAGCTGCGCTGGCGAGAGATTCGTGGATAGCGGGGCCGATCGATAGGCCAGCAAGGCGAGGTTAAAGTCCGATCCGGCAGCAGCCGCCTTGCACAGGAGCCGCTTGGCGATGTGGACACCCTTTTCAGCCTTCCCGTTCGATTGTGGATGTAGAGGGCTGGATGTCACATGAGTGAAACCATATGCTGCGGCAAAGGACGACCATTCACGGCTGGCGAAACAGGGTCCATTGTCTGACATGACAGTCCTTGGAATGCCATGGCGAGCAAATGTTTCCTTGCAGGCCCCAATGACTGCGGACGACGTCAGATCATGGAGAGGCATGACTTCCGGGTAGTTTGAGAAGTAGTCTATAATAACGATGTAATCTCTGCCGAGCGCGTGAAATAGGTCAACACCCACCTTCGCCCAGGGGGACGTCACCATCTCGTGTGGTAGAAGCGTCTCCGGAGGATGCGCCGGCTGAAACCTCTGACAGGTTGTGCAGTTGAGCACCATGTTGGCTATGTCTTCATTAATACCCGGCCAATATACCGCCTCTCGGGCCCTTCGTCTGCATTTTTCGACGCCCAAGTGGCCTTCGTGTAGTTGATGAAGAATCATCTGGCGCATGCTGTGCGGAATAACGATCCTGTCTAATTTCATAAGGACCCCGTCTATGTTGGTAAGGTCATCTCGCACATTATAAAACTGGGGGCACTGCCCTTTGAGCCACCCTTCCGTCATGTGGCGCATCACTCGCTGCAGAAGGGGGTCAGTCGCCGTCTCTGCGCGTATGTGGGCCAGACTAGGATCATCAGCTGGCAGATTTGCTGCTGTCAGAGTTACGTGTGCCTCAATTTGACGCACGAACCCCTCCGCATCTGGTGGTGTGCTCACTGCTCGGGAGAGAGTGTCCGCCACGATGAGATCCTTCCCCGGAGTGTAGATCAGTTCGAAATCATACCTCCTGAGTTTAAGTAAGATGCGCTGGAGGCGAGGGGTCATGTCGTTCAGGTCTTTGTTAATGATGTTGACTGATGGTGGTCAGTTTCAACCGTAAATCGTGGCAGGCCATACACATAGTCGTGGAACTTGTCCAGTCCAGTTAACAAGCCCAGGCATTCTTTTTCTATTTGCGCGTAGCGCTGTTCGGTAGGGGTCATGGCTCGTGAAGCATATGCAACCGGGGCCCATGACGACGTGCTGTCTTTTTGCAGGAGTACCGCTCCAATACCAGATTGGCTGGCGTCTGTTGAGATCTTTGTAGGGCGAGTCGTGTCAAAGAACGCCAGCACTGGTGCCGTGACCAGTTTGTGCTTGAGCTCCTCCCATTCCCGCTGATGCGATTGGTGCCAGTTGAATTCTGTCGATTTTTTTACGAGATGGCGCATATTCGTTGTATGAGAAGCCAGGTTGGGAATGAACTTCCCAAGGAAGTTGACCATGCCCAGGAATCTTAGGACAGCCTTCTTGTCAGCCGGCCGTGGCATGGCTGTGATGGCGCTAACTTTGTCTGCATCGGGACGGACCCCTGACCGTGAGATGTGGTCCCCGAGGAATTTCAGCTCCGTCTGGCCGAAGGCACACTTCGCACGGTTGAGACGCAGGCCATTTTGTCGTATGCGGGTGAAGACACGTCGTAGACGATGCATGTGTTCCTGCGGAGTGGTGGACCAAATGATGATATCGTCCACATATACACGTACCCCTTCGATGCCTTCCATCATCTGCTCCATAATGCGGTGGAAAACTTCAGATGCTGAAATGATGCCGAATGGCATCCGGTTGTAGCAGAATCTGCCAAAAGGGGTGTTGAATGTGCATAGTCTTCGGCTGGCCGGGTCCAATTGGATCTGCCAAAATCCTTTGGACGCATCCAATTTGGTGAATATTTTGGCTTGCGCCATCTCGCTGGTGAGGTCCTCTCGTTTCGGGATGGGATAGTGTTCCCGCATGATGTTGTTATTCAGATCTTTAGGATCTATACATATGCGGAGCTCGCCAGAGGGCTTCTTTACACAGACCATGGAGCTGACCCATGGCGTGGGCTCCGTGACCCTGGATAGGACCCCTTGGTCCTGAAGATCCTGCAGTTATAACTTGAGGCGGTCTTTGAGTGGCGCAGGAACCCTGCGAGGTGCGTGAACGACAGGGATGGCGTCCGGTTTGAGTCGAATCTTGTACGTGTATGGCAATGTCCCCATGCCTTCAAAAACCTCCTGGTTGTGAGCAAGGAGGGAATGGAGATTTGCGTGGAACTCAGCATCCGGGAAGTCGGATATCTCATCTGGAGAGAGAGACATAATGCGCTGTACCAGGTGAAGGACCTTACACGCCTGTGCGCCCAGTAACGAGGCTTTTGATGAGCCGACAACTTCGAAGGGGAGTGTGGCCATGTGCATCTTGTGAGTTATCTGTAGCTGGCAAGATCCTATGGACGGGATGACGTTCCCGTTATAGTCAACCATCTTGAGCCGGGATGGCGTGATGGGTGGTTTGACCTTCATGGCCTGGACTGCAGAATATGCAATCAGGTTGGCGGATGCGCCGGTGTCCAGACGGAAGGTGACGCGCGATCGGTTGACCGTCAGGGTGGCACACCACTCATCGGCTGGATTGATGGCATTGACCTTGTTGACATCGATGACGGAAACGCGGAAGGCATCCTGGTCATCTGCATCACTTAACTGGAAGTCTTGATGCGTGGGCTGGACGGTCCTGACTTGTCTGCGAGATTGTTGGGGATGTGCCGGATCCATGGGTTGAGCCGAACGACAGTGGGCAGCGTAGTGGCCCATCTTGCCACATCTGAGGCACTGTCGGTTTTTTGCAGGACATTGCCCTTTTAAATGTAGAGCTCCACAATTGCCGCACGTCATGACGTCACGGCGTTTGTTGCGCCACTGCGCATGCGCAGTGCGATCTTGCGGTGGGCGCGCCTGCGCAGTGCGTCCCTCGATGTGGCCGTTATTTTTGGCGCGCACCAGCGCGGGAGACCGCGAAAAGCGCGGGAAGCGGCCGCTGTCGTCCGGGCCGTGGGTCGGGAAGTAATCGACGGCCTGGATGCGTTCGACGTCGTGGGCGGCCTGGCTTGCCGATTCGACGGCTGGGGACCCCCTCCGTGCCAACTCGGACGCCTGAAATCGGGCAAAACGGCAGGTAGCATTTTCGTGGAGGACACAGGCTTCCACAGCAGATGCTAAGGTGAGGCTTTTTATTTTAAGAAGCTGCTGGCGTAGGCCACTAGAGGCAACGCCAAAAACAATCTGGTCCCTGATCATGGACTCTGTGGTGGTGCCGTAACCGCAGGACTGCGCTAGAATCCGGAGGTGCGTCAAAAAGGGTTGAAAAAGCTCCTCCTTACCTTGCAGGCGTTGCTGAAAGAGGTATCTGGTCCAGTTTGAGGATGACCGTGTCATATTTGGATTGGTTTTCGCCTTCTTCGAACACCAGTGAGTTGAAGACGTCGAGGGCGTGCTGACCTGCGTAGAAGAGGAGCATTGCAATCTTCGTTTCATCCGAGGCACTCTGTTTTTCGGTGGCACGGATGTACAGGTCAAATCGCTGCCTGAAGAGCTTCCAATTGGTACCTAGGTTCCCCGCGACTTGCAACGGCTGCGGTTTGTCGGTGCGGTCCATGTCCAGAATGGCAGGTTAGTTGGCAGGTATCGATCCACTCCTGTACCATGTGGTGTTGGGTGTTCTGACACACAGATGAGCCAACACGGTTGTATATGGTACAACGCTATTTTATTTAAACTTACTATGTACAGTTTTGTCTTGACACTCTGCACGTGGGGATTCCCTGTTTGTGATTTTGTAACAGCTCTTCTCCGTGTCTTTGTCCCCAGACCTACTGACCACCAGGTGTCGTGCTCGTGCTTTTTATGTGGTTGGTGTTCTTGTGTGTGATTGGTTGTGGTGTTGTGTGCTCTGATTTGCCTGTTGGTGTGTCCATCATGATGTGTGTGTTTGAATATCATGACACTTCTATCTGGTGTTTTTACCACATAATTCACCTCACTTAATTTCCTTTCAATCTGATAAGGTCCACAAAACCTTTCATTTAAAGGTTCACCTACCACTGGTAACAATACTAAAACTTTATCTCCACTGGCAAAACTACGAACTTTGGATTTCTTGTCCGCTACCCGTTTCATCACATTTTGTGCAACTTTTAAATGTTGTCTCGCCAATTCACTTGCTCTATTTAATCGTTCCCTAAAATTTGACACATAATCCAATAATGTAATTTCTGATTTCTCACTCACCAAATTTCCCTTCATCAATTTAAGTGGTCCTCTTCCCTCATGACCAAAAATTAATTCAAAAGGACTAAATTTGGTAAACTCATTAGGTGCATCCCTAATTGCAAACAGCACAAATGGAATTCCTTTATCCCAAGCCTCTGGATAATCTTGACAATAAGCCCTCAACCTTGTCTTTAATGTCTGATACCACCTTTCTAACACTCCCTGCAATTCTGGATGGCACGCAGTTGATTTAAATTGTTTTATTCGTAAGCTATCCATAACTTCTTTGAATAATCTCGAGGTAAAATTTGATCCTTGATCCAATTGTATTCCTGTGGGTAGTCCATATCTAGTAAAGAATTTAAGTTATTCCTCCACAATCTTTTTAGCTGTAATATTACGTACTGGAATGGCCTCTAGAAACCTAGTAGACACATCCATTATAGTCAAAAGATATTGATTCACACTTTTTGTTTTAGGAAGCGGTCCTACGCAATCAATTAGGACCCTTGTAAAAGGTTCCTTAAATGCTGGAATGGGTATTGAGGGTGCTGGTTTTATCACTGCTTGAGGTTTCCCTATCACTTGACATGTGTGACATGATTGACAAAATTTAACTGCATCTTTATGTAGTCCAGGCTAATAAAATTAGTTTGACCTCCCACTGGTACCTCATGAGCAACTCGCAACACCTCCTTTCTATACCCTACCGGCAATACTACTTGATGAACTTCTGACCACTTTTCATCCACCTGCATATGTAAAGGTCTCCATTTTCTCATCAAGACATCACTTTTATGGTAATAACACTCTGGTATACACTCAGACTTCTCTTCTGTGTACACTTTCTGATACATCTGTTTATTTCTATATCTTTCTGTTGTAACTCTGCCAATTTTCCTGAACTAAAAAGATCCACCTCATCCTCCACCTATTCTTGTTGTTTTTCAACCATCTGATCAAAAATTGTTTTTGATAATTGCACTTCAACATCATCTTCACTCTTTGATTTCTCCTCTTGTCTTAACCTGTGACTTTGCGACCTTGTTGCTACACAATCCGGAAAGATCCCAGGATATTCGTCCTTCAACACTTCAGTTGTCTGATTTTCCACTGGCTTATCAACCACAGTAGGCATCACTCCCACCTGCGATCCAGCTATATCATTACCCAAGATAAACTGTATTCCTGGACAAGATAGTTTTTCTATTACTCCTACTATCACTTCACCACTCTTCACTAGACTTTCCAACCTTCCCTTATATAATGGAACACTACTCCTCTCACCCTGAATTCCACATATGACCACCTTTTCTGGCAACATTCTTCCTAAACTACAAAACTCCTCATCTGTTACCATTAAAGATTGACTAGCTCCTGAATCTCTTAAAATTGTGACTTCTTTACCTGCTCCTCCTGATTCACATGAGTAAACTTTACCAGCACAAGTAAATTCTTAAAAGACATCTGGCACCTTCTTCTCAATCACCTCTTGATCAGGCTGTACAATCTTTTGCACCTCCTTCGCTTAACTTGGGCTTTCCTTTACCACTTTAACAAACCCCACTGTCTTATCCTGTTTTACCACATCAGCCTTCCCAGTGCTTTTCTTCAACCACCAACACTGTGACTTTACATGGCCTAGTTTATTACAGTGAAAACATTTAAAACTTTTCATTTCTTTTCCACCATCCTGGATTTCTTTTTTAACCTGAGGTACACTCTCCTTATTATCTCTCATCAGATCACCTTTACTTTGACCACTTGAGTATTTCTCATGTCCCCAGTTTCTATCCCTCACAGGCTGAAACTGATGTCGGAAACCAAGCTTTAATTTATGAACTAATTCATAATCATCTGCCATTTCTGCTGCGAACCTCGCAGTTTTCACCCTCTGCTCTTCCACATGAGTTCTCACTACATCAGGAATTGAATTTTTAAACTCCTCCAAAAGTATAATTTCTCTGAGAGCTTCATATATTTTCAAAGCCCTTATCCACCTATCAAAATTACTCTGTTTGAGCCTTTCAAACTCTCTGTATGTTTGACCAAATTATTTCCTTAAATTTCTAAACCTTCGTCTGTAGGCTTCAGGCACTAGTTCATATGCACCTAAGATGGATTTTTTCACCTCCTCATACCACCCAGATACCTCCTCCGGTAGTGATGCAAACACTTCACTAGCTCTACCTACCAGCTTTGTTTGAATCAGTAATACCCACATGTCCTGTGGCCATGTCATTTGTTTAGCCACCTCCTCAAATAAAATGAAAAAGACTTCTCCCTCCTTCTCGTCATACCTTGGCAATGCTTGGACATATTTAAATAGATTCCCACCAGGCCTTCGACTCTGACGCTATTTCTTACTATCCTCATCGCCATCATCCAACTGTACGTTTCCCTTTACGTCTGCCAATTTTAACTGACGTCATGTTTCATGGCCATTTTCTGAAGTTCAAACTCTCTCTTTTTATCTGTTCCCCGATCTGTATCTCCCTTTCTCCTTATTTTTGTTCTGCTAGGGCTATTCTTTCTGTTTTCCTTTCTTCTCTCTCTTTTCCCTCGCTCTCTCTCTTTCTCTCTCTTTTTCTTTTACCTCATCACTATCATCCAACTGTATGTTTCCCTTTACGACTGCCAATTTTAGCTGACTGTCATGTTTCATGGCCATTTTCTGAAGTTCAAACTCTCTCTCTTTATCTTTTTCCCTGATCTGTACCTCCCTTTCTCTTTCTTTTTCCTCTCTATCTCTTTTGCATTCAAGCTGCTTTAATTCTTTCTCATGTTCCATTTGTTTAATTTGCAACTGAATTTTTGCTATTTCCAATGAGTCAAACTGTCTCCCAGGCAACTTTAAATGCTTAGCCACAGCCATAATGACCTCATCTTTTTGCATTTTGTCAGGTAATGTTAACTGCAATGTTTTTCCAAATCTAACAGTCTGCTTTTAGTCACTGTCTGTATGGTAATGCGTGTGACTGTCTCCACCCCCCAAAAACTTCAGAGCCTCTGAAAAAGCCATTGTCCACAACACACTCCCCACTTAAACTAGAATACCACACCTGAAAAGCAAACACAATATGCTCACCCCTCACTGTCTTTAAGTTGACTAAGCCAATCCAATAGAACAATAGAACATTACAGCGCAGTACAGGCTCTTCGGCCCTCGATGTTGCGCCGACCTGTGAAACTAATCTAAAGCCCATCTACACTATTCCATTCTCACCCATATGTTTATCCAATGCCCATTTAAATGCCCTTAATGTTGGCGAGTCCACTACTGTTGCAGGCAGGGCATTCCACGCCCTTACTACTCTCTGAGTAAAGAACCTACCTCTGACATCTGTCCTATATCTATCTCCCCTCAATTTAAAGCTATGTCCCCTCATGCTAGCCATCACCATCCGAGAAAAAAGGCTCTCCCTGTCCACCCTATCTAATCCTCTGATCATCTTGTATGCCTCAATTAAGTCACCTCTTAACCTTCTTCTCTCTAACGAAAACAGCCTCAAGTCCCTCAGCCTTTCTTCATAAGACCTTCCCTCCATACCAGGCAACATCCTGGTAAATCTCCTCTGCACCCTTTCCAATGCTACCACGTCCTTCCTATAATGCGGCGACCAGAACTGCACGCAATACTCCAAATGCGGCCGCACCAGAGTTTTGTACAGATGCAACATGGCCTCAAGGGTCCAAAACTCAATCCCTCTCCCAATAAATGCTAACATACCGTACACCTTCTCAACAACCCTATCAACCTGGGTGGCAACTTTCAGGGATCTATGTACATGGACACCAAGATCTCTCTGCTCATCCAGACTACCAAGAATCTTTCCATTAGCCCAGTACTCTGTATTCCTGTTACACCTTCAAAAATGAATCACGTCACACTTTTCTGCATTAAGCTCCATTTGCCACTTCTCAGCCCAGCTCTGCAGCTTATCTATGTCCCTCTGTAACCTACAACATCATTCCACACTGTCCACAACTCCACCGACTTTAGTGTCGTCCGCAAATTTACTCACCCATCCTTCTACACTCTCCTCCAGGTAATTTACAAAAATAACAAATAGCAGTGGCCCCAAAACAGATCCTTGTGGTACACCACTAGTAACTGAACTCCAGGCTGAACATTTCCCATCAACCACCACCCTCTGTCTTCTTACAGCTAGCCATTTTCTGATCAATCCCATGCCACCGTATTTTCTGTAATAGCCTACCATGGGGAACCTTATCAAACGCTTTTCTGAAATCCATATACACCACATCAATTGCTTTACCCTCGTCCACCTATTTGGTCACCTTCTCAAAGAACTCAATAAGGTTGTGAGGCATGACCTACCCCTCACAAAACCATGTTGACTATCCCTAATCAAATTATGTCTTTCTAGATGATTATAAATCCTATCGCTTATAATCCTTTCCAAGACTTTGCCCACAACAGAAGTAAGTCTCACTAGTCTATAGTTACCGGGGTTGTCTCTACTCCCTTTCTTGGACAAGGGGACAACATTTGCTATCCTCCAGTCATCTGGCACTATTCCTGTAGAGAATGACGACATAAAGATCAAAGCCAAAGGCTCAGCAATCTCCTCCCTAGCTTCCCAGAGAATCCTAGGATAAATCCCATCCGGCCCAGGGGACTTAACTATTTTCACACTTTCCAGAATTGCTAACACATCCTCCTTATGAACCTCAATCCCATCTAGTCTAGTAGCCTGTATCTCAGTATTCTCCCCGACAACATTGTCTTTTTCCTGTGTGAATACTGACAAAAAATATTCATTTACCGCCTCTCCTATCTCCTCGGACTCGACACACAACATCCCACTACTGTCCTTGACTGGCCCTACTCTTACCCTAGTCATTCTTTTATTCCTGACATACCGATAGAAAGCTTTAAGGTTTTCCTTGATCCTACCTGCCAAGGATTTCTCATGTCCCCTCCTGGCTCTTCTTAGCTCTCTCTTTAGGTCCTTCCTGGCTAACTCTCAAGAGCCCTATCTGAACCTTCACGCCTCATCTTTACATAAGCCTCCTTCTTCCTCTTGACAAGTGATTCAACTACTTTAGTAAACCACGGTTCCCTCGCTCAACCACTTCCTCCCTGCCTGACAGGTCCATACTTATTAAGGACACGCAGTAGCTGTTCCTTGAACAAGCTCCACATTTCAATTGTGCCCACCCCCTGTAGTTTCCTTCCCCATCCTATGCATCCTAAGTTTTTCCTAATCGCTTCATAGTTACCTTTCCCCCAGCTATAACTCTTGCCCTGCGGTATATACTCATCCCTTTCCATCGCTAAAGTAAACGTAACCGAATTGTGGTCACTATCACCAAAATGCTCATCTACCTCCAAATCTAACACCTGGCCTGGTTCATTATCCGGTACCAAATCCAATGTGGCCTTACCTCTTGTTGGCCTATCTATGTACTGTGTCAGGAAACCCTCCTGCACACATTGGACAAAAGTGACTCATCTAAAGTACTCGAACTATAGCATTTCCAGTCAATATTTGGAAAGTTAAAGTCCCCATAACAACTACCCTGTTACTTTCACTCCTATCCAGAATCATATTTGCAATACTTTCCTCTACATCTCTGGAACTTTTCGGAGGCCCATAGAAAGCTCCCAACAGGGTGACCTCTCCTTTCCTGTTTCTAACCTCAGCCCATACTACCTCAGTCGACGAGTCCTCATCAAACGTCCTTTCTGCCACCGTAATACTGTCCTTGACTAACAATGCCACCCCTCCCCCTCTTTTACCACCTTCCCTGAGCTTACTGAAACCCATGCTATTAGTTCACCCACCTTATTCCGGATGCTCCTGGCGTTGAAGTAGACACACTTCAAACCACCTTCCTGCCTGCCGGTACACTCCTGCGACCTTGAAACCTTACTCATGACCTCCCTACTCTCAACCTCCTGTACACTAGAGCTACAATTCAGGTTCCCATCCCCCTGCTGAATTAGTTTAAACCCTCCCAAAGAGCATGAGCAAATTTCCCCCCCCCCAGGATATTGTTACCTCTCTGGTTCAAGTGTGGACGATCCTGTTTGTAGAGGTCCCCCTGCAACAGAATGAGCCCCAATTATCCAGGTTTCTGAATCCTTCCCTCCTGCACCATCCTTGTAGCCACGTGTTCAACTGTTCTCTCTCCCTATTCCTCGTCTCGCGAGCACATGGCACGGGTAACAACCCAGAGATAATAACTCTGTTTGTTCTAGCTCTAAGATTCCACCCTAGCTCCCTGAATACCTGCCTTACAGCCCCATCCCTTTTCCTACCAATGTCATTCGTGCCTATGTGGACCATGACCTGGGGCTGCTCCCCCTCCCCCTTACGGATCCCAAAAACATGATCCGAGACATCACGGACACTGGCACCTGGGAGGTAACACACCAACCGCGAGTCTCTCTCGTTCCCACAGAATCTCCTATCTGTCCCCCTAATTATGGAGTCCCCAATGACTAATACTCTACTCCTCTCCCCCCTTCCCTTCTGAGCAACAGGGACAGACTCCCTGCCAGAGACCTGTACCCCATGGCTTACCCCTGGTAAGTCCCCCTCCCCACCAGTATGCGAAGTGGTTTTCTTGTTACTCAGGGGAACGACCACATGGGGATCCCTGTACTGACTGCTTCCTCCCAGCCCCTCTCACCGTCACCCATCTATCTTCATTCTTCGGAGTAACTACATCGCTGAAGCTTCTATCTATGACCATGTCTGCCTCCCGAAGGATCCGAAGTTCATCCAGCTCCAGCTCCAGTTCCCCAACGTGGTTTTTGAGGAGCTGGAGATGAGAGCACTTCCCACAGGTGAAATCAGCAGGGACACTGACAGGCCCCTCACCTCAAACATTCTGCAGGAGGAACATTGCACCTCCTTCCCTGCCATCCCCTCTCGATAACTTGCGGGTAAAACAAGAAAAAGAAAGAAAGGAAGAGCTTACCTGATATTCACTCAACCCCTTAGGTTGGAGGAGGTGGCTCCTCTCCCGTGCTTTTAAATCTCCGGCTCCTCTCCCACTTTTAAATCTCCGGCTCCTCTCCCGCGCTTTTAAATCTCCGGCTCCTCTCCCGCTTTTAAATCTTCGGCTCCTCTCCCGCTTTTAAATCTCTGGCTCCTCTCCCGCTTTTAAATCTCCGGCTCCTCTCCCACTTTTAAATCTCCGGCTCCTCTCCGGCTTTTAAATCTCTGGCTCCTCTCCCGCTTTTAAATCTCCGGCTCCTCTCCCGCGCTTTTAACTCTCTGGTTCCTCTCCCGCTTTTAAATCACTGGCTCCTGTCCCACGCTTTTAAATCTCTGGCTCCTAGACCATAGAGCATAGAGCATAGAACGATACAGCGCAGTACAGGCCCTTCGGCCCACGATGTTGCACCGAAACAAAAGCCATCTAACCTACACTATGCCATTATCATCCATATGTTTATCCAATAAACTTTTAAATGCCCTCAATGTTGGTGAGTTCACTACTGTAGCAGGTAGGGCATTCCACGGCCTCACTATTTTTTGCGTAAAGAACCTACCTCTGACCTCTCCAACTTTTAAATCTACGGCTCCTCTCTCACTTTTAAATCTCTGGCTCTTCTCTCACTTTTTAATCTCCGGCTCCTCTCCAACTTTTAAATCTCCAGCTCCTCTCCCACACTTTTAACTCCCTGGCTCCTCTCCCGCTTTTAAATCCAAGATAGACTTTTATCCCGGACGAGCCCCCAGTTTGTTTTGGGCCAGTGTTTTGAGAGTCCCAAAGTGTATCATGGAGTTCACCTGACCCACAACCTTTAATAGATTGTGGTATTGGGAGCACATGGCCCACTCTACAGGTGTGGTGGAGCAGAAATGGAAAAGTATTTTTTAAAACAAAACAATGTTTATTCTGTGAACTCAAGTTAACCTTTTTAAAACATATAGTGAACATTTTAGCAACCATCAATTCAAATACAACCCCCAGTGAATACAACACTAAGTAATCCTTAATAACTTCCCAAACAACATCCAGAAGACAAAAGAAACACCTTTTAACAGAAGCACATTAGGTTTACTGAGAACATTTATAATTCTGAATTCACCAAATGATGGCAGAGAGATCAACAGTACACCTGCTCTGTCTGGCTTCAGCTCCAACACTGAAAACGAAACTAAAACACACCCTGCAGCAAACAGCCTAAAACGAAAGTAAAAAACTGACAGACAGCCCAGCTCCACCCACACTCTGACATCACTGCAGTAATAAGAGGTGCCAAACATTTCTTAAAGCGACATTCTCATGACAGTATTGAGAGGGAAGAGAAAGTGAGAGACGTTGGAGTGCATGTCCACAAGCCCAGAAGTTTACAGGACAGGTAGATAAGGTGGTAAAGAAAGCATTTGGTGGGGCAGCACGGTGGCACAGTGGTTAGCATTGCTGCCTATGGCGCTGAGGACCCGGGTTCGAATCCCAGCCCTGGGTCACTGTCCGTGAGGAGATTGCACATTCTGCCCGTGTCTATGTGGGTTTCACCCCCACAACCCAAAGGATGTGCAGGATAGGTGGATTGGCCACTCTAAATTTCCCCTTAATTGGAAGAAATAATTGGGTACTCTAATTTTAAAAAAAAAGAAAGTATTTGGAATTATTTTCTTTATTGGATGAGGTGTTGAATACAAAAGCAGGGATGTAATGCTAGAACTGTATAAAACACTGGTTAGGCCACAGGTGGAACCAGGTGACCTTCTGGTCACCACATTACAGGAGAGAGTGCATTGGAGATTTCCAAGAATGTTGCCAGGGCTTGAAAATTGCAGTTGTGAGGAGAGATTGGATAGCCTGGGGTTGTTTTCCTTAGAACAGAGGAGGCTGAGGCTGAGAGGAGATCTAATTGAGGTGTACAAAATTATGAGGAACTGAGATAGGATAGAGCACTCCAGTTTAGGGGTCAATTACCAGGTGGCATAGATTTAAGGTGATTGGTAAATGGAATAGGCCATGCTAAATTGGCCATGGAATAGAGGAACATGAGGAAAAACATTTTCACCCAGAGGGTTGTCGGCATCTAAAATGAGTTGCCTGATTTGGTGGTTGAAGCAGAAATGCTCACCACATTAAAAGGTACCTGGATTTGAGTAAAATGCTGTAACCTTCAAGGCTATGGTGGAGGTGCTGGAAAATGGGATTAAAATAAGCAGCTAGTTTATTTTTTTTCTCTTTTTAGCTGGCGTAGACACGATGGGCTGAATGGCCTCTTTCTCGGGCAGCACTGTAGCATTGTGGATAGCACGATTGCTTCACAGCTCCAGGGTCCCAGATTCGATTCCGGCTTGGGTCACTGTCTGTGCGGAGTCTGCACAACCTCCCCGTGTGTGCGTGGGTTTTCTCCGGGTGTTCCGGTTTCCTCCCACAGTCCAAAGATGTGCAGGTTAGGTGGATTGGCCATGATAAATTGCCCTTAGTGTCCAAAATTGCCCTTAGCGTTGGGTAGGGTTACTGGGTTATGGGGATAGGGTGGAGGTGTGGACTTGGCTAGGGTGCTCTTTCCAAGAGCCGGTGCAGACTCTATGGGCCGAATGGCCTCCTTCTGCACTGTAAATTCTATGATTCTATGATAATCTATGAACTGTTCGGTGCTTCTACGGGAATGATATTTGCGTCCTTTCAGGAATAAATATTGCCTAAGACTGGTTGGCGTCATGACATTATGTGGTTTCATAGAATCATAGAATTTACAGTGCAGTTTCTACATCTGGATGTCCTGTTGTCACTCTGCAGGGTAGCTTTGAGCAGACTGCTGTAATTTGTTCTGCTCAGTGGTGATGTCCCTATCTCAAAGGCCTTTAGTTTTTGAAGATTTACAACTCATGGTGGTGGAAAAAGATTCATGAACTAAACAAATAGGAATGTAGAATAGGGTATCAACAGGCTAAGATTTAGAATCATTCCTGATACACAATGTTCTGAAGAACTTCCTGAAATCAGTTGCGACGAAGTATTGGTCTTGGTCAAAGGCCTTTATTTAGTCCTCTTTTCCGTTAAATTGCCCTTAGGTTAGGTGGGGTTACTGGGTTACGGGGATAGGATGGAGGTGAGGGCTTAAGTGGGGTGCTCGTTCCAAGAGCCGGTGCAGACCCGATGGGCCAAATGGCCTCCTTCTGCACTGTAAATTCTATGATCTATGAATGGCCTCCTTCTGCACTGTATGTTCTATGTAAATATACTGATGATAATGTGTTAATTTATTCCTTCAAAGGAAAAGTGATGTCGTGATCTCATGGTTGTGTTGTACTTCACTGACTGACCACTAAGTGTCTCATAGAATAGAATTTACAGTGCAGAAGGAGGCCATTCGGCCCATCGGTCTGCACCAGCTCTTGGAAAGAGCACCCTACCCAAGGTCAACACCTCCACCCTATCCCCACAACCCAGTAACCCCACCCAACACGAAGGGAAATTTTGGACACTAAGGACAATTTATCATGGCCAATCCACCTAACCTGCACATCTTTGGACTGTGGGAGGAAACCGGAGCACCCGGAGGAAACCCACGCACACATGGGGAGGATGTGCAGACTCCGCACAGACAGTGACCCAAGCCGGAATCGAACCTGGGACCCTGGAGCTGTGAAGCAATTGTGCTAACCACTATGCTACCGTGCTGCCCTATTAGTATACAAGTGAATGTTAGAGTCAGATGACCTCAGACTGACTAGAGAGTTGGGAGATAGTGGTTTGTGCATGTTCATCTGTTGTTTTGTATATATTTTGACCCACAGTTAATGTTAATAAATAATTTATAGCTTTAGGTGCAAGTGTTGTAATATAAAGCAGGCCATCTGACAAGACTATTATGAAATGGGTAGCAGGCATAACAAGGTGGCACCATGCCATCTGGGACACCCAAGCAGCAACCTGGCCCATCCAGACCCTGTCGCCCCAGTGACGGCCACCAAAGGAGACCCAGGTCACAGGCCGGGAATCACGGCAGGCCACCTCCACTCCTGATGTACCATCTGGGGTCCCATCTAGACATAGTGTTAGGGCCCTTAAGGTCAAAAAATTAGACACCAGTTAAGTCGGCACAGTTTAGTTATAGTAGCTAGGGCTTGACTCCGTATATATTTATGTACATTAGCCACCTGTTAGCACTTTTACAAGTTGCCCCAGTGCTCTGTCAGAAGGGTGTGAGGTGGGGGAATGGTCTGGGCTGGCCAGAGATGGGGTGCGGAGGCATGGGCGACATTGTGGGTGGCCTGGGCACCCCACCCTCCCCTGACTGTCCCAGCAACTGCCACCCAAGGAATTCGATGGGACCTTGTGATGGAGTGGCCAGCTCGCATGCAGGGATCACCCAGGGGGACAGTGAAAAGTGCTACTATGGATAGGAGTTAGACATCATACAATGCGGAGTACCATAGATCATTGCAATGCGAGTTGTCATCATGCTCCGTCCCATGGAGCAGATCCGGTGTTACTGCCAACCCAGGGTCCGCACCCTGTAGTGTGGCAGGTATGTGTCACACAGGGGGGGGGTTTGAGGGTGGGATCTGATGTCCAATACTCTGGCCAGTCCTCCCCTAGTTGGTGAACCTGGAAGTGATCAGAGAGTCCCGTGCACATTTGGCCCAGGCGCACAAATAGTGCGGCCTCCTGTGCCCGCCTGGACCCCGTGTCCTGCCCACCCTCGCCCTCCCCCGCATCCTTCTCGTCGGGCAAGGACTGGCATTCATCCTCCTCCTCCAGCACATCGCCCCTCTACTGCACGATGTTGTTGAGGGCACAGCATGCCGTCATGATGCAGGTGACCCTCTCAGTGTCATACTGGAGGGCCCCTCCAGAGCCGCCCAGGCACGTCGGTCTGTGGCCTCTGGATAGGCGTCATCAGCCACGACGGCAGTGGATTACCCTTGACACCAGGAATCAACCCCCAGCCAGGGGGGGGCACCTCGAACATGTCAGGAATCAGCTAGTGTGCCAGGATGAAGGTGCTGTGCACACTGCCTGAACCCGACAAATTCGACACCATTTTTCATTGGAATCGCTTGAATTCCATGTGGTGAGGCTGCAAGTCCATTAACGGCTCATGAATTGCTCCGGGGCCAGTGCCAATTTATATGTCGTAGATGTCCACTGATTCAATCCCGGCGTCAACACTTAGGGCCCCATCTTCCGGCTTCATTACACACGTGCTCAAGCTAAACGAGGCCGGTGAATAGCGGAAGAGGCCAAAAACAAGATCCGCGCCAGACGCCAAACAGTTTGCGTAATCGGGATCTTGCCGTAGCATTGCAAGGAAAGAATTATCATCACTTAAGCCCCATTTCCATACAATTAACGAGAGTCACGCCTTATCCAGTGGCTTCCCATTATTCAGTGGCATCCCATAAGACCATACGACATAGGAGCAGAATTAGGCCACTCAGCCCGAGTTTGCTCCGCCATTCAATCATGGCTGATATTTTCTCATCCCCATTCTCCTGCCTTCTCCCCATAACCCCTGATCCCCTTATTCATCAAGAACCTATCTATCTCTGTATTAAAGACACTCAGTGATTTGGCCTCCATAGACTTCTGCGGCAAAGAGTTCCACAGATTCACCACCCTCTGGCTGAAGAAATTCCTCCTCATCTCTGTTTTAAAGGATCGTCCCTTTCGTCTGAAATTGTGTCCTCTGGTTCTAGTTTTTCCTACAAGTAGAAACATCCTCTTTACGTCCACTCCATCCAGGCCTCGCAGTATCCTGTAAGTTTCTATGTTATTCTCTAAGTCTGAATGAAGACTGAAGACTTATTGTTAACACAAGCTCTTTATTCAAATGGTTCGTTCTGCTTCCAGAGCTCAACTAGATGTAAAACAGTCAAGAGGTATGACCAGTGAAACTAAGGTAAACTGCCTATGCTGAGCTGTCTCTGTGTGCTGCTGCTCCCTAGCTCTGTGCTTTTCAAAGAGGCGGATCCTACTTTGGGCTCGACCCTTTATACCCGTCTCTGATGCTGCCCTCTAGTGGTGCTGTGACTGTTACATCTGTGCTGCAGTCCCTGGTGTATGTGCAGATGTATGTACAGATGTTCAGATCACTACAGTTTAAATAAGATTCCCCCCTCATCCTTCTGAACTCCAACGAGTACAGACCCAGAGACCTCAACCGTTCCTCATACGACAAGTTCTTCATTCCAGGGTTCATTCTTATGAACCTCCTCTGGACCCTTTCCAAGGCCAGCACATCCTTCCTCAGATACGGGGCCCAAAACTGCTCACAATACTCCAAATGGGGTCTGACAAGAGCCTTATACAGCTTCAGAAGTACATCCCTGGTCTTGTATTCTAGCCCTCTCGACATGAATGCTAACATTGCATTTGCCTTCCTAACTGCCGTTAACCTTAAGAGAATCGTGAACAAGGACTCCCAAGTCCCCAGAAAGATAAATGTAAACCTGATGGAAGGGCTTCTGTGGGGAGCCGAGGTGGTGAGTAGCAATCTTCGCTCTTAGGCAAAGAGCCCGAGGGCGTTTGGCTTGCTGCCCCTGTACTTGGCGGGAGGTGGGGGACCCTCAGCAGGGGTGGGCCGCCATGGGAGTGTGGGGGGACGTGGGAGGAGCAACCGGGAGACAACCAAACGCGGCAACACCGTTCCAACCCCTGGATCGTGTGTACCCGTGTCAAGCGGGGCAACCCTTATCCCTGCCCATCTGTCCCACCGACCACTGACTGTTGAGGCCTCTGGCCATGTGGCTGAAGACTATAGCCTTCACACAATCCAAGTGGATTCCCGTGTGTAGGCGGGCCATGTGGCATGTGGGAGTCATTGCCTAGTATCCCAATCAGACCGTGATGCCTGGACACTGTACCTGAACACTGTGGGAGACAACACCAAACATGCAGCAGCCAACATCCGAACACCCAGGAGATGAGACACAGCTCCAGGGGACATGTCCATGGCCGGAGGGTGGGTGACCGTCATGGGGAGGGGGCCAGAGCCCAGACCGATTGACATTGTGAGTGGGTGTACGGGGTACAGAGTCTGAGGCCTGGTGATGCAGACACGCTGTGGCCGGGAGTACGTGGGCAGGGCGTGCTGGGTAGGGGGAGTGGGGAGGATCAATGGAGGAATGGAGGGTCCCAGGGTGGGAGCCATTGCTGTTTGTCAGTCTAACACCCTCTCCCAATGCCTTACAGATATTGAATGCTATGGCAGGGATGTTGGATGCAAAGGTTGCCTTGGTGGTGCTGGTGCTGTCCCCCCTCCCCCGGTGCCTTTAGTGGTCCTCCAAATACCTGGCCCTCCTAGCTCTACCACTATGTCTTGCTGTTTCCCCAAGATGCACATCTGAGGTGGAGGCAGGCAGATTCTTACCTCATCCGTGACCTTCGGTGCCCCTGGCGGGCATCCTTTGGGGCCGCATGCCTCGGCTCACTTGTCAGCGGCGCATGCACAGACGTGCCGCTCTGTCCCATGTGCTGATCCCGAAACACGGCCTCGTCAGAGGCGTGGAACTCGGAGAAGCTGGTGGCCACTGTTGCCGCCCCAGTGGATGGGTCTGGGTTGGCACTCAGTGCCCCCTCCTCCTAGTCGGTGCCCATAGGGCCCTGGGGCCCACCTTGGGACAGAGGGGCAGCATTCCAGAACGCACGTACAGTAAATGCCATTGGCATATCTCCTCATCAGTGCTCGGCTCACGGGGCAACTTCGGCTGTGGCACTGACTAGGCCCCGTCCCATCACCAGCAGGTCCTGCAAGACACAAGTCAAGATGGATGATTAGACCATGGGCCGGGAGGGGGGTGAGTTGGGGGGGGGGGGGGGTCGGTTAGGGGTTGGGGCAAGGTTGGGGGTGAGGGTGAGGGTGGGCATGAGGTTGGAGGTTGGGGGGTGAGGGTGGGGTTACGTTTAAGGGTGAGGGGAGGCTGAGGGTGGGGGTGGAGGTGATGGTGACGGTGATGTGGGAGTGAGGGTGGTGTTGGGGGGTGGTTGACACACGTAGCGCGGGGAATCGCAACTCAGCAAGGTCTCACTTCCTCACCTGTGACTAATCTCCATCCCGGCGATCTCCCTTTCCTCTAGGCTGCTTTCCACATCCAGGGCCATTTGCTCAGCCCTGGTGAGGGGCAGCAGGACAGGCTGTCCCCCTCCAGTTTTCTCCCACTAATGGCGGTTATTAGTGGCCTTTTCCTGAGGTGGAGGGGGGGGGAACAGAATACAACAGTGTTAGACTGTCTGACGCATGCAGCCCAGGGGGTGGATAGCTGGTGGCCTCAGTGGCCAGAGCACCCAACCATGGCGGCTGGTATGGGTGCCAACATCTGGTGCTGGGTTGGGGTTCAGCTGCCGTCCGCATGGGAGGGATAAGGGTTACGGGGTATGGGACGGGGTTTAGTGCCATGGCACAGTGTTGCCTACTCACCCGGGCCACCCTGAGAAGATTGTGCAATTTTCTATTGCACTGCTAGCCAATGGTATTGCTGTGATGCTGACCGCCTCTGCCACTTGCGTCCAGGCACAGCGAATGGCGGCAGGTGGCAACGCCCTTCCAGGGCTGGGGTACAGGATGGCCTGCCTCTGCTCCACTGTGTCCAACAGGGCCTCGTGTTCGGCATCCTTAAATCGTGGGACTGCATGTCTTTCTGCCATCTTGTTGGCTGGGATGGTGTGTGTGGGGAGTGCAATGTGTATATGCAGCTGCAGCTTGTCAGCCTCCTGAGTGTCAATCGCAAATTTGTCGAATCCCGCACTGTTTCTCATTGGAATCGATTGTGTTCCATGTGCAGCCGGTGCTAGCTCCTCAACAGTAGCTGAATCGGTCCAGATGCGACATCGGTTTTGCTGTTGTGGAACTTCACAAATCCTGTGCCGGGGTCAACACTTAGGGCGGATTTCTCCATCCTGCTGCACCAGATTTCTGGTGCGGCACGCGTCAGGATTCTCCGTTTGCCGGCTGGTCAATGGGGTTTCCCATTGTGGGGAAAACCCGGGCTGCCGGCAAAATGGAGAATCCTAACGGTGGAGAATTCATCTCTTAGTCTCAGGAACGGACAATCCACCCCTCTATCTTTTAGGTCCGATCCACTCGAAAGTCAATCTATTCTATCACCAAACATAAGATCCCAGTTGGCAATTTCCATTGTATTGCAGGACCCCTGCAGTATTCCACAGGGAAGATTGAATAAACATGGCACATTAGAATTAATCCTATGGCAGCCTTCAAGCAAAAATCTAAAAATCTGCAATCAAGCAATTTCAAATTGTGAAATAATATTCCAAAAAATGTCGAAACACCTATTTTCAGATGAAAACCTATCAGAAAGCATTTTGAGCGTGTTCTGGGAAGTAGATAACACAACAGAACCTGGTGGCCAAGCTGTGCAATTGCAGGGTGGTGACTGCACACGGACCATTTCTATTACAAAATTGAGAAAACATCACTCAAAAATGTGATGAAAAGAGTGAAACTGGGAAGTCAGCATTTGTGCATAAGTGGTAGATAGAGAAAGAGATGATTGATGGTACTTTCACATTTTTGTCATTTGATATCAATGTTGTAAAAGCAAAACTCCTGATTATCTTAATAGTTCTGTGATTATAATAGTTGGATTTGTTGCAGCTTTTTATTGTGACAACTTTCAACTTTTCCTTTAAGTTTTCGTCCCAGGCAGGTGAAAATTTCCCTGAGGCTGTTAAACATCCAAGGATTAAACACTTAAAAGATTTACCTGGGAGTATGCACCACATTTTCACTTGTCCGTGAGAGAGCGGGTAAAGCTACTAATCTCAATTTTAAAAATTATTTATTCTTTCACAGGCATCCGTACAAAGGCCAGTGTTTCTTGCCCATCCCTAATTGCCCTTGAATGAGTATCTTGCCCACATCATTTCAGAGGACAGTTAAGAGTCAACCACATTGCTGTGGATCTGGAGTCACATGTAGACCAGACCAGGTAAGGACGGAAGATTTCCTTCCCTAAAGGGAATTAATAATAATAATAATAATAATAATATTTATTGTCAACAGTAGGCTTGCATTAACACTGCAATGAAGTAACTGTGAAAAGTCTCTAGTCGCCACATTCCAGTGCCTGTTTGGGTACACAGAGGAGAATTCAGAATGGCCAAATTACCTGCCAGCACGTCTTTTGGGACTTGTGGGAGGAAACCCACGCAGACACGGGGAAAATGTGCAGACTCCGCACAGACAGTGACCCAAGCCAGGAATGGAACCTGGGACACTGGAACTGTGAAGCAACAGTGCTAACCACTGTGCTACCATACCGCCCATAGTGAACCAGGTGGGATTTTATGACAATCGACAATGGTTTCATGGTCAGCATTACTGAGACTAGCTTTTCAATTCCAGATTATCAAATTGAATTCAAATTCCACCAGCTGCCACAATGACATCTGAACCCATGTCCCAGAACATTAGCCCGAGTCTCTGGATTACTAGCCCAGTGACACTGCCACAAACCTACCAGTTCCCCCAATCTTTTTCATGAATCTAATTTTGAACTCATGTCCATTACTTCTGCCTCATACAAAGTTGAGTATACTGACTGGCAGGGTTAGATGTGGAATGGGGCCAGAGGCTCTTTGTGAAGCGTGAATTTTGGTCTTATCCTGTTTGGGAAAGTAGTCACGTTCTGTGCTGCAGGTTTTATGCAAATTAGATAGAATTATCCAATCCTCCCAGTATTTTTTTTTTTAAATCCTGGATCTGTCCCTTACCCATCCTCTCACCTCTCTTGAAAATACAATGAAAATTACAGAGACACAGACAGGCTGTGAAATGACTTTACTGGAGACTGATGCCAGACTCCAAGCAGTTTGACGCTTCACACATTAACACGAAGAAGGCGATGAAAGAGTTAACATTATTATTGTGTAATTTCTGGTTGCCTCTCCATGTTAGAGATGATGATGATGAAGGGTTGAAGTATTTAGCAATCAGGAGGGAACTGGCATCGGATATGAAAATTAAAGCTTTTTGACACAATCGGTTGATCTTCAGCCAGGCTCATCATGCACACCCATTGGAAAGAAGCCAATACATAATAACCATGAATGGTCTACCTGCACCAACAAGTTCTCACCAACTACACACTTTCCCACCAAACCATTACATCCCTTTTTGGTTGGAGCTTTTTAAATGTGTATACAAATGTTTCAGTTGTATAAAGCTCTGTTCAGGCATATTTAGATACTGTTTTCAGCTTTGGGCACTGTACCTCAACAAGGATATATTCCCCTTGCAAGGGGTGCACTGTCGATCTACCAGAATGATACCAGAATGATACCGGAGCTAAAGGGATTAAATTCTGATGACAGTTTAGATAGACAAGGCTTATACACCCTTCAGCATCGAAGATTAAAGGTGCTATAATTGAGGTGTTTAAAATGATTAAAGGAGTTGATAAGGGAGAGAGATTAAAAAAGAAGATTTCTGAGTTCAAAACAAGTGAGGCAAAATCTTAAAATTAGAGTGAGGCTGTTTATGGCTGACTTCAGGATCGGATGGAGAATAGCGCAACGGCCTAAAATCGAGATTCGTGCTGGGCTTCAGACCCTTCGTCAGTCTCCTGGCCTGCCCCGCCGGCCATAACGGGATTCGCGCCCCTGCGACAGCAAGAACATGCAAAGCACTAATAAGCATTCATGTGAATGCAATTAGTGGTCTGGAAATCCGATGCACCTGCCATCCGCTATGCTCTCCCCTCCACTCCGCAGCTAGCAGTCACACGAATGTGATTTGGTGCAAGTATTTAAAAACAGGTTCCCAGCGCTATGGCCTTTGAGTGCGGGGATGGGGGGCGCGGCAAGGAGATAAGTGCCTCTCAGTTTTGTTTTTGGGATACTGAGGAGTGTGTGTTTAGTGACCTGTGGGCAGTGAGGATTGATATGGTGGCAAGGGTTTGTACACAGGCGTGTCCCTCTGGGGATTGGCGGGGGGTGGGGGGGCGGGTTGGTCTCTCAATCCACTTTAAATACCAATGGCACTGAGGAATACTTGTTTGACAGAGATATTCTTTGAGAAAGAGAGATCTCTTGACACTGCTTTACAGAAAGGATCTGACTCCTGTCAGAACATCTGGCTGGGTATCTTCAAAAGTTGTTTCAACTGGCTTGTTTCAGCTCCCCCTTCCCCTCAGACAAATCTGTACTGCTTTCAATACTGTTAATCTCTTTTAACTAACCTACAATGAGAACAGAACGCCTGACTTGTGCACAGCTTAATTCAGCTCGAACTGAACTGAAAATGCATTCTCAAAAAGCCTAATACCTTAGCTCCATCCAGCAATAACATAATCTCAGCAAGCTGAAAACTAATTAAATCCCAGAGAATCCTCTTGATTGAAACAAAATTGCATTCGCCCAAGCTTTTTACGATGGTTACTTTCACCTCTTCCTAAGATCTTTGCTGTCCCTCAACCTAAGAATCCTTCAAAACATGATTTCAGCAGTCAAACACACTCTAATCCCAGGCTTTTAACCCTTACTTCACCAAATACTTAGAATATATTCTCTGCGGCCGGCAGTGCACTCATGCCCGTGGGTTTTCCGACGGCGTGAGGGTGGCCACAATGGGAAACCCCACTGGCCGGCTACGGGAACGAAGAATCCTGCTACAGGCGGGGGCAGCCGCGCCAGAAAACGGGGCTGGCGGAATGGAGAATCCCGCCCAATATATCTGAAATTCCTACATTCATCACATATGCCTTTGGAAAAAAATGAGAAGGGCCACATAGCCCATAACCAACACCTTCCGTTATAACCACTGGCTCCTCATTTGCAAGGGAGGGTAGAAGGTGCAAATCTCTGATGGGGACGGGGCTGCAGTGTCAAGTAAATGAACTGGAAGGGGCCAAGGTGGGGGGGATGGGGAATTTTGGTAGGGCTGCAGGTCAAAGTAGAAGTAGCAGGTACCTCAGTGGCTGCCCTGCTGGTAGGAGGGCAGTACGTCATCAGGAAGAAGGCGGTATGATGTTCAATGCTGATTATCCACCCGCAATCCCTCCTCGCCTCTGCGAGCACCTGTCGCCTTCCAGAATCCAGATAGCCTTTAGGCTACTCATGAATGTCCATCATCAATGGGATCCCGACAATACCTCAGTGTCAATATCCAAACATAGCTCAGTGGAAGAGGGAGGGGTGACCTGGACTGGAGGCAGTGTATCAAGATTAGGTGGCGTCGGGCAGTGTAAGAGACCATACTGGATCCTTGTAATGGCCACCAGCTCAATAAAAATATTGCTGGGTGACAGGAATGGTGAGGGTATCTCAGCATCATATGCAAGATTACCATGGCATTGGGATGGGTTCTGAGGGAGATGCTGTTAGGTGGTGTGTTAGAGGGTTGCAAGGGTTAGTGGCAGATGCCAAGGGTTAGAGATGGGAGTGATTCCAGGGGCATAGCAACTCAAATGAGGTCAGTCATTTCCTTCCTGCAATGCCATCAGGTTCTCCTGGTCAAGCTGCCAGCATGTACTGCCTCTGCCACCTCATCCCAGCCTTGGTTCATGACAATGGGCTGATATCTACAGCTCACCTTGAGGAAGAGGATGTCTCCTCTCTCCTCAACTGCACCCAGCATTATTTCTATGTCAGCATCTAGGGGATTAGACCCCTCCCTCTCTCCATGTGTAAGTAGATTGTATTCTCCTATATATCCCCGAGCTTTCATCAATTATCTGGAATGTTATTAGCGGTAGATTGCTGAAATAACATGATGGGCCTAAAAAGTAAGAGCTGTTTATAAAACACCGTAAGAAGTCTTACAACACCAGGTTAAAGTCCAACAGGTTTGTTTCAAACACTACCTTTCGGAGCACTGCTCCTTCCTCGCCTGAGGAAGACTTCTCACTGTGCTCACCCCAGTCCAACGCTGGCATCTTCACATCTTATAAAATACCAGCAATGAGCTCAAAACTTCCCAAAGTACTGAACAGCAATAAGGCTTCGACACACAGGTAACCAAAATAACCAGTGTTTTTCCCGATACATTTATTCTGCTCCCAGAGATTATATATCAGTATAAAATCTTCAGGAATTCCAGTCCTGAGAAGGAGATATAAACATTGGTTTACTTGGAAAGCCAAAGTAAAGACCATAACGCAGCATACAGCAAATCAGTCCCAGACCGATCCACCGTTCACAATCCGGGCCGGCTTTCTCGTACAAGATTCACGGAGCCCCAGCTGCTAGGCCTCCACTCTTCAATGGGGGAGCTCGTATTCCATGAGCCCCATGGGGAGATCAATTGGGTCATCCCTGTGGGGTATTACAATCTGCATTTGGTTGTTAGAGAGAGGCAGGCAAAAAGACAGAGTATTGTGTTATAATCAATTGATTTGTATTAAATCGTTATCCATAGATTACCTACAATCGGTTTCTGTTACAATAAATACCCAACTCGCCCCCTCGTCAATTACAATAAATACCCAACTCGCCCCCTCGTCAATTACAATAAATACTGTAGCCATCTGGGATGGCCATGTCCCGATTACAAAATGGACACTTTGCAAAGAATGCAGGGAAAATTGGACAATACCGAAAAAGCAAGCACGTGCAAGGTCTGTCTGTTGATTAGAGCTGTAGCTCTCAGACAAGACCTACACTGCAGAACCATCTACATACTAATGAGCCATCCCCGGGAACAAAAAGGCAACATTTAGGTAAACAATGTTTTGTGAGGGCCACGAAGAATCCAGCACGAGTTTTAAGGATACAAAGAAATAACATTTATTTACAATAACATATATATATAACAGCAGCAGCAGCTTCCCTTGCTGCACACTCCTTCCTGCTGTTTCCAAACTGGCCAGCTTTATTTATACAGGGAGTCTGCTAATGATTTCTCCGCCCCCCTCATTGGGGAAGCTCATACTCCCACAGGATTGTGGGATTGTCATTAGTCCCCAGCCAATGGTAAGCAGGCAGGTTATAACACAGTGCTAAGACAGACACCCCGGCGCCGGAGGAGACTAAAACAAAGCAGACCAATGGCCACCTAGGACACGTCCAGCAATCAGGGAACTCACCCCTCTATTGGAGGAAAATCGATAAGAACGATTGGGAAACGGCCCAATTAATTGGGGCCAGGTTCAAGACCCTCCCAAAAGTGGGCGAAGCACTTTTGGGTATAAAAAAGATTACCCAAGAGAGAATCGCTCGCTTGACCTTGGCTCTCAGCGAGGAGAGACCTTCCAAAGCTGCTCCAGACCAAGTAAGTTCCAAGTCAATGCACGCTATGAGATAGACGCTCCTAGTTGCTACCCTGTAAACAGCTCAACCGAGGAGCCTCAGAACCGAGCAACGGCCATTGTTCCTCGGACTGAGTGGGCACCCGAAGCTAAGTATAGGCTTTTAGTCATAGTGATAGTTTAGGTTGTAGAGTATTATGCATGAGTATATTTGACTGTGTGTAAATAAATGAGCATTGCTTTTGAACTTACTAACTGGTGTATCGAGTCTTTGATCAGTATTCGATTTTGAACCTTGTGGCGGTATCGAAAGATACCTGGCGACTTTTGAGCAAACGTAATTAAACAGAGCCAAATTAAAAGACAACAGCAAGTTAGCAACAATACCCAACTCGCCCCCTCCTCAATTACAATAAATACCCAACTCGCCCCCTCCTCAATTACAATAAATACCCAACTCGCCCCCTCATCAATTACAATAAAAACTAACTCGCCCCCTCGTCAATTACAATAAACACCCAATTCGCCCCCTCGTCAATTATAATAAATACCCAACTCGTCCCCTCCTCAATTACAATAAATACCCAACTCGCCCCCTCCTCAATTACAATAAATACCCAACTCGCCCCCTCCTCAATTACAATAAATACCCAACTCGCCCCCTCATCAATTACAATAAATACCCAACTCGCCCCCTCCTCAATTACAATAAATACCCAACTCGCCCCCTCATCAATTACAATAAATTCCCAACTCGCCCCCTCGTCAATTACGATAAACACCCAATTCGCCCCCTCGTCAATTATAATAAATACCCAACTCGTCCCCTCCTCAATTACAATAAATACCCAACTCGCCCCCTCCTCAATTACAATAAATACCCAACTCGCCCCCTCATCAATTACAATAAAAACTAACTCGCCCCCTCGTCAATTACAATAAATACCCAACTCGCCCCCTCATCAATTACAATAAATTCCCAACTCGCCCCCTCATCAATTACAATAAATACCCTACTCGCCCCTTTGTCAATTACAATAAATACCCAACTCTCCCCCTCATCAATTACAATAAATACCCAACTCGCCCCCTCATCAATTACAATAAATTCCCAACTCGCCCCCTCATCAATTACAATAAATACCCTACTCGCCCCTTTGTCAATTACAATAAATACCCAACTCTCCCTCGTCAATTACAATAAATACCCAACTCGCCCCCTCGTCAATTACAATAAATACCCAACTCGCCCCCTCGTCAGTTACATTAAATACCCAACTTGTACCCATGTCCTGGCACCCTGCGATGTCAGCATGTGTGCCAGGTTGACACTGCCAGGGTGTCAGGGACGGTGCTTGGAAGCCAAGTTGGCACTGCCAGGGTGCCAGTATCAAGGGGCAGGGCCTGAGGAGAGCCATGCCCATGAAAGGAGGGTGACAGTGGATATGAAGGTTGGGGGCTGAAGTGGGGTTCCCTAAAGGTGGGTAGTCCCTCAGCAACCCCATAGTGGGGTATACTCACTTGGGGGGGCAGGCGATGCCCACAAGGATGGATGGGTGTGGGGCACGGTCACCCTCATGCCTGGGTATTGGGAAGGGGGGATCGCTCACTAACTTTTATTGCTGGGGAGGTGGTCGCCTTTCGGGGGTCGAGGGCTGCGGGTGTTGCCCATATCTGCAGAGATCACATTGTCCATGGGCGGGGGTTAGGGGGGATCCCAAGCTCACGTTGAGATTGGCACACCCTTTCAAAATGGTGCCTAAACGTCTGAGGAAGCCAACTGGTTGGCGAGTTTAGTTCCCAACTGCAGAAACAAATTCTGGGCGCACTTTTCCCACTGAATTGTGCCCAGCGCCGATTCGGGCACAGCAGGTGAATCATGGGAGAGGCCCAGATCAGAATTTACAAACCAGTTTGCAATTCACTCGTCCGCTCCCGATAGCGAGTTCCGAATCTGCCCAAAAATAGAGAGAAGCTCATTCAGCGTACAAAGAACAAAGAACAAAGAAAAGTACAGCACAGGAACAGGCCCTTTGGCCCTCCAAGCCTGCGCCGACCATGCTGCCCGACTAAACTACAATCTTCTACACTTCCGGGGTCCGTATCCATCTTAATTTACATTCATTTCAATTCCATGAACGAGATTAAAGTCGAATGCAGCGGCCTCCCGGGAATTGGCCGACTCCCCAGCAGGAAGTCACGCGGGCTTCATTTAGTACTCCGTTTCAAAAATGTGAAGCTGTCGCAATGGCTACTGAGGGGAAGTGAGGAGGAGAGTAGCCTTTTCCATTTTCCGGCCTGAACAATGTGCCTGTCCTCTAGGAGTGTCAGCACCATAGAGGCAGTTGCCAACAATCCCCAAACACTAAAGAACTGGGCTTCATTACTGAGGACCCTCTCACGGTCAAAGGATAAGTGTCTGATTGAATGGAGGACAGCTGAGCACTTTCTCCCTGATGTTCCCGGCAGACATCTGGGGTCTCGGGGTTTCTCATCTGGCCAGGAGTGAGTGTGCAGAGCAAGGTTTGCCAGCTCAATGGGCTCGCTGGATGGCAGTCTGAGTGAAAGTGGGACTGTCATGAGTGGGAGAGACTTGGGGGATATGAGGGTTCCGGGATGGAAGACCTAACTGATTGTTGGTCTTTCTCCTTCTCCAATTCCTTTTTGATACAAATGTGTTTGCTGGGGTCAATCCCACGGAGACTGCCCTCGCTCTGATTGTCATTGCTGAGGTGGGCAGATGCCGAAGAAGGCAACAGGCTGGAGGCTTGTGGGGGGGGATGTCATACATTCAACACCTGGCTGTCATGATATCCAAACATGCAACCAATGAACTCTCAGAATGGGACACAACCAATGGGAAGAGGTCAGGACACTCAGAGGTGGCATCACCACAAGGGGGCATGACATAAACACTATAAAAGGGATGAGGCACTCACATCCTGCCTCTTTCCACAGACAGACATCTAGAGAGTTAGACAGGGTTGATCAGCAGCATCCCAGCACGTTGCTTAGAGCAAGCTGGTACAGTTAGACTGAGTTACTACAGTTAGATTAGCAGAGAGTCGAACACATTTGAGAACTGTGTTAATAATTCAATAAACACGTTGAACTCATTTCAGATTCTGGAGCATCCTTTAGTTAAGACTGCATCAAGTAGCAGCCTGTGTTATGCGAAGCAGCATGACACAACACTGGCCGCCCTTCAGACTGAGAAAGGAAGGCCAGCAATGTGCCAAGGTGTACAGGAGTCATTGGTCCTTCCATGAGCTGAGGGACAGCATGTGCCACAGAAGACTGCTTCTGAACAGCGAGACAGTGGGGCACCTGTGCCATATCCTCGGAGACATGGCACCCCTTGGAGGAGGAGGCACCCACTTCTGGTGGTCATGAAGAGCACTAAATTTCTACGCCACTGGATGATTCCAGGACTCGAGCGGGGACCTGTGTGGAATTTCGCAATCTTCGGCCCACCGTTGAATCCGACAGTATGCCCGGTCATCCGACTATATAATCTTCAACCTGGACCAGGTCCATCAAGATACCTGGGTTGCAGGGTTCACTGCCATCATCTGGATGCCCCACGCCCAAGGGACCATCGATGGCACGCAAGACGCCCTGCGAGCACTGGTGCATCAGTGAGTGCCGAGCCCTATATTAAAAGGAATATTCCAATGGTGTGCGACCACTGCTTCAGGATCATGCATGTGTGTGCACACTATCCTGGAGGTGTGTAAGACAGCTACGTCCTAGGGCACTCGAAGATCCAGGTGTCTTCCAGGGCCACCCAAGGATGGCAGGTTGGCTCATGCAGGTCAAGGGCTACCTACTGAGGACCTGGTTGATGGTGCCGGTGTGGAGGGCCTGCGATGAAGGCAGAGAGACGATACAATGAGGCCCACGGTGCCATTTGTGCTGTCATTAAGCAGTGCATCGTGCTGCTCACAATGTGGTTCTGCTGCCTGGACCACTCTGGCGTTGCCCTGCAGTACAACCCCAGAGGGTCTCACACTGTGTGGTGGTTTGCTGTGCCCTCTGCAATCTGGCACAGCAGCGGGGCATGCTGGAAGAGGAGGATGAGGTGGTCCACGAGGAGCCAGAGGATAGAGGACAGGCGACAGTAAGGGTCTAACATGCCAGGAGGACCAGGGAGGCCCTCATCATCTCCAGATTCCCCTAGGATGAGGCTGTGTGCATCAGCTCAACGCCCTGTCCCAATTTCTTTCCCTCCCCCCCATCCCCTCCTCCTGCCCCCATTTTCCTTCCTTCCCTATTCCACCATTCCCCCCAATCCCCCCACATTCTCTGCTCCCCCATTATACTGCCCCCTCCCTGACCCCTTGTTCTCCCATTCAAGGGTCTGTCTAATGCCGCTCCAGGGTGATGTGCTTGTGTTGGCACCTTAAGCGGGTCAATACACAAGGCAGGAGAGTGATGATAACTCGCTGTGAGGAATGCTCTGGTGCTCCTCAGTTTCTGCTAAAGTCTGACTCTGTCTTCCTGCTGACAGCTATCTCACACCCATCCTCTGAACAGGGTCTGCAATGGGGCTTTTGATCTTGGACCACTGTGCCATGGGGACAGGGGGCAGAGGGAGCAGAGGGCAACAGGGTGTGGGGTGCAGGCAGGCCCGCTGTGAAGGTTAACATGACAGAGACCTCACATGTATGAGGTGTGACGTGTTTTTATGGTGAAAATTTTACTGTGACAGATTTCCATTGTCCCTAGCTACAGACAACTTAACGGTGTCACAGGTGTCGCCGTGCCACCCTGTTCTGCTTGCTGCCCTTGAGATGTGCCGGTGGTAGGAGGAGGGGATTCGGAAGGAATGGTGACGGTCGTAGTTTTCTTGAAGGCAGGCCCCAGGTTGGCCTCCCTGACGGTGCCCATCGGGCCCTGGCGGACTCCATGGGGTGGAGGCACAGCTGGAGTGAACACCAGAGCCCTCTCAGTCATCTGACGCTACCAATCCTGGAGGCTCCCCAATTTCAACGTTATGGTGTCACCACCCTCGGCGGTGGTCCTCAGTGAGTGGGCCATGCTTTGTAGTGCAATGTCCACCTGTGTCTGGGACATGTTTCTTAGCCACTGGGGCATGGTGTCAAGGCCATCAGCCATGGTCATCAGAGACTGAGTCATGCCTTGATCGCCACTCAAGATGCGGATGTCATGCTCCAGGTTTTCCACCAAGGTTGCTACACTAGCAGTATTGGCCTTGGTGCCACACATTGTTGTCATCATCTCCTGCGCCTGCAGCCTTTGGGTCACATCCTGTCAGCCTTACAGTCGCTGGAATATCACTGACATCCTCTCCTAAATGTCACGGCTCTGTCCTATCATCTGCATCAGCTCTGGGGGGAAATTGTCCAGACGCTCAGCATCTGGCTGGGACCCAGCTGAGTCCTGGGATCCAGCAGATCACTGACTGCTGTTTCCCTTGGATGCTCCTACCTCCACCTGATGCACATCAGCAACGGTGTAGTGCTCACCAGATTGTGCCCTCGAGGTCTGTCCAGTAGTGTCACCCACCGAAGTGTGTGTCTCTGCCCTGGTGGAAGGTGGAGGTGACAGCTGTGACACGTTAATGGTGATCTACTCATAGCTCTCCTCCGAGGAGGTTTCGTGGAAGGGGGGGGGGGTGGCGATCAACTCCGGACAGCCCATCCTCATCAGATGGAGATCCTGCTAGACAATGGACATGTGGTCAGTGAGAGCAAAGGATCTTTTTGTCTGACATGACCAACTCACTTGAGTGAAGAGGCAACGGATCTTCACCTCTGTGGCACATGCCGACCTCGCTGTTGGTGACTGCTCTCTCCTCGGGCAACAGTGTGGTTTCCAGCCCCTGGTCCTCTTAGGGGGTGAGGAACCGAATTTCTGGCATCCACAGTGGCCCTTTCCCGCTTATTATGGGCCCTCTTCATCTGCGGGCCAAAGAGAGGGCATTGTCAGCCATGCACTTGATGAGTCAAGGGGGCCTATAGCAGGTGGCATGTGTGGGCACCGCACCTGGACATGAAGGAGTTGTGCTGCGGAGTGCCAGTGGGTTCTGTAGAACAAGCATGAAGATCAGATGTGGGGAGTGTGCGAGGTGTCAGCCAGTGATTTGGGAGTGATTTGGGAAGCGTGCAGGTTGGGAATTTGATGGGTGGCAGGAGAGAGGTGGTAACCTGCCCTTGCAAATCTGTAAAGGTCATTGGTCTTCTTCCGACATTGTACGGCGGTCCTCCTGGTTATGCTGCCCGCACTGAGAGCCACTGCCACTGCCTCCCAGGCAGCATTGCTGACCCTGCTGCTGGTCCTCCCAGCTCCTCAGGGAAACATGGTGGCCAGACTCTCATCCATGGCTTCGAGTCATCATCTGCAAAACCAGGAAGAGCAGGTCCATGCACTGCCATCCGCATTTCTTGGCTGGGAGTGAGTTCTAAGGGTGTCTTTAAAAGCAGTTCCCCCTTCTCAGCCTTGATGAGTTAAGGTGTGGGTCAGGTGAATCAGATGGCAAGGGAGCTGTTAGTTGAAATCTTTCTGTCAGTTCGTCCAGTGCTGTGACCCTACCTGTGTACAGATCCCTAACTGTCAGTGTCCCCCGTCCTGCCTCCACCTTTTAAAGGAGGCGCCTGTCGGCACCAGCGCGAACCCGTGGTTGTTGCAGATGGGGACCTTATCGGACATTTTGGTTCGGCCAAAATGTTGTCACAGCTGGTTCTACGACTGGAGTGTTGCCATGGCCACTAGCAAGGCAAAAAATAATCACATCCAGCTAAAAGTAATGAAAATTGTCAGGAATCTGAATTAAACCAGCAACACGTAAGAAGTCAGTCAGCATTCATAAAAGCAGAGATGTTTGATGATTTATAGTTCTTACCCTTGATCAGAACTGACAGGGTGTTGAACGAACTTCACTCTGCATGAACTATCAGATAATCACTGCTTGTGTTTCAACATTGTTTTAGGTCAGCTGTTATACTCTATGTATTGCTCATTGATAGTGTAAGCCATATTATGAACAGTGTTACATGGGACCTTCCCTGTATTGCTACATCAAGACCAAAAACAGCTGTTCAGAGGTGAGCACAAGGTGTACACAATGGTTTCTGTATTGTGCAAGAACCCACAAACCCCGGGACAGTGAATATATGTGAAAGATTCAGCCTTGCCCCATCTGGCTCATGAAATCAGGCAAAAACACAGCTGGCTTCTCGCCATCTGCTATAATCAGTGTCCGAAATTCAAAGTACATTTCTCTCAAAGAGTGGAATCTGAACTGGGAAATGATGGGCCAGGGAACTGTAGGGATCAGAACTTCGAACTGCAGGAATGATCTGTGGTCAGATCTGAAGGAAACTAAGACATGTGTGATGCCACAAATGTAATGTTTCTTCACTGTGTTTTCTCTTCTTTCCTCTCCTGAAGTAGTTGGTACTGGCTGACCTACAATCCCACAAGTGCCAGGCACATTCAGGTGCCGCTTCTCAATGTGTGAGTCGAGACGAAGACTGTCAGCTGGCGGCACACAGTCAAGTCTCGCACTGTCCTCCCCCAGAGTTGTGTGTATGTAAAGCGGGGGCAATTGAAGTGAGGTGTTAATTGCTCACAACTCTGACTGTGAGAGCCGTGTGCTCCCTTTGTGTCCAACCAAAGTAATACATTTAATTTGTTTTGTACCATTTGAAGTTGCCAGTTTATTGAATGATTAAGCATCTTTTATAGCTCATTATGAAATATTTGGTGCGTATCAATATAGTTAATCTTATTCATGGGGTCATGGTTGGTGAACAAGCCCGATTTCAATCTTGCAACACAGTGCGATGAATGAGGGCATGCCTCGGTTGTGTATCACTGAACCGTTCTTCATGGTAGTGAGTTCCACATTCTCACTATTCTTTGGATTGAGAAGTTTCTTCTCAATTCTCTATTGTATTTCTTTGTTCCCCATGAAAGAATAGCCTCTGCTCTACTCAATGGGAAGTGTCTCTCGGCAGTGCTCATTCGCTGGCGGCGGGATCCTCTGCTACCATCGCTTGTCAATGGGATTTCCCGTTGAAGGCACCCCACCTCGCTGGGAAACCTGTTGGCAGGGATGCGCTGCCAAAGAATTCCGACGAATGTTTCATACAATCCACAAGCAATGGAGACAAGTAAACTCAAATTGTATCTAATTCTCCTTGAGATAAGTTGATAGATATCAAATATCCCTGGCGATAAAACATACTGAGGGGGGTGATCAATGAAATGGAACGTTCCCTGTGCAAAGTGTTCGTTTTCCTTCTTGATTTGGGGGGGTGGGGAGCACGGAGGAATCTCACATGTATTAATGTCACATCATTTTGTTTCTCTCCCTGTGGAGAAATATGGTGTTTGTGATTTTAAAAAAAGCAAACAGCTTTATTGGGAACTGGCTGTCTGCCAGAGGGCGTTGTTCCAAGATCTTTGCTGCAGATGCTGGAACAGAATGTGTTTACCATCTTATGTTTCAGGCAGAACTCAGCATGCCCTCCCTTATGAAACCATTTAACAAACCAATCCATGGCCACCTGAAAAATATAATTCTGCCTTTTTAAACATTTGAATAGTTGAGCCGCCCCTGTAGCTGAACGAAGAAATGCCGTAGCTTGGGATGTTCAACTCTCAGTCAATTTGCCTCAGCACTCTTTGACTCGAATCATCTCTTTGACCATACTTTTGATCTTCTCTCCATCTTTGACTTGGTCAATGCCCAGGCAGATGGTAAACCAAGTAAGGAAAATGCGCACTTAGTTTGTGCTAATTTTTCAATCATCATTAGTCTGTCAGATTCTGATCCTGGGTAATGTTCACTTTTCTTTCGGGCCTATTTTAGTGACAACAATGCTGACTTATACAATATCTTCAACACTCAACAATTTAATTTAGCGGTATAGAACCACAGGCCTCACATATCATTGATCCTTTGATATCTTCTCTTGAGATGATGTTCTTGCCTCAAAATGAAACCAACTCTCCAGGTGACCTTAACCAACATCAGTTACAGTAACAGGTTGTGGGTAACTTTATCCAGCCATGTTGGGTGGGAACTGGGTGGTCTCAGCTTATTCACCATCTACCCCATGTACAGTTTTACTGTCCATTTACTTAGTCAACTCACACAAGCCTGTTTCCCTTTCAGGTTAACATTACTCCCATTAAGTTTAATGCTGTGGATGAGAAGATAGATTTGTGATTGCAGATTCACGTTACTATAGGCTGCAATTCAAGTTCATAAAGTTCGATAAACAAAAGCTAATGGGATTCTAGGTTTAATCACAGGCAGTACAGGGCGGCATGGCAGCACAGTGGTTAGTACTGTTGCTTCATAGCGCCAGAGTCACAGGTTCGATTCCCGGCTTGGCTCACTGTCTGTGCGGAGTCTGAATGTTCTCCCTGTGTGTGCGTGGGTTTCCTCCGGGTGCTCCGGTTTCCTCCCACAGTCCAAAGACGTGCAGGTTAGGTGGATTGGCCATGCTCAATTGCCCTTAGTGACCAAAACGGTTAGGAGGGGTTATTTGGATGGGGTGGAAATCAGGGCTTAAGTGAGTCGATGCAGACTCGATGAGCCAAATGGCCTCCTTCTGCACTGTATGTTCTATGTTCTACACTATTGGAAAGATATTGAGGCTTTAGAGAGGGTGCAATACAGAATCACTAGGGTGCTGCCTGGTATGAGACAATACAATGAAAGACATCAAAGATTGGAGCCTGGATTTCCGTCACCATGGAGTGTCTCTCTGTCCTTGGGAAAATTATCTTTATTCCTGCCCCCGAACATTGCACTTCTCAGTTTCACAGTGGCGGGAATGGGAGCAGTTCTCATTGAGCGCATGCGTGATTTACAGAAGCAGCAGGAAATTTAAAGTGTCAGCTACCTCTGTTCAGGTTGAATTTTTATATCCCAGCAGTCGGAGGGTGAAGCTCCTGGCCTCCTCACAAGCTAATTTGTCTCACCCTCACTGACCCATGAACCCAAGTACCAGGAAGAGCTTTGTGTTTGAGAAGGGCACATGGCACTTTGAGCGGAGCAAGATACAAGATGGGCATGGCACCCTCACACAGAGGCACCAGAGGAGCAAATCACAGTGAGCAGCTGGGGGTCAAAGGGAGAGAAGAGGGTTGGGAGGAAGAGGCTGCTGCCTGTACGCTAGGATGGAGGAGAGGCAGGACAACCATGTACAACCCTGTGGGAAGGTTATAAAGACAGGCATCCTCCCTTGGTATGACGGAAGGTCACTTCTGAAGGCGATTGAGGCTAAGCCATGTGGTGGTGACATACTTATGTCACATGTTCCAGCAGCAACTCAAGCCACAACTCATCAACCCTCATGCCCTACCAGGGGCTGTAAAGGTAACTGTCGCTCTCAGTCTTTATGCCTCAGCTTCCCAGGGCTCTGCAGGAGACCTATCTGATATATCCCAGACAGATGTGGGAGTGAGGGTATGTTACATTAGCTGTCCTATTGATTTGTTATCTCAGTTACAGAGAGGCATGGCTTTTTCCCAATTAGCAAGCTTCCTCGGGTGCAGGGTGATAACGACTGCACCCACATTGTCATAAAGGCTCCAAATCAGCCGAATGGCCTTCCATTTCCTCGTGTACAGGTGGTTTGTGACAATGACAAGGTTTCCCTTCAAGTATGTGCAAAGGTCCCAGGTAGCTGCCGCAACTCCTTCACATTGAGGAGTTCCCAACTGCCTCAGCTATTTAATCTATTAATGCAGATCCGTGGTTGGCTTTGAGGGGGACAAGGGATCCCTTCAGGCCTAGATTAATGATACTCTTCAGGAGCCTTCAAACTGAGTCTGAGTGCAACTAAAACAACAGCCATGTTGCTATGAGTACCATCAAGCAGACCACTGACATTTTAAAGATGTGGTTCAGGTCCCTCAACCGCTCAGCTCTGCAGTAAGCCCCAGCAAGGATATGCAGCATAGTTATGGCGAGCTGCACACTGCACAGCATGGTGCAGGGAAGGGGTCTACAAATCAATGGCAATGACACCATGTGCAGAGCTCCAACCTCTAAGGAGGAGGAAGATGAGAAGAAGGAGAAAATCCCTGTGCATTCTGACCATTTCCTCATGGAGGAGGAAGATGAGGAGAAGGAGAAAATCCCTGTGCACTCTGACCATTTCCTCATGGAGGAGGAAGATGAGGAGAAGGAGAAAATCCCTGTGCACTCAGACCATTTCCTCATGGAGGAGGAAGATGAGGAGAAGGAGAAAATCCCAGTACATTCTGACCATTCCCTCACGGAGAAGGATGGTGAGGAGAAGGTGGAAATTCCTGTATTTTCTGACCATTTCCTCAGGGAGGAGTAAGATAAGGAGAAGGAGAAAGTCCCTGTACATTCTGACCATCTCCTCTTGGAGAAGGATGAGAAGGCCGCCTATGACAGAGCAGCTAGGAGCTGTGGCCATGAAGCCAGTGCTGATTCTGTGCAGGAGCAGATTATCACCAGACGTGTCCTGTGCAAAATCAAATTACATGAGGTCCTCCTATCTCACTCTTGCCATCAGCCAATCCTTGGTGACAAATACCCACCTGAAGAACCTTGTACGTTAACTCCAGAAGTACTCAGGGAACTGCCCAATCCACCTTAAAGAAAAGCATTAACATCTGTCATGTGAGGGTACCTTTAAGCACTAAAATAAGCAAAATACTATGGATTCTGGAATCTGAAAGAAGACCACAGGGGGCGGGATTCTCTCAGACCGCGCTGGGTCAGAGAATCGGCGATCGCGCCGATTTTTTACACATCACTGGTTCGACGCCGTTCCGCCATTCCCCAACCGACATGAATGGCGTGATCATGAACGGCGCCGCACTGCCCGGAGAATTGGCCGAGGGGGCAAGTCCCACGATTCTCAGGGGTCCCGTGGATTCTGCGGCCCGGATGCGCCAAAGTCCCGACGGCGTGACCTGGCGCTGTTCCACTGCCGCCAGTACGGCGGCCAGGCTGATGGGCACCGGCCCCGGGCGCTGTTGGCCCACGCACAGCCCCGGGCCTTGCCCATGGGAGCGGGACCCCCCAGGGGCAGACCTCCCAGCAGCCGGCAACCATCGGCGGGAAGGGGCGGTCCGCACCCATGGCAGACCCCAGTGAGGGCATAGCCATCCAACGATGGCGCTATCAGTAGGGATGGGCAGTACTGGGCGGAGCACGGAGGGTGTGGGCAGGGGTCTGAGTGCATGCGTGGCTGTGGCGCAATCAGCAAACCGGGGAAGACATGTAGCCCATGGCGCATGGCTGTAGAGGGGGCCATCCCTAAACATGTTGCAGAACCCCCAGCCCCTGCAGATCATAATGTTTAGGCACTAGCCAGCGATGTTGGCCGCCATGGCGGGAGCCGCTGCCCTGCATGTGGCCCTGTGGCAGCGTCAGCGCAGGCAGCTCATAGCGGCTGCGGCAGCGGCGGCTGCAGCAGAGGGATGGCCCGCAGCAGGGGGACGGGCCGCAGCAGGGGGACGGGCCACAGCAGAGGGACGGGCCGCAGCAGAGGGACGGGCCGCAGCAGAGGGACGGGCTGCAGCAGAGGGACGGGCCGCAGCAGAGGGACGGGCCGCAGCAGAGGGACGGGCCGCAGCAGAGGGACAGGCCGCAGCAGAGGGACAGGCCGCAGCAGAGGGACGGGCCGCAGCAGGGAGACGGGCCGCAGCAGGGGGACGGGCAGCAGCAGGGGGACGGGCCGCAGCAGAGGGACGGGCCGCAGCAGAGGGACGGGCCGCAGCAGAGGGACGGCCCGCAGCAGGGGGACGGGCCGCAGCAGGGGGACGGTCCGCAGCAGAGGGACGGGCCGCAGCATATGGACGGGCCACAGCAGAGGGACGGGCCGCAGCAGAGGGACGGGCCGCAGCAGAGGGACGGGCCGCAGCATATGGACGGGCTGCAGCAGGGGGACGGGCCGCAGCAGGGGGACGGGCCGCTGCAGAGGGACGGGCCGCAGCAGAGGGACGGGCCGCAGCAGAGGGACGGGCTGCAGCAGAGGGACGGGCCGCAGCATATGGACGGGCCACAGCAGAGGGACGGGCCGCAGCAGAGGGACGGGCCGCAGCAGGGGGACGGGCCGCAGCAGAGGGATGGCCCGCAGCAGGGGGACGGGCCACAGCAGAGGGACGGGCTGCAGCAGGGGGACGGGCTGCAGCAGAGGGACGGGCTGCAGCAGAGGGACGGGCCGCAGCAGGGGGACGGGCCGCAGCAGAGGGATGGCCCGCAGCAGGGGGACGGGCCACAGCAGAGGGACGGGCCGCAGCAGAGGGATGGCCCGCAGCAGGGGGACGGGCCACAGCAGAGGGACGGGCTGCAGCAGGGGGACGGGCCGCAGCAGAGGGACGGGCCGCAGCATATGGACGGGCCGCAGCAGAGGGACGGGCCGCAGCAGGGGGACGGGCCGCAGCAGAGGGACGGGCCGCAGCAGGGGGACGGGCCGCAGCAGAGGGACGGGCCGCAGCAGGGGGACGGGCCGCAGCAGAGGGACGGGCTGCAGCAGGGAGACGGGCCGCAGCAGAGGGACGGGCCGCAGCAGGGGGACGGGCAGCAGCAGGGGGACGGGCTGCAGCAGGGGGACGGGCTGCAGCAGAGGGACGGGCTGTAGCAGAGGGACGGGCCGCAGCAGAGGGACGGGCCGCAGCAGAGGGACGGGCCGCAGCAGAGGGACGGGCCGCAGCATCTGGACGGGCTGCAGCAGGGGGACGGGCCGCAGCAGGGGGACGGGCTGCAGCAGAGGGACGGGCTGCAGCAGAGGGACGGGCTGCAGCAGAGGGACGGGCCGCAGCAGGGGGACGGGCCGCAGCAGAGGGACGGGCTGCAGCAGAGGGACGGGCCGCAGCATATGGACGGGCCACAGCAGAGGGACGGGCTGCAGCAGAGGGACGGGCCGCAGCAGGGGGACGGGCTGCAGCAGGGGGACGGGCTGCAGCAGAGGGACGGGCTGCAGCAGAGGGACGGGCCGCAGCATATGGACGGGCCACAGCAGAGGGACGGGCTGCAGCAGAGGGACGGGCCGCAGCAGGGGGACGGGCCACAGCAGAGGGACGGGCCGCAGCAGAGGGACGGGCCGCAGCAGAGGGACGGGCTGCAGCAGGGGGACGGGCCGCAGCAGAGGGACGGGCCGCAGCAGAGGGACGGGCTGCAGCAGGGGGACGGGCCGCAGCAGAGGGATGGGCTGCAGCAGGGGGACGGGCCGCAGCAGGGGGACGGGCTGCAGCAGGGGGACGGGCCGCAGCAGAGGGACGGGCCGCAGCATATGGACGGGCCGCAGCAGGGGGACGGGCCACAGCAGAGGGACGGGCCGCAGCAGAGGGACGGGCCGCAGCAGAGGGACGGGCTGCAGCAGAGGGACGGGCCGCAGCAGAGGGACGGGCTGCAGCAGAGGGACGGGCCGCAGCAGGGGGACGGGCCGCAGCAGAGGGACGGGACGCAGCAGAGGGACGGGCTGCAGCAGAGGGACGGGCCGCAGCAGAGGGACGGGACGCAGCAGAGGGACGGGACGCAGCAGAGGGACGGGCTGCAGCAGAGGGACGGGCCGCAGCAGGGGGACGGGCCGCTGCAGAGGGACGGGCCGCAGCAGAGGGACGGGCTGCAGCAGAGGGACGGGCCGCAGCAGAGGGACGGGCTGCAGCAGAGGGATGGCCCGCAGCAGGGGGACGGGCCACAGCAGAGGGACGGGCCGCAGCAGAGGGACGGGCCGCAGCAGAGGGACGGGCCGCAGCAGAGGGACGGGCCGCAGCAGAGGGACGGGCTGCAGCAGGGGGATGGCCCGCAGCAGAGGGACGGGCCGCAGCATATGGACGGGCCACAGCAGAGGGACGGGCCGCAGCAGGGGGACGGGCCGCAGCAGAGGGACGGGCCGCAGCAGGGGGATGGGCTGCAGCAGAGGGACGGGCCGCAGCATATGGACGGGCCACAGCAGAGGGACGGGCCGCAGCAGAGGGACGGGCCACAGCAGAGGGACGGGCCGCAGCAGGGGGACGGGCTGCAGCAGGGGGACGGGCCGCAGCAGAGGGACGGGCCGCAGCAGAGGGACGGGCCGCAGCAGGGGGACGGGCCGCAGCAGAGGGACGGGCTGCAGCAGGGGGATGGGCTGCAGCAGAGGGACGGGCCGCAGCATATGGACGGGCCACAGCAGAGGGACGGGCTGCAGCAGAGGGACGGGCCACAGCAGAGGGACGGGCCGCAGCAGAGGGACGGGCCGCAGCAGAGGGACGGGCCGCAGCAGGGGGACGGGCTGCAGCAGAGGGACGGGCCGCAGCAGAGGGACGGGCCGCAGCAGAGGGACGGGCTGCAGCAGAGGGACGGGCCGCAGCAGGGGGACGGGCTGCAGCAGAGGGACGGGCTGCAGCAGGGGGACGGGCTGCAGCAGGGGGACGGGCCGCAGCAGAGGGACGGGCCACAGCAGAGGGACGGGCCGCAGCAGAGGGACGGGCCGCAGCAGAGGGACGGGCTGCAGCAGAGGGACGGGCCACAGCAGAGGGACGGGCTGCAGCAGAGGGACGGGCTGCAGCAGGGGGACGGGCTGCAGCAGGGGGACGGGCCGCAGCAGAGGGACGGGCCGCAGCAGAGGGACGGCCCGCAGCAGGGGGACGGGCCACAGCAGAGGGACGGGCCGCAGCATATGGACGGGCCACAGCAGAGGGACGGGCCGCAGCAGAGGGACGGGCCGCAGCAGGGGGACGGGCCGCAGCAGAGGGACGGGCCGCAGCAGGGGGACGGGCTGCAGCAGAGGGACGGGCCGCAGCAGAGGGACGGGCCGCAGCAGAGGGACGGCCCGCAGCAGGGGGACGGCCCGCAGCAGGGGGACAGGCTGCAGCAGGGGGACGGGCTGCAGCAGAGGGACGGGCTGCAGCAGGGGGACGGGCCGCAGCAGGGGGACGGGCAGCAGCAGGGGGACGGGCCGCAGCAGGGGGACGGGCTGCAGCAGAGGGACGGGCCGCAGCAGAGGGACAGGCTGCAGCAGAGGGACGGGCCGCAGCAGAGGGACGGGCCGCAGCAGAGGGATGGGCTGCAGCAGAGGGATGGGCTGCAGCAGAGGGACGGGCTGTAGAGGGTCAGGCTGCAGCAGAGGGATGGGCTGCAGCAGAGGGATGGGCTGCAGCAGAGGGACAGGCCGCAGCAGAGGGACGGGCTGCAGAGGGCCAGGTGGCTCCCGCTCAGGCTGCAGGACCGCCTGCCCGACGGGCACAGGAGGAGGCCGAGGCGGACGATGACCAGAACAACGAGGGGGAGGCACAGGATGACGATACCGATGTGGATGAGGAGCAGGGGAGCAGGAGGAGGAGCAGGTGGTGGTAGTGCCAAGGCACCAGAGGCGCCCGATGAGGCCACATGTCTACCGGCGCCGCATGTCCTTCGAGGACCTGCCAGACAGGGCTTGTAGGAGGAGATTCAGGATGAGTCAGGAAGCGGTCGCCCATATCTGCCACCTGATGGCATACCTGGCTCCGCGTGGCACTGGGGGAGGACATGCTCTCCCGGTGGCCGTCAAGGTTACGGGGGCCCTGAACTTCTATGCGATGGGGTCGTTCCAGTCGCCCAGTGGGGACCGCTCCGGCATCTCCCAGCCATCGGCGCACCGGTGCATCCGTGCAGTGACTGACGCCCTGTATGACATCGCGGACCGGTACATACAGTTCTCAATGGACCGGGCCCACCAGAATGCTCGGGCAGCGGGATTCGCTGCCGTGGCCAGGATACCCATGGTCCAGGGGCGATCGATGGGGTGCACGTCAGCATGCGGCCACCAGCGGAGAACAGGGACGTGTTCATGAACAGGAAGGGGACCCACTCCATGAACATTCAGGTTGTCTGTGACCACCGCATGAAGATCACGCACGCCTGAGCACAGTACCCGGGCAGTGTACATGATGCGTTTATCCTGGCACAATCGTTCATCCCTGCCATGTTCAAGGAACGCCCCCCCCCCGACTGGTGATGTTTGCTGGGTGACAAGGGTTACCCGTTGCGGCGGTCATGGCAGATGACGCCTATATGGAGGCCACAGACCGATGCGGAGACCCGCTCCAATGAGGCCCATGCAGCAACCAGGGGTGTGATCGAGAGGTGCTTCGGCCTGTTGAAGATGCGCTTCAGGTGCCTGGACCACTCTGGACCCTCCAGTACCATTCGGAGAGGGTCGGTCGCATCTTTGTGGTCTGCTGCATCCTCCACAATATTGCCCAGTAGAGGGGCGATGTGCTGGAGGAGGAGAAGGAGGAGGAGGGGGCAGAGGGGGAGCCTGCGGGAGGGGACGCCTCTCCAGATGAGGAGGATGGGGACGAGGGGGGCAACAGATGCGACATGGGGGTTGGATATGGACGGGAGGCTGCACGACGTCACCGACTTGGCCAGCGAGCATGCGAGGCTTTAATTGCCGCACGTTTCACCAACTAGGGGGGCATGTGCTCTCTGAGCAGGGGCACTGGCAACACCACACCACCCCACCTCACCACCCAGCACCCTCACCTCTCACATCACCCGACTACCTTGCCTCCCACACCACCACATGCACAGCACCCTCCAACTGCGGCACAATGGGCTGGTCTCACACGATTGCCTGTGGAAGCGGGTGTGTTCAATGCCGTGGTGAATGATGACAACCCGTTCTGCGATAGGCTGTGAGCTCCAAATCGTTAGCCAATGTCTGACTCATGGTAACAGCTACACCCTCCCCGTGGGGGGTCCTGTACGCGTTACGGACAATCCATCACATGGATATGTTGGGTGGCTGGCGGCGGGGTGCCGACTATGGCGGGGGCAATATTTACACCCACCTGGGCTCACCGTTCCACCGACCTTCGAACACAGTGCCACTCAGTACCCTTCACAACCCCGCGGCCACCGGACATCATAGATTATCATAGAATTTACAGTGCAGAAGGAGGCCATTCGGCCCATCGAGTCTGCACCGGCTCTTGGAAAGAGCACCCTCCCCAAGGTCAACACCGTCACCCTATCCCCATAACCCAGTAACTCCACCCAACACTAAGGGCAATTTTGGACAATAAGGGCAATTTATCATGGCCAATCCACCTAACCTGCACATCTTTGGATTGTGGGCGGAAACCGGAGCACCCGGAGGAAACCCACGCACACACGGGGAGGATGTGCAGACTCCGCACAGACAGTGACCCAAGCCGAAATCGAACCTGGGACCCTGGAGCTGTGAAGCAATTGTGCTATCCACAATGCTACTGTGCTGCCCCTTATAGGACATAGAACAGAGGCATCTTGCATTGGTGTAACAGTGAGTTTAATTGTGACGGTAACATGCAAGTGCCCTAGCCCCTATAACTATACTGTGCCCTGAAACCGTGCCAACTTACTAGGTGTCAAACTTCTTCCTTACGGGCCCTACCACTATGTCTCGATGTGTCCCCAGATGGTACAGCAGGAGTGGAGGCAGACTGCTGAGACTCCTGCCCTGCGACTTGGCTCCCCATTGACGTGCGTTTCCTGGGGCGGCCCAGCTTGGATGGGCCAGGCTGCTCAGCGAGCGTGCTGGATGGCATTGTACCACCCTGTTCTGCCCACTGCCCACCAGATGCACCAGGGACGGAAAGGGGGGAGTCCGAGGATCCGGGGTGTTCTGGGACCTCCCTTGCAAGAGTCACCGGAACGGGCCCCAGCCCCTCCTCCTCCCTCGGGGTGCCCGGTGGCCCCAGGCCTCTCTATGGGATGGGGGTGTGAGCGGAGACAAGACCCGAGGCACCAGCGACACCTGGCACTGGCAGTCCTGAAGGCAGCTGTGGTATCTACCAGGGTCTCAATGTTAGCAGCGATGGAGCTCAGTGAGTGCGCCACCTCCCTCTGGGCTTGTGCGACGCCATCCAGCATCTAGGCGAGGCCGCCAATGCTTTCAGCGATGGCCTGCTGAGACTGGGCCATTATCTGGGCAATGCCGCCGATGCTCTCATGATGGCCTGATGAGACTGGGCCATGGCCTGCTGAGACTGGGCCAGACTGCGGAGTGCGGCTGCAATGTCCAGCTGGCTCTGGCACATGGCTGCCTATGAGAGGGCAGCCTTGTCCTGGGCCACAGATGACGCGTGCACATGAAGCCCCATGCCTTGCATAACCTGACCCATGGCCTAAACCGTTGCACCCATTGCCTCCATCGCGGACGCCACCCGTGCGGTGTCGGCCTGGGTAGCAGCCATGACCGGCACCACTCCCTGCTCCTGGACGCGGAGGGACTCCTCCACCTGCGTCTGCAGTTGCTGGAAGCCGGCCGCCATCCTGTTGTCTAGTCCCTGGGTTTCTAACTGCATCGAGTCTATTGGTGGGTCTGGTAAGTCCAGGAACCCGGGAACCGTCTGGGCGGCAGCTGGTTGCTGGGGCCGGGCTGCCCCCCCGACCGTCCGGCCCCTCGGCTGCTCCTACCTCCACCTGCTGTACCGGTGCGGCTGTGTGGTGCGCACCAGTGAGTGTCCCAGAAGCCTCATCACTAAAATGCCCAACCGAGGTGCGAGTCTCTGCGATGGTGGAGGGTGTGGGTGAGTGCAGTGACACCAAGTCTAGGTCGTCATTGGACCCAAAGTCTGGGGGCTCCTGCGTCGAGCCCGGGGCCGGTGTTCTTTCTGTCGCCCCCATCTGAGGGGCACTGTCCGGTCTGTCCATCATCTGTGTGTCACTGTCCTGGCTCGACATCCTCTGTGCATCACTGTCCTGACTGTTGTGTGCGTCAGTGTCCATCGTCTCCATTTCGGGGCTGTCGCCGTCCTGGGTGTCCGTCCTTTGTTCATCACTGTCCTGGGTCTCAGCCCTCTGTGCATCCGATTCCTGTGTCCCAATGACAGAGGAAGGCCTTCTTTGCTGTTTGTCCTCCCCGCCATGGCGTGCGTACCTGGGGGCATCGGGACCTAGCACTTGTTGGTGGCGAGCAGCGCCAGACGGTCCAGGACGATCGGTGGCAGGTCCTGGAACATACAATACAGCATGTATCATTACACACGTGGACGGGGCTGAGTGGGTGTAGTGAGGGAGGAATGGGGTGAGGGGGTGTCGCCAGGCAGGAGAATGGGGTGAGGGGGTGTATTGGGGTGGGGAACAGGGTGAGGGGGTGTAGTGGATGGGGGAATGGGGGGGAAGGTGGTGTAGCCAGGCAGGGGAGTCTCATTTGCTGGTGCACCTCCGATCTGGCAGGGGGCAACCTCCCGGTCCTCGGCTCCGCCAATGAGGTCCGGTGCCCTCTGCTCATGTACTGTGAGGGGGTGCAGTAGAGGTGAAGCCCCTCCAGTTCTCGCATACTCCCTGTGGTTGTGGGCGGTCGTCTCCTAGGGGAGGGCAGCAAAGCATCAGAGTTAGGCGGTACATAGCATCCCGCGCAGCTGTTGTCTAGATGGTGACATTGGAGCACTGGCACCCGGCCACGGCAGCTCTCCGGGGTGTGTGCAGCCCATGTGGGTCAAGAGGGCGTTTTGGCACCCCTTGGGGGGGGGTTGCTGTCACATGTGTGGGTGGTAGGGGTTGGGTGGTGCCAGGGGCACGTCTCGGTGTATTCACCCTGGCTGCCCTTGTCAGGTCGTGCATGTTCTTGCAGCACTGCTGGCCCGTCCGTGGGGTGTGCCCCATCGCGCTTACGGCCTTGCCCACCTCACACCAATTCCTCCGGACTGTGCTGGCAGCGTGTGGGTGGCCACGTCTGGTGCACAGGATCATCCTCCTCTTCTCTGCCGCGTCCAGCGCACCTCGAGGTCATGGTCCCTGAACCTCGGGACGGTACAGCGGGGGGCTTCCATCTCGCCGGTCTTGGGACTTTGCGACGCTCGCGCACATTTTATGCGATGCGGCACTGCGTCATCGGGGTGTCACGCGAATGACGCCTGTCTGGCGCCACGCCCCCCGCGCTGCTGACCGTGCCCGTGCTGGCCCCTTTTGCGGGCCAGAATTAGTTGTCGGGCCATCCCATTCACGCCATCGTAAAACGCGGCGGCGTTTATGACGGGGTGGACACTCTGCCGCGGGATGAGAGAATCCTGCCCAGGATGCTGGATAAACTCAACACGTCTGCCACCATCTATCAGGAGAGAAACAGAGCTAATGTTTCGAGTCCATAGACTCTTCATCAGAATTATATAGAAATAGCCCATCTCAAACAGGCTAGGGTCAAAATTGAAGGTTCAGATTAAATTCTCTACCACAGAAAGCTGTGGAGGCCAAGTCACTGAATATATTGAGAAGAAAGTATATAGATTGTGTGACATCACCCTGGGCTAGTGAGCAGTCAATTCTAGCCCCACAGGCCCCGGAATCCCAACATAAGTGAATTAACCAATAATTTGTAAGTTTTCCTTTGACCCTCGACTGCTCCAATGACTTACAGGCTCAGATTTGTCAGTAAAACATTTTTAAAACTTTATAATAAGAGAAGAGATAAACATGCAATGGAAACAGAACAATGGTTTACTAATCTAGCTATTCCCCAAACCCCATCCAATTCTCCACCCAGACACACACAAGACAGACAGACGGTGAGCAGGTAGTAAAGGTTAAAAAACTAACAGGGATTAAAAGGGCGATCAATCATTGCTGCTGAAGTGGTAGTCTTTGGAGTTGACGATTTTGAAAACATTGGTTGGTTTGGATCTTTTAGAATCTGCCTTCAACTAGACCTATCAGGCTGCAGGAATTACTCTGGAATTTACTTGTACACGCCTCCACCAGATCTACCTGAGAGCTTAAAAGAGGGTTTTCCACCCATTCTGCCCCTGGAATGTTTGCCTGTTCTTTCTGCAGATCAAGATTAACTGTAGTGAAGAGAAAGTAAAAGGTCCTTTATTCCAGACCGCTAGAGATCTCAGGGGTGAGCAATCAGCACTGTGCCTTCCCCAGCCTTCTATCTCGGGGCTAGGCTTTCACAGGACTGGCTTGGTAGAGAGAGTGTTTTAACTTGCCAGCCTGAGCTGTTAGAGAGAGTGTTTCAAATCTGCTTCTGCTGCTCTTGAGATTAAAGCAGAACCTCTTCTTCCCAATGTACTGGATTAAAATGGAGCCGGTGTTTTTCTCCCCAGAAACCTGTGAGGTGGTCCACTAATCACAATCAAGAATAGAATATGTCCTGGAATCCCAGAAGAGTCTATTGGCTGCTAGCCAAGTCAATCAACGTGATAGTATGGGACTAATCCACACAGCACACTGCATGGAGGGGAATCTCTTGGGCCAGTCCAATGAGCAGCTTGCAGCAGCGGGGGGTGGGAGGGGTGAGGGTGGGTTGCAAGCATCTGTATTTTAACCAGAATCTGCAATGTTGCAGCAGCTAGCAAGACAGTAATTAAAAAGGAAACCAGGATCAGACAAGGATTTAAAAGAGATTCCTTATAATTTTTAGATTCAAGAGTTGTCAAGGTGTTGAGATAGAGGATTGTGAAGTCGTGACACAATATCAGGTACCTGGTGGTAATGAAGAACAAAGCGTTTATTGGCTACTAACCAGGGTAACTTATGTACAGGCATAGAGTCCGCAATGTAGACTTGTCTCCTGGGTTTACTCTGGCCAGGACCCTGCCCCCCGGGACCAGTGCTGATCTGTCATTAGTCATTAGTCAGGATTTGCACATTCCTGCATGATAGGCCCTAAGCCAGTCACATGGACCATGAGGGCATGCCCCTTAAAGTGGCTGCGTTACCACATCCCCCCCCCCCTTAAGTCCCTCAATTAATGTACTTACAATCTGGATATATTAAATAATTATATACAATATAGGGCTGAGGAAATATGAGGGAAGAGAGTCCAAAACATTCCATCAGAGCGCTAATATATCGGGAGATTTCTTTAGTCTTATGGACTGTCTTAATCCCCTAATCGGCTTATCCAACTCGGAGGTAATGACATTATCACTCTGAGCAGGATGTTCTGGGGGTTCACCAACCCGCTGGGTTATTCTCTCCTGTATTTTGTTCCTGGATCATCGATGGGGCCTCCACAAGACTCCTGAGCCCACTTTGTTCCGGCTCTGTTCTGAGATTAGGGTTGTGGTACCTCCGGCTTCTCACATGGTCTAAGTGTTTTCTTACTGACCTGTTTTTCAAGTCCACTACATATGAAACTGGGTTCGACTTGGACACGATCTGACCTGGTAAACATAGCGGGCCGAGGCAAAATTCCTGACAAGGACCAGGTCGTCCGCTTGGAAAGATCTGCCCCTTTTTCATGATGTGTGTTGTTTCCTCTGGGAGACCTGTCATGTCACCACCCTCCCTGCCAAATTGGGGAAGACCAAGTCTAACCAGGTCGTTACACAATGGTCCATCAGCGGTTCTGCTGGTGTGGGGCCCGTAGTAGCATGGGGGCTAGTATTTTAAGAAAAAGGAGTGTTGACCAACTTCAGGCATAATGGTCAATTGGACTCCTTCTTCATAGCTGCCTTAAACGTTTGTACAGCTCTCTCCACTAACCCGCTTGAGGCAATGTGATGAACGCCATTCATTCTTACAAAATGCTGAAAGTTGTCCGCAGTGAAGGAAGTGCCGCTGTCAGACATTATTACCTCAGGTAGGCAAAGCAAACACCCGACCCACCACATGGTCTCTAGTGTGGCCGCCGAGGTCATTGTTCCCACCTCCTGAACCTCCAACCACTTTGAATAGACGTCGAACAAAACGAGGAACATCTTGCCCATGAAAGGACCAACGACATCCATGCGTACCCTCGTCCATAGGTGATCAGGCCACTCCCAAGGGCAGAGGTTGGATATAGAGAGCAGTGTCTGCTGTGTCTGGCAAGAGCCGCACTCATACACCATGTGTTAAATATTCTTATCTATGCTAGGCCACCAGATGTAGCTATGAGCGAGCATTTTGTCTGTCCAGGATGGGCACTGTGTTATTTTTTGCAACAGCAGCTCTCATGCCGTTGGTAGTACTACCACTCAGAAAACCCAGAGTATGACACCATCCTCACAACTGTGTCTGTCCATAAGAGTCAGGTACGGTCTTAGTTGATCAGATTTATCATGGTGCCAACTGGTTAAGATCAGGTGTTTCACCTTGGACAGGATTGGGTCACATTGTGTCCAATTATTCATGTGCCCAGCCGAAACTAGCAGTGTCCAAAAAGTTCAATGCTAATTCGACTTCTTGAGGTACTGATAGGTTGCCAGGTTCTTTGGAAATGGGAGACGACCCAATGCATCAGCATTCGAAGTCTGTGTACCTGGCCAATGCTGAAAGATGTAGTCATAGGCCGGCAGCAACAAGTCCCACCACTGTACTCTGGCAGAGACAATTGCAGGTATTGGCTTATCCTCACGAAGCAGTCCCAGCAGGTGGTCAGTTATTATTGTGAAATGTCGCTTGTAAACATACTGGTGAAATTTCTTAATGCCGTAGATTATGGCAAAGCCTCTTTCTTAATTTGCGCTTATTTATGTTCAGCATCAGATAGCGTTCTTGAGTCAAAAGCAATTGGCCTCACTGAGCCACCCTCCATTGTATTGGATAGAACTGCCCCTATCCCATACAGCGAAGCATCAGAGGTCAGAATGATGGGTTTTCACGGGTCAAAATGAACCAGTCAGTGCGAAGATTGCAAGACCTGCTTAACGTATTGGAAGGCTTGCTCCTGTGGCTCCTTCCAATGCCAACACTGGTGTTTTCTGAAGCGCATATACAATAGTGCCAATGTCATTGAGAGATTCGGAACAAAACGACCAGAATAGACTTTTATCATCCCGAAGAAGGACTTTAATTTTGCCACATTGTTGGGTGCCAGAACCGCTCTCATGTCTCTCACCTGGTCTTCGAGTGGGTGCAGGCCCTTTAAGTCACTTTGAAATCTTGGTAAATGACCTCACTAGCTTGGAAAGTAGACTTCTCACTGTGGAGTCGGATTGCTGCATCTCTGAATTTTCTCAACACCTCTTCTAAACTTGCCAGGTGCTCTTCATGTGATGTTCCTGTTACACAAAAGCCATCCAAGTAAACCGTAACCTTCAAAATACCCTTTAGCAGACTCTCACTGTGCATGGGAATATCGCACAGGCCGAGGAGATGCTAAAGGGTAATCCAGTGCATTGAAAAGAGGCCTTTATGCGTGTTAATTGTCGCAAATTTTTGGGAATACTCATCCAGTTCCAGTTGCAAGTATGCATGACTGAAGTCGAGTTTAGTGCATGTGAGTTCCCCCACCAACTTCACAGAAAGGTCTTTAATTTATGGAATTTGGAGTTTATCTACTTGGCTGCCTGGCTGATTGTAAACTCGCAGGCCCTACATATCCTTAGGCAGTGGTCTGGCTTTAATACAGGAATTTATGCCTGCCGCCCATTCAGAAATCCGAACCTGAACATCTTCAGACACTAAGGGCAATTTAGCATGGCTAAACCACCTAACCTGCACATCTTTGGATTGTGGGAGGAAACCGGAGCACCCGGAGGAAACCCACGCAGACACGGGGAGAACGTACAAACTCCACACAGACAGTCACCCAAGACTGGAATCAAACCAGGGTCCTTGGGATTGTGAGGCAGCAGTGCTAACCACGCTGCCACTGTCTGTAATGGAATTCACTTACAAGTGGAAGGTAGTTGTAAGGAAAAAGACAATATTGATTAAAATGTTTCCCCCGGCAACAAAGACAGCTTGGATGTAAAGAAGTCACTGATTTAGCAAGTGTCCCCAGTGATGGCTTTGATGGATCTGGTGGTAGAATGCCACAGTCAATGTCATACCACGGGCACAGCTGGCAATGGGGTGAGAGTTTCCCAGACCTCGGACTCCATGAGGTGCCATAATGTAGCAACTCCCTCCCTTGATCTGTGAAGTGCCAATAAAAAAAAGCAAATTTCTTCAGACCTCCCCTCGGTGCGGTCTGGAGCAAACTGCACCTGGGCCAGATGTTTGGGGGTACAGTTGCACCTGTCTAGCCTCCCTCTCCGGGAATTCCCCTTACCTCTTCCCGATCCTTGCACTGCCGTGGGAATGCTTGAGAGCAGCTCTGACGCTGCTTGCAAACAAGGCAGCAGCTGTCAGCAAGACTGTGATGGGAAAAGGATTTGGGGAAAATATGCAAAAACACAGCACAAAACAACAGAGAGAATTGCAATAAGATACTTTAAAAAAGCAAAACACAAAACCCTTCAATGAAATGGTGAGTAAAAAGCTGGAACGTTCCAGACAAAGACCAGCAAGCCCGAGGGGGAGGCATGTTGGAGGCAATATTGAAGGCTTAAAATATTGAATTTGATTACTCCAACACCTGTGAAATTGTCTTGGCTGAGGAGTAAGGGAGCCTCACTCTCTCACATTTTTGGGAGGTCTCCTGAAGCAAGAAGCTTTAGACACGATGAAAAGGAATTTTAACCTAGACCTGATTTCCATTGGGAAGCTATTTGGGAAAGTTTATATCTCAGCTTGAACTGCCAACTCTGGGCGGACATGTTCCTGGAGGTTTCATCATGTGACCCTTGCCCCACTGTGTCCCATCCCCACCTTTGGTCTCCGATATGTCCATTCTCTTGCCATGTCAATAGCAAACAGAGCATACTCTTCATTATCCAACTGAACGGTGCTTCACCATCCGTCACACAATCCTTTTCTCTCTTCTCCATAGTATTTTTATAACTAATTAAATGGGTGCAAAGAAATTATTTTGTTTGTGGGCCTATGATTTCTTTCTGTTATATACTTGCATCAGTCGCCAGGAAATTAATCTTTAATCTCTGGATGCTCTTGGGGAAGCCCAGAGGGTTGGCGACCATATTCCAATCTGGCGGAGACTGCCAGTGGGCATGCAAGCCTCGCGTATATGCGACCGGTTGACGTCCCTCCACGGAACATACGTGAGGAGGGATCAGAGCAGTTGCTAAGACAGCAAGCTTGGGTGTCCTTAGAATACATCGAACCCCAACAGTGCAGATGAAGGCCATTTGGCCCACTGAGTCTGCACCGACTCGACCAAGAGCACCGTACCTAGGCCCACCTCTGCAGGTTAACAATGCAAATGAAGCTGCATGGTGGCGCTATGGTTAGCACTGCTGCCTCACAGCATTGAGGACCCGGGTTCGATCCCAGATAAGGTCAATGCCCATGTGGAATTTGCACATTCTCCCTGTGTCTGCATGGGTCTCTGCCCCACAACTCAAAGATGTGCAGGGTAGAACAAAGAACAAAGAACAAAGAAAATTACAGCACAGGAACAGGCCCTTCGGCCCTCCCAGCCTGTGCCGATCCAGATCCTTTATCTAAACCTGTCGCCTATTTTCCAAGGATCTACTTCCCTCTGTTACCCACCCATTCATATATCTGTCTAGATGCATCTTGAATGATGCTATCGTGCCCGCCTCTACCACCTCCACTGGCAATGCGTTCCAGGCACCCACCACCCTCTGCGTAAAAAACTTTCCACGCACATCTCCTTTAAACTTTCCCCCTATCACCTTGAAATCGTGACCCCTTGTAATTGGCACCCCCACTCTTGGAAAAAGCTTGTTGCTATCCACCCTGTCCATACCTCTCATAATTTTGTAGACCTCAATCAGGTCCCCCCTCAACCTCTGTCTTTCCAACGAAAACAATCCCAATCTACTCAACCTTTCTTCACAGCTAGCACTCTCCATACCAGGCAACATCCTGGTGAACCTCCTCTGCACCCTCTCTAAAGCATCCACATCCTTCTGGTAATGTGGTGACCAGAACTGCATGTAATATTCCAAATGTGGCCGAACCAAAGTCCTATACAACTGTAATATGACCTGCCGACTCTTGTACTCAATACCCCATCCGATGAAGGCAAGCATGCTGTATGCCTTCTTGACCACTCTATCAACCTGCGTTGCCACCTTCAGGGTACAATGGGCCTGAACTCCCAGATCTCTCTGTCCATCAATTTTTCCCAGGACTCTTCCATTGACCGTATAGTCCGCTCTTGAATTAGATCTTCCAAAATGCATCACCTCGCATTTGCCTGGATTGAACTCCATCTGCCATTTCTCTGCCCAACTCTCCAATCTATCTATATTTTTCTGTATTCTCTGACAGTCCTCCTCGCTATCTGCAACTCCACCAATCTTAGTATCATCTGCAAACTTGCTAATCAGACCACCTATACCTTCACCCAGATCATTTATGTATATCACAAACAACAGTGGTCCGAGCACGGATCCCTGTGGAACACCACTAGTCACCTTTCTCCATTTTGAGACACTCCCTTCCACCACTACTCTCTGTCTCCTGTAGCCCAGCCAGTTCTTTATCAATCTAGCTAGTACACCCTGAAACCCATACGACTTCACTTTTTCCATCAACCTGCCATGGGAAACTTTATCAAACGCCTTACTGAAGTCCATCTACAGCCCTTCCGTCATCAATTAACTTTGTCACTTCCTCAAAGAAGTCTATTAGGTTTGTAAGAAATTACCTTTCCTGCACAAAACCATGCTGCCTATCACTGATAAGTCTATTTTCTTCCAAATGTGAATTGATCCTATCCCTCAGTATCTTCTCCAACAGTTTCCCTACCACTGACGTCAAGCTCAGAGGTCTATAATTCCCTGGATTATCCTTGCTACCCTTCTTAAACAAAGGGACAACATTAGCAATTCTCCAATCCTCTGGGACCTCACTCGTGCTCAAGGATGCTGCAAAGATATCTGTTAAGGCCCGAACTATTTCGTCCCTCGCTTCCCTCAGTAACCTGGGATAGATCCCATCCGGACCTGGGGACTTGTCCACCTTAATGCCTTTTAGAATACCCAAAACTTCCCCCTTCCTTATGCCGACTTGACCTGGAGTATTTAAACATCCATCCCTAGCCTCAACATGTCCCTCTCCTTGGTGAATACTGATGCAAAGTACTCATTAAGAATCTCACCCATTTCCTCTGACTCCACGCATAAATTCCCTCTTTTGTCTTTGAGTGGGCCAATCCTTTCTCTCGTTACCCTCTTGCTCCTTATATACGAATAAAAGGCTTTGGGATTTTCCTTAACCCTGTTTGCCAAAGATATTTCATGACCCCTTTTAGCCCTCTTTATTGCGCGTTTGAGATTTGTCCTGCTTTCCCGATATTCCTCCAAAGCTTCATCAGGTTTAAGTCGCCTAGATCTTATGTATGCTTCCTTTTTCATCTTAGCTAGTCTCACAATTCCACCCGTCATCCATGGTTCCCTAATCTTGCCATTTCTATCCCTCATTTTCACAGGGACATGTCTGTCCTGCACTCTAATCAATCTTTCCTTAAAAGACTCCCACATTTCAAATGTGGATTTACCCTGAAACAGCTGCTCCCAATCCACATTCCCTACCTCCTGCCGAATTTTGTTATACTTGGCCTTTCCCCAATTTAGCACTCTTCGTTTAGGACCACTCTCATCTTTGTCCATGAGTATTCTAAAACTTACGGAATCGTGATCGCTATTCCCAAAGTAATCCCCGACTGAAACTTCAACCACCTGGCCGGGATCATTCCCCAATACCAGGTCCAGTATGGCCCCTTCCCAAGTTGGACTTTTTACATACTGCTCTAAAAAACTCTCCTGGATGCTCCTTACAAATTCTGCTCCATCTACGCTTCCAACACTACATGAGTCCCATTCAATGTTGGGGAAGTTATTCCGATTGCTCCTACATTTTTCTATAATCTGTCTACATATTTGTACCTCTACGTCACGCTCGCTTTTTGGAGGCCTGCAGTGAAGTCCCAACAATGTTACTGCACCCTTCCTATTTCTTAGCTCTACCCATATTACCTCAGTGCTCGAATCCTCCATCGTGCCCTCCTTAATCACAGCTGTGATATCATCTCGGACCAGTAATGCAACTCCTTCACCCCTTTTACCTCCCTCTCTATCCCTCCTGAAGCATCTATACCCTGGGATATTTAGTTTCCAGTCTTGCCGTTCCTTCAACCAAGTGTCAGTAATACCAATAACATCATATTCCCAGGTACTAATCCAAGCCCTAAGTTCATCTGCCTTACCTGCTACACTGCTCGCATTAAAAAAAATGCACCTCAGACCACCTGTCCCTTTGCATTCATCATCTCTTCCCTGTCTACTCTTCCCCTTAGTCACATTGAGTTTATTATCTAGTACCTTACTGGCTTTAGTTGCTGCCTCTTTACTGACCTCTAACTTCCTAATCTGGTTCCCATCCCCCTGCCACATTAATTTTAAACCTCCCCAACAGTGTTAGCAAAAGCACCCCCTAGGACATTGGTTCCAGTCCTGCCCAGGTGTAAACCATCTGATTTGTAATGGTCCCACTGCCCCAGAACCGGTTCCAATGTCCCAAAAATCTGAACCCCTCCCTCCTGCACCATCTCTCAAGCCACGTATTCATTCTGACTATTCTTGAATTTCTACTCTGACTGTCTCGTGGCACTTGTAGCAATACAGAGATTACTACATTTGAGGTCCTACTTTGTAACTTATCTCCTAACTCCCTAAATTCTGATTGTAGGACCTTATCCCGTTTTTTACCTATACCGTTGGTGCCTATATGCACCACGACAACTGGCTGTTCACCCTCCCCCTTCAGTATGTCCTGCAGCTGATCTGAGGCATCCCTGACCCGTGCACCCGGGAGGCAACGTACCATTTGGGAGTCTCGTTTTCAACCACAGAAACGCCTGTCTACTCCCCTTACGATTGAATCCCCTATGACTATAGCTCTGCCAGTCTTTTTCCCGCCCTTCTGTGCAGCAGAGCCAGCCACGGTGCCATGAGCCTGGCTACTACTGCCTTCCCCCGGTGAGTCATCTCCCCCAACAGTATCCAAAACGGTATACCTGTTTTGGAGGGAGATGACCACAGGGGACACCTGCACTGCCTTCTTGCTGTTCCTCTGCCTTTTGGTCACCCATTCCCTGTCTCCCTCACCAATCCTAATCTGCGGTGTGACCAACTCACTGAACATGCTATCCACGACCTCCTCAGCATCGCGGATGCTCCAAAGTGAGTCCATCCGCAGCTCCAGAGCCGTCATTTGGTGTAACAGGAGCTGCAGCTGGACACACTTCCTGCACATGAAGGAGTCAGGGGCATCGGCCGCGACCCTGAACACCCACATTGAGCACGAGGAGCATAACACGGGTCTGGGATCTCCTGCCATTTTTACACTTTACCTTAGCTGATTATAAATATAATATCAAATAATGAATAAGTGAAAGGAATAAAGATTTTTCTTACCAATCGCAATACTTACCAACATGCGGCGAGTTAAATTTCTCCCAGCTACTGCTAATTGGAGCACTTTCCTTACCAGCCAATCAGGTCACTGCTTTGCTGTGATGTCACTCTTCAAGGTAAATTTTTAAAGTTTTTAAAGAGGTAAACTTTCCTTCCCAACTGACCCCTGGCCACTGCCCCCGCCGAAAATCTGAAGGCCGCTTCTCCGGCAGCTGTGTCCCCGCCGTTCTCCTTGCGCTCTTTCACTGTGTCCCCGCCGCTCTCCTCGGGCTCTTTTATCCTGTGTCCCCGCCGCTCTCCTCGCGCTCTTTCACTATGTCCCCGTCGCTCTCCTCGCGCTCTTTTATCCTGTGTCCCCGCTGCTCTCCTCGCGCTCTTTCACTGTGTCCCCGCCGCTCTCCTCGCGCTCTTTTATCCTGTGTCACCACCGCTCTCCTCATGCTCTTTCACTGTATCCCCGCCGCTCTCCTCGTGTTCTTTTATCCTGTGTCCCCGCTGCTCCCCTCGCGCTCTTTCACTGTGTCCCCACCGCTCTCGTCACGCTCTTTCACTGTGTCTCCGCTGCTCTCCTCGCGCATGCAAAAATTGTCCCTTAATTGAAAAAGAATTGGGCACTTTAAATTTACTTGAAAAAATTAATGCAAATGCGTGGAAACATTCAGGAGCAGCTAAGGAACTTCCTCATTTTTGATAGCCCAGTGACAGCTTTAAAATTGAGCCAGATGAATTTGGCACCTTTTAAATCAGCTCTTGGGCCTGCTCAGCGAGTTCAATGCTGTCGAGTCTTGGAATGCATGGACTCACTCACATATCCTACCAATTCCTTACAGATATTACAGTATGGATGATATTGTGGACCCCACAGCAGCTTTCCTTGTGCTGCTGCTGGTGGCGATCCAGGCGCCCAGATGCCGGAGAAGGTGGCAGCAGCAGGGTTGATGCAGGTTCATGGAGGCAGCCCATGCGTAGGGGCTCGCCCCCACATCCTGAGGACCTGGCTGCCCATCAGGCCAGGGAGGGACTCAGAGGGCAGGTCAACGATGGCCCAAGATGTGCAGCTGTCGCTGGTCAGTTCAGGTGATGTTGGGCAGCATGTGCCGCAGGAGGCTCCGCCTCAACAAGGGGGTAGTGTGGCACTTGCGCCATGTTCTTGCGGACTTTCCAACCCATGGAGAAGAAGGATACCCGCTCCCAGTGGCCGTGAAGGTCACCGCAGCACTTAACCTCTTTGCCATCAATTCACTCCAGGGCTCCAGAGGGAACTTGTGTGCCATTTCACAGCCTATAACCCACAGGGCAGCACCGTGGTGCAGTAGTTAGCACTGCTGCCTCAAGGTGCCAAGGACCTGGATTCGATCCCGGTCCCAGGTCACTGAGTTTGCACATTCACCCTATGTCTGCGTTGGTCTCATCACCACAGCTCAAAGATGTTCACGGTACGTGGATTGGACTTGCTAAATTGCTCTTTAATTGGAAAGAAAATGAATTTGGTACTAAAATTTTTTAAATAAAACCTGTTACCCACAAATGCATCCGTGAAGTCACAATGCCCAGGTATAACCATGCATCAGGCTATATAATATTTGATCTGGATTAAGCCCATCAAGATGCCTCGGCCGCCGGGGTTCCCCAGGTCCAGTGGGTAATAACATGTCACCTTGCACACACTGGTATAACAGGGAGTTTCCCTTCATTAACAGGAAAGGGTTCCACTCCCTGAATGTTCAACCCGTGTGCGACCACCACCTCAGCATCATGCACATGTATGCACGCTTCCCAGAGATTGTGCATCCTGGGACACTCGGAGAACCCCAGCATCTTCGAGGGACACCCCAAGATGACCAGTTGGTTTTTGACAGATAAGGGATACTTGCTGAGGACCTGGCTAATGATGTCAGCACGAAGGTCGGAGACCGAAGCGGAGACCTACGATAACGAAGCCCATGTTGCCACTCGTGCTGTCATTGGGCGGTGCATCGGACTGCTCAAAATGTGGTTCCATAAGACCACAAGACCATATTCCGAAGCCTCGACCGCTCTGATTCTGCATTGCAGCGCACCCCGCAGAGGGTCGACTGCTTTGTGGTGGTCTGCTGTGCCCTCCACAACATGACACAGCAGCGGGCGGCATGCTGGAGGAGGAGGAGGAGGAGGGGGAGGGACATGCGGCCTCATCTGAGGAGGAGGACGGTGAGGGGCTGGAGCAGGAAGGGCTTGATGACGGGGGGTGCGGGGGGTTTGCAGGCCAGCCTGCTATGCGGAATAATGTGACAGAGCCTTGACATGTCTCAGGTGTAACATTTTTTATTTGTGAACACACAAACCCTAACTGTCCCGACCTAATGATGGTACCTCCCTTTGCCCTCCCAGTGCCAATCAGTGATCCTCAATCTTCTTAATCCTCCGTGCTCTGCTGCTATGTCTAGGTGTGTCCCCGGGTGCATATTAGAGGTGAAGGCAACCTGATACTTTACACGTCCTGTGGCTTTTGATACCCCTGGTGGGCGTCCTCCGGGGGCCCTGGGGCTAGAGGGCTCCAGTTGCCCCCAGCAACTGGGACATGCTGTCAAGGCACTCAGCCATGGCCGTCAATGACTGAGCCGTGCCTTCTTCCTGCATTGGACTGCGGTCCTCCCGGTCACACTGCCCGAACTGACGGCCACTGCCATTGCCTCCCAGTCAGCATTACTGGCCCTGTGGCTGATACTCCAACCCCCTCTGGCAACAGGGTGTCCCATCTCGACTGCACGGTGTCCAGGTGCCTGACCAGGTCGGCATCACTGAAACGTGGAGCATGTCTCTGAGGTGGCGTGGCCGTGTGCTGTCTGGAGTGTGTTTGCAGGCAATGGTTTATATGCTGCTCCCACTTATTAGCGGAGAGCTGCTGGGCGCAGTCCAGGCAAATCTACTGGTGGGATGGCCGTTTCCACCATGAAGCCCGTGGGGGATTATTTCTGACACTAATTAACATTAGATCCCAGCCATTCGCCGGGGCACAAGTCGGGAGGCACCCGGAAAGTCGCGCTTGCTACTGCATTTAGTGCTTCCCCTGTTATTTAGAACGGTGGAATCAGAGATTGATGTAAAGTCAGAATCTGGTGGGTTGTCTCTGCTGGTCCGAGTGCTGCAGGGAAACCAGGGAAACTTCACAGCCATCTTGCAATAGAATGTCATTTAGCACACTGGGCTAAATCACTGGCTTTTAAAGCAGACCAAGGCAGACCAGCAGCACGGTTCAATTCCTGTACCAGCCTCCCCGAACAGGCGCTGGAATGTGGCGACTAGGGGCTTTTCACAGTAACTTCATTTGAAGCCTACTTGTGACAATAAGTGATTTTCATTTCATTATTTGACTGTTCAAATTGTTGCAGTTTCTGAATTCATTTTTATGTCCTCCAAGAAGAGACAAGGCATCCCTCAATAGGAACAAGATAAAAAAACTCTAACCCTTCAAAATGTGTGGAAACTGATCTTTTCACTGGGAGTGTTTGATGGTGACAGTGTAGAGGGAGCTTTACTCTGTGTCTAGCCCCGTGCCGTACCTGTCCTGGAAGTGTTTGATCTGGATGGTTTTGAAGGAAGCTTTACTCTGTATTTAACTCTTACAGCAGAATGATCAGATGTAATAACACCTATTGATTGATAACTCTGAAATTATCCACCTCAAGTTCATTTCAAAATAATGGAACTTGCTTAATTATTTTTCTTCACTCAATGACAGAGCACTAATTCCCAAGCAAAACATGCACAAATTGATTTTGTAAAATGTGTTCCTACAATTGCCAAGGCATTTTACCTTGGCAATGAAATGGAAATCTTTGGATACTAAGGGGCAAATTAGCATGGCTAATCTACCTAAACTACACATCTTTGGACTCTGGGAGGAAACTCACGCAGATACGAGGAGAACATGCAAACTCCACACAGACAGTGACCTGAGGCTGGAATTGAACCTGGGTTCCTACTTCTGTGAGGCAGCACTGCTGACCACTGTGCTACCATGCCATTGACTGTTCGCTATTTAATTTTTCGATTTTTTTTCCTCTCATAGTAGGGATTCCATTATATTTCCTATTATTGCTATTAAATGGACTGGTCCTTAGTTTCCTGCATATTTTAAAATTCTCTTCTTCATGTGTGTCTCTGGCAAGGCCAGCATTTGTTGCCCATCCCTAATTCCCCTTGAACCTGTGCAGCTTGCAAGTTAAATGTCAATCACATTGCTGTGGGTCTGGAGTCAAATTTAGGCCAGACCAGGTAAAGACGGCAGATTTCCTTCCCTAAAGGGAAGGAATGAACAGGATGACTTTTTACAAAATAATTCATGATAGACAGCCACCATTACTGAGACTACTTTTCAATTCCAGATTTACTCATATACTTTAAATTCCACCAGCTCACATGGGGGGATTTAAACCGATGTCCCCAGAGAATTAGCCTGGACCTCTGGATTACTAGTCTAGTGACATTCTACCACCATTGTCCCCAAAAAGGGAGTTATGGTCCATCGCTTTGTAATTATAGGTGTAACACTACCTTTCCACCAGACTTCTGCCACAGCACTTTTTTCAAATGAATAAGTAAATATATGTAATAGTGCCTCTGCTATCTTTTCCCCACATTCTTTTAAAATGCATGAATGCAATCTGTCTGGACCATGAGTCTTTGAGTTTGATTATTTTATTTACCATTTATTCTCTTCCTATTTTAGATGCGGTTATAAAATTACTCGTCTTTGTTCTCCATAGAAGCATACATAGAAAATAGAAGCAGGAGGAGGTCATTCGGCCCTGTAAGCCTGCTCCATCATTCATTATGATGATGGCTGATCATGGATGATCAAGTCTAATACCCTGATCCAGCCTTTCCCCCCCACATCCCTTTAGCCCCAAGGGCTGATTTAGCACAATGCGCTAAACATCTGGCTTGTTATGCAGAACAAGGCCAGCAGCGCAGGTTCAATTCCCTTATCGGCCTCTCCAAACAGGTGCCAGAATGTGGTGACTAGGGGCTTTTCACAGTAACTTCTCATTGAAGCCTACTTGTGACAATAAGTGATTATTATTATTAGCTTTATCTAATTCCTTCTTGAAATTACACAAGGTTTTGGCCTCAGCTACTTTTTGTGGTAGCGAATTCCACAGATTCACCACTCTCTGGGTGAAGAAATCTCTCCTCACCTCAGTCCTAAAAGGTTTACCCCTTATCCTCAAATTCTGGCCCCTAATTCTGGACTCCCCCATCATCGGGAACATTCTTTCTGAATCTACCCTGTCTAAAGCTGCTAGAATTGTATTGTTTCCTATGAGATCCCCTCTCACTCCTCTAAACTCCAATGAATATAATCCTAACCGAATTAGTCTCTCCTAATATGACAGTCCCGCCATCCCAGGAATCAGCCTGGTAAACCTTCGCTGCACTCCCTCCATAGCAAGAACATCCTTCCTCAGATAAGGACACCAAAACTGCACACAATACTCCAGTTGTGGCCTCACCTATGTCCTGTAATTGCAGTAAAACATCCCTATTCCTATACTCAAGTCGTCTCACTATGATGGCCAACCTATCATTTGCCTTCTTTACTACCTGCACGCTTACTTTCAGTGACTGATGCATGATGACACCAAGGTCTTGCTGAGTAACCACCTCTCTCAATTTATACCCATTCAAATAATAATCTACCTTTCTATTTTTGCTACCGAAGTGGATAACCTCACATTTATTCACATTATACTGCATCTGCCATGCACGTACTCACTCACTCAGCCTGTCCAAATCCCGCTGAATCATCTCTGCATCCTCCTCACAGCTCACCCTCCCACCCAACTTTGTATCATCTGCAAATTTAGAGATAATACATTTAGTTCCCTCGTCCAAACCATTAATATATAATGTGAACAGTTGGGGTCCGAGCACAGATCCCTGCAGTCTCACACTAGTCTCTGCCTGCCAATCAGAAAAAGACCCATTTATTCCAAATTTTTGCTTCCTGTCTGCTAACCAGCTTTCTATCCATCTCAAGACTCTACCCGCAATCTCATGTGCTTTGATTTTACATAGTAATCTGCTATGTGAAGCCTTGTCGAAAGCCTTCTGAAAGTCTGAATAAACCACACCCACCGTTTCTCCCTGGTCAACTTTACTAGTTACATCTTCAAAGAATTCTTTCTGGTAGATTTGTCAAGTATGATTTCCCTTTCAGAAATCCATGCTGACTTTGTCTGATTATACCACGGTTTTCAAACTCGGTGCTATGAAATCCTTGATAATGGACTCTCGCAACTTCCCTACTGCCGATGTTAGGCTCAATGGTCTATAGTTCCTTTTCTCTCTACCTCCATTTTTGAATAGTGGAGTTATGTGATGTCATGTCCTCTTGATTCATCTCCCTGTTAAATACTGAACCAAAATAATTATTTCACATTTTACCACTTTGCTATTTTTGCCTGTGATTTTATCCCAATGAACCCTGAATAAGCTTATTCCCATCCTCACTTTCCTGTCTTTACTTACAGGCCTGTGGAGTATTTTGTTCTCAGTTATGTATCCTTAGGCTTCCATTACTTGTATTTACAAACAGAAGGTGTTGCTTGTACAGCCTTCCAAATAAAATGATCAATTTGACCACAGCAATCAAGCTCTGTCATAATTTGCATGTTGTACTTGTTAATTAGAAACAGTACGTCAGTGTGTGAGTGAGGGCATGAGTGTGTGAGTGATGCACGTGTGAGTGAGTGAATGCGTGAGATAGTGACTAAGTGAGTACATGAGTGAGCGTGTGAGTGTGTGTGTGATTGCATGAGTGAGTGTGAGTGAGTGTGTGTGAACGATTGAGTGTGTGAGTGTGTGAATGAGTGTGTGCATGAGTGACTGAGTCAGTGCATGCATAATTGAGTGAGTGAGTGAATGAGTGAGTGAGTGAATGCATGAGTGAGTGCTTGAGTGTGTGCGTGAGTGAGTTAGTGCGTGGGTGAGCAAGTGATGAGTGAATACGTGAGTGAGTGGTTGAGTGAGTGTGAGTGAATGTGTGAGTGAGTGAATATGTGAGTGTGAGTGAGCGAGTGTGTGTGTATGTGAGTGCGTGAGTGTGTGAATGAGTGAGTGCATGAGTGAGTAAGTTAATGCATGAGTTAGTCAGTGAGTGAATGAGTGAGTGAGTATGCGTGTGTGCAGGTGTACTTGTGTGTGTGCGCATGTGTGAATGAGTGTGGGTGTGTGAATGATTGTGTGTATGAATGATTTTGTGTGCCTGAATGATTGTGTACATGTGAATGATTGTGTGTATGTATGTGTGTGTGAATGGTTGTGTGTGAATGATTGTGTGTGTATGTGAATGATGGTATGTGTGTGTGTGCGAATAATTGTATTTGTATGTGTGTGAATGATTTTGTGTTTATATGTGTGAGTGAATGATCGTGTGTGCATGTATGTGAATGATTGTGCTATGTGTGAATGATTGTGTGTGTGAATGATTGTGTGTGAATGATTTTGTGCATGTGTGTAAATGATTGTGCGTGTGTGAATATGATTGATTGTGTATGTGAGTGAATGATTGTGTGTATTAATGATTGTGTGTGTGCATGTGAATGATTGTGTGTGTGTGAGTGAATGATTGTGTATGAGTGTGTATGAGTGAGAGTGTGAATGTGTGTGTGAATAATTGTGTGTGAGTGTGAGTGATTGTGTGTGTGTGTTTGTGTGAATGATTGTGAGCGAGTTTGTGCGTGTGAATGATTGTATGTGTGTGAATGATTGTGTGAGTGTGTGTGGGTGAGTGTGTGAATCATTGTGTGTGAAAGTGAGTGCGTGCTTGTGTGAGTGAGTGTGTATGAGGGAGTGTGTGTGAATGATCGTGTGACTATGTGTGTGTGTGTGTGAATGATTGCGCACATGATGTGTGTTCCATGAACCGGGTACTTGCTTCTGGTTAGCTAGATATTCTTACCGCAAAACAAGTTGCATATTTTAAGGTGAGGGACAATTCAGATTGAAATACCAGATTATCTCTTTTGTACCAAATCTGAGTCACTTCAGGGTGGTGTGAAACTTGACCTTTTAAAATAAATGAAAGATTGCCTCTTCAACTTGAGCTGTGTGTCTCCAGCGTCACTCAGTGCCTGGACAAGACAATCCAAGAATGGATCTTATTCACATCTTCCTGCAAAATAATATGGCACTTTGTGAACAGATTCTTGTCTAATATTTTCATTTATTGGTCATTTTGTCCTAAAAACCTTACTGGAGAAGTTCACCAATGACTGGTGATATTTGAGGATATAGTTTTCAATCATTGGTGATCCTCGTGCTAAACTAGTGCAATTTTATGATGCTGTGCACTGTTATCTATTAAGAACAGGATTGGTTCTGTCCAATCTCATTTCACCTAAGTGCAGGAATACATTGAGAGACAGTAAGACATCCTGGACCAGGCTCTTTGCAATAATCAAATATTCTATAATAGCCAAAATAAGTAATCTCACTTTTCGATAAACAAAGTGCCATGTTATTTTGCTTAATCACTGTAATAAATACCTCATAGTACAGAAATACTATGCTTGAAAATGTTTCTGACTGACAGCCATTCTCATGGGCAAAGTTAGTCCTGTCAGTCAGTTGTAATAACAACAGGAGATGATGAAAACTGTTGCAGTCCTGTGTATGAAGTAACAGCTGTTTCTAAAGAAGAGTCAGATGGCCCAGTGTACCTGTGTGTAAAACTCCAGAGTGTAGACTCACAGGCATTATCTTCGGCCCAACGCACAAGATATCAGTTAGGTCCACTCACGGGACACCAATGTTCATTTCAACTGTGGACGAAGCGAGTTTAATCCTAGGCACAACAGTCACCAAGGATTATGATCATCTGTTGCGAAGAGTCATTCGCAATGAGTAGGTTTTGAGACTCAGAGGATTTGTTCATTGAACAAACAATTTACCCTGACATCCAGTCTTAAAGGATCAATGGTCTCCACTGAATTGTCCTCACAAAGCACTCTGAGCCAATGAATTACATCTGCAGTCACATTTTTTTTAAACAGGCAAATTTTAATTCCTGCACAACCAAGGGCCAGAGTTAGCAAAGAGATCATTAACCAGGGGCGTCATACTCCGGCCCCCCAGCGGGTCGGTGAATGGCCGTTGGCCGCCGTGAAATCCGCCCCTGCCGCCCGCCGAAGTCGCCGAAAGGAGAAAAGTCGGCGGGGCGTCAATGGCGCCGCAGACCTCGGAGAATGGCACGGGTGGGCGCAAGGCAATCGATTTTGGGCCTGCCGATATTCTCCCGTCCAGATGGGCCGAAGTCCCGTCGACGTGATGACGGGTCACGTCGGCATAAATCAAACCTCCTTTCAATCGGCGTCAACCAGTGCTCAAGGTTTACGCCGACCAGCGTGGAGGTGGGTGACGGCCTGGGGGATTGGACGCTGGACAGGCGATGGCGTGGCCGCAGTCTGAATGTGTGGGGGAGAGGTGTGTGTCGGGTTTTGTGTGTGTGTGTGTGCGGCGGGGGGGGGGTGGTTAGAATGGGCTGGGCTCCGGGGGAGTGCCGGGAGGGGGGTTGAGTGCCGGGGACGGGAGGATGAGTGCCGGGGAGGGGGGATGAGGGGGTCCGTGCCGGGGAGGGGGGATGAAGGGGTCCGTGCCGGGGAGGGGGGGGATGAGGGGGTCCGTGCCGGGGAGGGGGATGGGGGGGTGGTTCGTGCCGGGGAGGAGGATGGGGGGGTCCGTGCCGGGGAGGAGGATGGGGGCGTCCGTGCCGGGGAGGAGGATGGCGGGGTCCGTGCCGGGGAGGAGGATGGTGGGGGGTCCGTTCCGGGGAGGGTCCATGCCGGGGAGGGGGGATGGGGGGGGGGGTCCGTGCCGGGGAGGAGGATGGGGGGGTCCGTGCCAGGGAGGGGGATGGGGGGGGGTAGTCCGTGCCGTGGAGGGGGATGGGGGGACGGGGTCCGTGCCGGGGAGGGGGACGGGGTCCGTGCCGGGGAGGAGGATGGGGTCCGTGCCGGGGAGGGGAATGGGGGGGGGGGTCCGTGCCGGGGAGGAGGATGGGGGGGTCCGTGCCGGGGAGGAGGATGGGGGGGTCCGTGCCGGGGAGAAGGATGGGGGGGTCCGTGCCGGGAAGGAGGATGGGGGGGTCCGTGCCGGGGAGGAGGATGGGGGGGTCCGTGCCGGGGAGAAGGATGGGGGGGTCCGTGCCGGGAAGGAGGATGGGGGGGTCCGTGCCGGGGAGGAGGATGGGGGGGTCCGTGCCGGGGAGGAGGATGGGGGGGTCCGTGCCGGGGAGGAGGATCGGGGGGTCCGTGCCGGGGAGGAGGATGGGGGGGTCCGTGCCGGGGAGGAGGATGGGGGGGGTCCATGCCGGGGAGGGGGGATGGGGGGGGTCCATGTCGGGGAGGAGGATGGGGGGGGGTCCGTGCCAGGGAGGGGGATAGGGGTCCGTGCCGGGGAGGAGGATGGGGTCCGTGCCGGGGAGGAGGATGGGGTCCGTGCCGGGGAGGGGGACGGGGTCCGTGCCGGGGAGGAGGATGGGGTCCGTGCCGGGGAGGGGGACGGGGTCCGTGCCGGGGAGGAGGATGGGGTCCGTGCCGGGGAGGGGGGATGGGGGGGTCCATGCCGGGGAGGGGGGATGGGGGGGGTCCGTGCCGTGGAGGGGGATGGGGCGGGTCCGTGCCAGGGAGGGGGATAGGGGGGGTAGTCCGTGCCGTGGAGGGGGATGGGGGGACGGGGTCCTTGCCGGGGAGGGGGACGGGGTCCGTGCCGGAGAGGAGGATGGGGTCCGTGCCGGGGAGGGGGGATGGGGGGGGGGGGGTCCGTGCCGGGGAGGAGGATGGGGGGGTCCGTGCCGGGGAGGAGGATGGGGGGGTCCGTGCCGGGGAGGAGGATGGGGGGGGTCCGTGCCGGGGAGGAGGATGGGGGGGTCCGTGCCGGGGAGGAGGATGGGGGGGTCCGTGCCGGGGAGGAGGATGGGGGGTCCGTGCCGGGGAGGAGGATGGGGGGGGGGTCCGTGTCGGGGAGGAGGATGGGGGGGTCCGTGCCGGGGAGGAGGGGTGCGAGGGCAAATGAGTTGGTCCACCTGGCCAGGTGCCAGCCTCCAACAGTTGGACCCATGCGGTCCATGCCACCTGGCTGGGGGGAGGAGGGGGTATGGGCAATGATGACATGTCGTCGTTTCCCCCCCCCACCCCCCCCCAACCAGGCCGTCATGTTTTCCGATCATCCAGCGATGTTGGCCGCCGTGGCGGCAGCCGCTAATGTCTATGTTGCCCTGGATGAGGAGGAGGAGGAGGAGGAGGAGCGTGCCAGAGAGGCAGCGCAGGCTGCCGCAGAGGGGCAGGCGACAGCCGCCCAGGCTGGAGGGACACCTGACCGACAGGACGAGGAGGGGGAGGAGGACATCGCGGCCCCACGGCAATGGAGGCACCCGAGGGCGCCCCGTGTGTACCGGCCCCGGCAGTCATACCAGGACCTCACGGACCGGGAATGCAGGAGGAGACTCCGGATGAGGCGGGAAACCGTGGCACACATCTGCCACCCTCTGGCACACCTGTCACCGCGTGGCACTGGCGGGGGACACCCTCTCCCCGTGTCCGTCAACGATACGGTGGCCCTGAACTTTTATGCAACGGGGTCATTCCAGGCACCGAGTGGGGACCTGTCCGGCATATCGCAGACATCGGTGCACCGGTGTATCCGGGCAGTGACAGACGCCCTATATGCCATGGCGCACCACTACATCCGCTTCCCTGTGGACCGGGCCAGCCAAGATGCCTGGGCTGTGGGCTTCTCTGCCGTGGCCGGGTTCCCCATGGTCCAGGGCGCGATTGATGGGATGCACGTCACCGTGCGGCCACCTGCAGATAACAGGGCCGTGTTCACCAACAGGAAGGGGGCCTATTCGATGAACATACAGGTTGTCTGCGACCACCGCATGATGATCCTGCACGTCTGCGCCCGTTACCCGGGCAGTGTACACGACTCATACGTGTTGTCGCGGTCATACATCGCCGGCATGTACGAGGGACGCCATCCCCGGCTGAGGGGCTGGTTGCTGGGCGACAGGGGCTACCCATTGCGATCGTGGCTGATGACGCCTATACGGAGGCCACGCAATGAGGCGGAGAACCGCTACATTGATGCCCATGTAGCGACAAGGGGAGTGATAGAGAGGTGCTTTGGCGTGCTGAAGATGCGTTTCAGGTGCCTGGACCTCTCTGGGGGCGCCCTCCACTATCGGTCAGATAGGGTCGGCCACATCATTGTGGTGTGCTGCGTCCTGCACAATATAGCCCAGCAGAAGGGCGATGTGCCGCAGGCAGAGGAGGGCGGAGTGGAGGAGCAGCAGGAAGAGGCGCAGTCCTCCCAGACGAGGGGGATGGGGGCAATAGTCAGGGCAGACGGGCTAGACACGGGCGGGTGGCTGTCCACCGTTACCGGCTGGGCCAGCGGGCACGGGACAGGCTGATAGCCGCCCGCTTCACTGACTAGATGGGCGTGGGAATCGGGTAGTATGGCCACAGACCGCACACCATGGCAACAGCCGACCACCCACACCCCCCACCCATCCACCCACCCAGCACCCTCACCTCCCTCCCCAACTCCACCCACCCCACCCGCATGCACACCACCCCCCCATTGCCGATCCACCTGCGGCACAACGGCCGGGCTCACACAGTTGCCGGTGGATGCGTGTCTATTGCAGGCCATGGAGGATGATGACAACCCGCCCTGCGATGAGCTCCTGGCTCCACATCATTGGACTATGTCTGACCCATGGCCACAGTACCACCATCCACCAGGACCATCCCTGCATGCGGCTGTGACACGACAGCGCACGGTCCCGTCCTCTGCCCGAGGGATGTTGATGGCGGCCCAGGGGGAAGGGGGCAGACTCACCTGGGGCTGAGGTAAGACCACCCCTCACACACACACTTGCGCTCAACGTACATGACACCCCCGCCCGCTTTGGACAGAGCACAAAGGCAGCTTCTGTAGGTGTAACATTGATTTTAATAATGAAAGGAGTTCATGCACGTGCCCTAGCCCCTAAAACCCATCTGTGCCCTGCACCCGTGCCAACTTACTCAGTGTCTAATTGTTTGGCCTTACGGGCCCTTTGACTACGTCTACGTGGTTCCCCAGACGGTACAGCAGAACTGGAGGTGGGCTCCTGTGATTCCTGCCCTCTGACACGGGATCCCTTTGGCGGCCGTTTCCTGGGGCGTCCTGGCCTAGATGGGCCAGGCTGCGGTCCGGGCGACTGGGATGGCGAGCTGCCAGCCTGTCCTGCCTGTTGCCCACCCGATGCACCTGGGACGGAAGGGGGGGAGTCCGAGGTGCTGCGGTGTACCGGGACCTCCCCTACAGAGGGAGCCGGGACGGACCACACCACCTCCTCCTCCCTCGGTGTGCCCGATGGCCCCCAGGCCTCTACATGGGTGGGGGATGCGTACGGACTGGCCATCCGACGCCCCCCCCAACATCTGGCGCTGCCAGTCCTGGAGGCCCGTGCTTCTATCGACAGGGGTCTGCAGGTTTGCAGCCATGGAGCTCAGGGGATTGGCAAACCCTGTCTGTGACTGTGCGACGCCGGCTCGCACATGGGCAATGGCGCCGATGCCCTCAGCGATGGCCTGCTGAGACTGGGCCATGGCCTGCAGAGACTGGGCCATGGCCTGCTGAGACTGGGCCATGGCCTGCAGAGACTGGGCCATGGCCTGCAGAGACTGGGCCATGGCCTGCAGAGACTGGGCCATGGCCTGCAGAGACTGGGCTATGGCGTTGAGCGCCTCTGCCATCTGCCGCTGGCGCTGGCTCATGGCCTCCTGTGAGAGTGCAGCCATGTCCTGGGCCACAGACGCCGCCTGCACGGAAAGCCCCAGGTCTCGCAAACCGTTCCCCATGTCTGACACCGTCGCACCCATTGCCTCCACCGCGGACGCCACCCGTGCGGTGTCAGCCTGGGTGGCACGTATGACCGGCACCACTCCCAGCTCCTGGACGCGGGTGGACTCCTCCACCTGCGACTGCAGCCCCCGCAAGCCGCCCGTCACCCTCTTCGCTCGTCTCTGGTTCGGTGGTTGCATCGGATCTATGGGTGGGTGTGGTAACTCCAGGAACCCGGGATCCATCTGGGCGGCAGATGTTCGCTTGGGCTGGGCTGCCCTCCGACCGCCCGGCCGCTCTGCTGCTCCTACCTCCGCCTGCTGTACCGGGACGGCTGTGTTGTGCGCACCAGTGAGTGTAGCAGACGCCTCATCACTAAAGTGCCCAACCGAGGTGAGTGTTTCTGCGATGGTGGAGGGTGTTGGTGACAGCAGTGGCGTTGTGTCATGCTCTTCGTCCCACTCTGAGTCCATGGCACTTTGGGGTGGGGGTTCGTCTCCACCCATCCACTCTGTGTCACTGTCCGGTATTTCGTTTTCCTGGGTAGTGCTGTCCCGGGTAGGGGTGTCCTGGGTAGTGGTGTCCTGGGTAGTGGTGTCCTGGGTATGGTGTCCTGGGTAGTGGTGTCCTGGGGAGTGGTGTCCTGGCTCGGCTGTGACGGGGGCCTGTGGCTGCCCCTCTCGTCGCTGGGTGGCACACGCCTGCGTCGTCGCACCCGCACGAGACGGGGGCGTCGTCTCCCTGTTGCTCCAGGTCTCTCCGTCTCCAGTGGTCTCCAAGGGACATCCTGCGGGCGTCGCATGCCGGATGGTCCGGGTCTCTCCGTCTCCCGTGGTGTGCGAGGGGCATCCTGCGGGCGTCGCATGCCGGAGGGTCCGGGTCTCTCCGTCTCCCGTGGTGTGCAAGGGGCATCCTGCGGGCGTCGCATGCCGGAGGGTCCGGGTCTCGCCGTCTCCCGTGGCCTCCGAGGGGCATCCTGCGGGCGTCGCATGCCGGAGGGTCCGGGTCTCTCCGTCTCCCGTGGCCTCCGAGGGGCATCATGCGGGCGGTCTGCATCTGCGGGGATGGGTGCCTCGACGTTTGCTCCTGCGATACACAATGAAGCATGCATGGTTAGACACGCAGGCAGTGATCAGGTGATATGTGGGAGGTGGATCTCGGGGAGGGGGGATATGGGGGAGGGGGATATGGGGGAGGGGGGATATGGGGACGGGCTGTCGGTGGCTCACTTGCTGGTGAGCCCCCGACCTCTGCATCAGCAACCTCCCGGTCCTCAGGTCCGCCAGCCAGTTCCAGGGCCCTTTCCTCGTGTATATGAATGCACGCCATCGGTTGCGCGTGTATTGCAGAGGTTAAGGTTAGGGCTGGATTCACTTGGGGAAATGGGGGAAGGCGGATATGGGGAGGGGGGATATGGGGGAGGGGGGATATGGGGGAGGGGGGATATGGGGAGGGGGGATATGGGGGATATGGGGGAGGGGGGATATGGGGGAGGGGGGGTATGGGGATATGGAGGAGGGGGGTATGGGGGCAGGGGGATATGGTGGAGGGGGGATATGGGGAGGGGGGATATGGGGGAGGGGGGATATGGGGAGGGGGATATGGGGAGGGGGGATATGGGGGAGGGGGGATATGGGGGAGGGGGGAAATGGGGATATGGATATCGGGCAGGGGGGAGGCTCACCCTGGCTGCTCTGACGAGGTCATTCACCTTCTTGTGGCACTGGGTGCCTGTCCGTGGTGTCAGGGCCACAGCAGTGACGGCCTCTGCCACCTCCCTCCACAGACACCGGCTGTGGCGTGGGGCAACTCTGCGGCCGTGTCCGGGATACAGGGCCTCCCTCCTCTGCTCCACTGCGTCCAGGAGCGCCTCCACATCCCGTGACTGGAACCTCGTGGCTGAGCGGCGGGCGGCCATCTGGTCGGGTGTTCCGGCTGGGTATTCCGGTCGGGTGGGGGAGCAGCGCGTCCTGATGAGCCGTCACGCCGTGTGGCGTGTATGACGCCACACGGCGTGAAGCACGTGAGCAAGCGCAGATCCCGTCACGTCGCTGCTAGCCCATTCCGGGCCGGAGACTTTGCGACGTTTGGGGCGGCGTGATGAAGGTCGGATTTGCGCCGTTTTTGGCGCCGATCGGCGGACTTTGTGCCGATAACGGAGAATTTCGCCCCAGGTGTTTCTATTTATGGGTGAATCCAAAACTAAGCAGAGACATGACTGCAGAGTTACCAAGGATGTGAACAGAACATCATTTAGGAAGGTCAGACACAAAGGGAAAGGAGGTGGGTAGCATTGAAAGGAGGAAATCAATGCAATACTGAGGAAGGACATTGGCTCAGAAAATCATGATGTGGAACCTGCATGCGGGAAGATACGAGACACCGAGGAGCATAAAACATTGTTGGGGATTGGCTATATGCCCCAAACAGGAGTGGAGATGTAAGGGAAGGTATTAAACAAGAAATTAGAGATACATGCAATCAGGGTACAACTGCAATCATAGGTGACTTTAGTTTACGTAGAGATTGGACAAACCAAACTAGCAATGGTAAAGTGGAGGAGTTTTTCTTGGAGAGCCTACGTGATGATTGTTTAGACCAATACATTGAGGAACCCACCAGAGAACAGGGTGTTCTAGACTGGGTACTGTGCAATGAGAAAGGAACAATTAACAATCTTGTTGTTCCCTCTTTGGGAAGAGCGGCCATTGTAATGAATTCTTCATTAAGGTGGAGAGGGAAATAGTCGAATCCGAAACTAGGGTCCTGAATCTAAATAATGAATCTTAAATAAGGGTATGAGGCGCGAATTGGCAAGGACAGATTGGGGAACCTTATTAAAGGGGTTGTTAGTGGATAGACAATCATTCGTATTTAAAGAATTAAAGAACGTGTGCATAAATTACAACACTTACCCATTCCTGTCTAGTGCAAAAATAAAACAGGAAAGCTGGCTCAATATGGTTTATAAAAGAAATTAGGGATAATATTAAATCCAAAGAGGAGTCATATAAAATTGCCAGAAAAAGCAGAAATCCTGTGGATTGGGAGTGTTTTAGAATTCAGCAAACGGGGACAAAAGATTTGATCAAGCGAGGGAAAATAGAGTATGAGAGTGAAGTTGTAGGAAACATAGAAACTGACCGTAAAAGCTTTTATAAATATATGAAGAGAAAAAAATCAGTAAAGGCCAATCTAACAGCCTTTACAGTCAAAAGCCGGGAAGTGATAATGGGGAACAAAGAAATGGCAGAAGAATTGAACACATACTTTGGTTCTGCCTTCACAAACGAGGAAACAAATAACCTCCCAAAAATGTTAGGGGACCAAGGGTCTAGTGAGAGGGAGGAATTGAAGGAAATCAGCATTAATACAAAAATGGTGTTGGGGAATTTAATGGGGTCTAAGGGCTGACAAATCACCAAGGCCTGATAATCTACATCCCAGAGTATTAAAGAAAGTGGCCCTGGAAATATTGCCTGTATTGGTGGTCATCTTCCAAAATTCTATTGACTCTGGAGCAGTTCCTACAGATTGGAGGATGGTAAATGTAATCCCATTATTTAAAAGGGGAGCGAAGAAAAAAAGGGAGAATTACAGACCAGTTAGCCTTACATCAGTAGTGGGGAAAATGCTAGAGTCTATTATAAAATAATGATAACAGAACATTTGGAAACCATTAACAGGATTGGACAAAGCCAGCATGGGTTTATGAAAGGAAAATCATGCTTAACAAATCTTCTGGGGTTTTTTGAGGATATAAATGGTAGAATAAATAAGGGAGAACCAGCGGTTGTGGTGCATTTGGACTTTCAGAAGGCTTTTGAGAAGGTCCCTCATAAGAGGTTAGTGGGTAAAATTAAAGCACATGAGATAGGACGTAATATATTGGCATGGATCGAGAACTGGTTGACAAGCAGGAAACAGAGAGTGGGAATAAATGGGTCTTTTTCCCAGTGGCAGGCATTGACTAGGAGATATCGTAGGGATCAGTGTTTGAATCCCAGCTGTTCACGATATATATAAATGACCTTTATGAGGGAACTAAATGTAACGGGCTGGATTCTCCGAGTCTGAGACTATGGCCCCATGCCGGCGTGGGAACAGTGGCGTTTTACACAAGAAAACATGGCGTAAAACGGGCACCAATCCACCGTTTGGCTGGGGGCTAGCATGCCGACAGCGTAGAGCACCCGGCTCTAGCTGCCAATACGGCCCAGAGAATTGCTGGGTCCATGGCCGTGCATGGACTGCAGCGGCCACGCCATGCGACATCGCAGAGGCCGCTCGTTGTCACGCCTGCAAAATAGTGCCCACCCCGTTGGTTGGCTCGTGCACCCCGAACTACCACCCCCGCAGTGTCCCTAGCCCCTGATAAAGTCCCCCCCACTGCCCTGCCCACGGATCGGCCTTCCCCGACTGAGGTGGTGCTGTACTGAATCCACAGCTAGCACACCGAGTCCCTGACGGGTGAGACCACAAGCGACCGGCGCCGTCGGGAACTCGGCTGTTAGGGGACGGAGCATCGGTAGGGGGGGCGGGCCTCAGGCAACGTCCTGAGGCCATCAATACGGTGTATTCTCCGAGTATCCCACTTTGGCGGGGGCGGGGCATCAAAAATGGCGCCGCCCGTGATTCGGGAACTTTGATTCTCCAGCCACTCGCTGAACGCGATTTCCAAGTTTGTTGACAACACAAAACTGGCGGAATTGTAAGTTGTAAGGAAGATGCAAGGAGGCTTCAAGGTGATTTAGTCAAGTTGAGTGAGTGGGCAAACACATGGCAGATGCAGTACAACGTGGCTAAGTGTTAAGTTATACACTTGTTATACTATTATTTAAATGGTGATATATTGGGCAATGTGGATGTACAAAGGGATCTTTGTGTCCTTGTACACCAGTCACTGAAAGTGGAGCAGCAGGTGCAGCAAGCAGTTTGGAAGGAAAGTAAGATGTTGGCTTTCATTAAAAGAAGATTTGAGTTCAGAAGGAAAGACGTATTACTGAGGTTATGCAGGGCCTTGGTGAGGCCACACTTGGAGGACTGTGTGCAGTTTTGGTCTTCCTGGCTAAGAAAGGATATATTTTCCACAGAGGGAGTGCAGTGGAGGTTCACTAGACTGATAGTGGGGTTGGCGAGGCTGCCCCATGAGGAGAGATTGTGGCCTGTATTCACTCGAGTTTAGAAGGATGAGAGGAGATCTGATTGAAACATATTAAATTCTAACAGGGCTGGACAGATTAGATACAGTGAGGATGTTTTCCCTGACTGGGGAATCTAGAACCGGGGACACAGTCTCAGGATACAGGATGGAACATTTAGGACTGAGATGAGGAAACAAAATCTTCACTCAAAGGGCAGTGAACCTGTGGAATTCTCTCTGTAGAGGCCAAGGCACTGAATGTATTCAAGAGATAGATTTAAAAAAAATTTTAATGGCATCAAGGGATATGGGGAGAAAGCGGGAATATGACATTGAGAAAGAGGATCAGCTATGATCATATTGAATGGTGGAGCAGGCTCGAGGGGTCGAATGGCCACATCCTGCTGTTATGGGCCAGGGTTTAGAGAACCCCAAAGTGTATCATGGAGTTCACCTGACCCACAACTTTTAATAGATTGTGGTATGGGGAGCACACGGCCCACTCTACAGGTGTGGTACAGCAGAAATGGAAAAGTATTTTTTAAAGCAAAACAATGTTTATTCTATGAACTCACGTCAACCTTTTTAAAACATACAGTGAACATCTTAGCAACCATTAATTCAAATACAACCCCCAAAGACTACAACACTAAGTAATCCTTTAAGCTCTCCTTTTAACATCTGTAAGACTTAAACAAAACCTTTAAACAGAAGCACATCAGGTTAAAGTCACTACTGAGAGCAGTTATTAGTTTTAAATCACCAAAGGATTGATTTACAGTTTTTAGATTACAGAGAGTGGGAGACTAATACCCCTTCTGGCTGTGACTGCAGCTAAAACGAAACTAAAACACACCCTGCAGCAAACAGCCTAAAACGAAAGTAAAAAGCTGACAGACAGCCCAGCTCGGCCCACTCTCTGACATCACTGCAGTAGTAAACACCCATTTCTTAAAGGTACTCTCACTACAGATATTTATATACATACCCATTTTTAAACACCCATTTCTTAAAGGTACTCTCACATGACACTGCTAGTTCTATGTTTCTATGCTTCTGAAAGACACAAATCTACAATGGTCATCAATAAACCCAACAAGTAATTTGGGCAGAAGCTTCTCAATCTGGAGCTTCGGAGGTTAGGCAACTTGCTACCACACAAAGCAGTTGAGGTAAATAAACAAATTTAAGGACAGGCTGGATAGAGAAAGGAATGCAAGGATAAAGCTGAGATGGAGTAACGGGGAGGTTCATCTGGAACATAAATACTGAAATAACCAGTTGTACGAATGGCCTGTGTGGGTTCTGTAAATTGTGTGGAATGTATTTTTGATGATATTAGTCGACGGTTGCAGTGGAGTGTCAGGCTGGATTTTGTGCTCTGTTCTCTGGAGTGGGGATTGAACCCACCAAGCCCCTGATACAGAAGCATGATGGCTGCCACTGAGCCAAGGCTGACTTGCGTCCATTGTAGAAAAGAGGCTGGATTATCCGTCAGCGGGATCCTCTGTTCCGCCGGCAGCACACTCAAGCCCGCGGATTTCCCGACGGCATGGGGGTGCCCACAATGGGAAACCCCATTGGACAGCAGCTGTGACGGAGAATCCCATTGCCGGTGGGACCACGCCACACCGGAAAATGGGTGCAGCGGGACAGAGAATCAAGCCCAAGGTGTTACACAGACTGACTGACCAGTGCTCATTCAAAGTTCTTATATGCACCATGGACACGATCTACTGGCAGCATCCCACCATTACGTTTGTCAGATCAGTGGGCAGGACCCAGTCTCGCACGGCTAAGTGTGTTTAAGAACCTACTTAGCTGTACTCGCACCAGGTCTAACGGCCAACCGGCATCTATTGGTCTCGCCGAGGAGACCCCAGCTGAGCGCCGTTCAGTACTGGACACCACACTGGGTAGCTCCAACAAAACTCAAGAATCTCAGCAGCATCCAGGGCAAAGCAGCCCGCTTGATTGGCACCCCTCCCACTATCTTAAGCATTTACTCCCTCCATCACTGATGCACAGTGGCAGCAAGGTATATCTTCAAGTGGCAGTCGTGTGCATCTGCAAGATGTGGCAAATACACGATGCATTGCAGCAACTCACCAAGTCTTGGTTGGGAGCACCTTCCAAACACCTGACTACTACCATTGAGAAGGACAAGGGCAGCAGATGCATGGGAACATTGCTACCTGGAAGTTCCACTCGGAGTCACTCACCATCCTGACTAGGAAATATATTGCCGTTTCTTCACTGTCGCTGGGTCAAAATCCTGGAACTCCCTGCCTAACAGTACCTTGAGTGTACCTACATCACATGGACTGTGGCAGTTCACGAAGGCAGCTCATCACCACCTTCTCAAGCGCAATTAGGGACGAGCAACAAATGCTGGCCGAGACAGTGAGGCCTACATCCCATGAAAACATTTTAAAAAGTGTGCAAATGAGGCACTTTCAGGTGGGCAGGTCAGGATGTGTTGGAAACACGGTTTGATGAGTCATTACATGGAGTGAAGTGGATGATGTGCAGAAATCATAAAGTGAACAGGTTTCTAATTTGCTGATTTTCATATTCCACCACATGAAACTGCCAATCAAATCTAACAAGTCCAACTGAACGGACGCCAGTAACGGACAAAAATCTACATGTCATTTCACCTGAAAGTTTTGAATTCAATCTAAAAAAGCATTGGTTGAAGTTTGTTTCTTGATCCCTTGTTTCTTTTTGGCTCTGGGTTCCCAGGCTTTGGCTCTTCCCCTTGACCATGTTGCCCCATATCAGTGGAACTACTCAGTGCGTAAAGTCATTCAGGAGTTATGAACTGACTTTGGGGAGTTCGGATCTAAAGGCAGATTTTTAAATTTTATTAGCTTGTTGTTAACCAGTTGTATTTACTGCATATTTCATGATAGCCCTTGTTATAAATAAACAGTAATTGTGTTTATATTAGCTTTTTAAAAAGTTTTTTCCATTTAGGGGCAATTTAGCATGGCTAATCCACCTACCCTGCACATCTTTTTGGGTTGTGAGGGTGAGTCCCACACAGACACGGGGAGAATGTACAAACTCCACATGCCGCTGAGTGACCCGGGGCTGGGATCGAATCCTGGCCCTCAGTGCTGTGAGGCAGCACTGCTAACCACTGCACCATGCCGCCTTGTGTTTACATTTACAAACCTGGCCACTGTAATTATTGGGCAGCCAAGGACCAAAGACTTTGGGTATTTGTATAAGAATTATTGGTTGGTTAATTATCTTGTGTTGTGACTCTGGGGCCCGTGGGGCTGGAATTGACCGCACACTAGTCCAGGGTGTCGTAACAGCAAGTTAAAACCATCTTCCCACAGTTATTTAAATGTGTCCTGGTTTGTGGTCAGTTCCTAACAGTCCCGGTGCTCACAAGGGCCAAGGATTTGTGGGCCGGCTTCACAAATGCAGCGATGACCCAGGCACTTGTAAGAGCTCCTTGACATATTATTCCATCACTAGTGGCGTTACAAATGTCACAACCTCTGAAGATTCTGAAAAGGTTTGGAGCGTCACACGGAATCTAGGACAGTTTGTGCAGCTGTACCTGGGAGTGTTTATTGCAAGGCAAACATTCCTGCCACCTAACATGGCCACTCTGAAAGAACAAATCACCCACCCAAAAACTCTATGCTTTAAATAACAATAAGAGGTCTTACAACACCAGGTTAAAGTCCAACAGGTTTGTTTCGAATCACTAGCTTTCGGAGCACTGCTCCTTCCTCAGGTGAATTAAATAACAGTGTGATCACTGGCTCAGGAAAACCTGCCTCCTGAGTCAGAGGTATGGGCCCAATGCGGACAGTCTTAGTGAGCGATAACTGGAGTGATGGCTCTGAATTCTGTGTTAATGTCCGGTGGCAGTACTTGGGGCCAGCGATTCTCGTGTCTCCTCTCCCTTTCATAAAGAGTAGGTGGAGCCTTTGAACCCACACAGGAGATGATACTGTGAAGATAAAAACCTTTTGAAAGGCAACAGGGAAGCACTGAAGCTACTGTTCCCATGTAACTGACTGATGAAGCTCATCTGTGAAATTTGAATTTGAACCCTCGGGAAGAACCTCTCTGGGAATGAAAGATTAATCTCCTCATACTACAGGGACCAAACGTCAGGAGAAAAATCATTGGGGCCTTAAAAAAGAATGCAAGAAATGGGAAAAAATGCATTTGACTAACAGTTTATCTTTGTTTTCATTTGTTCAGGGAATTTGACCTTCTCTGGCAATGCCAGCATTTATTGTCCTTCTCTCATTGCCCTTGAGAAGGTGGAGGTGAGCCATCTTCTTGAACCATAATAAGATCACACGACCGTAAGAAATGGAAACATAAGCCAATTAGCCCATCAAACCTGCTCCATCATTAAATGAGACCATGGCTGAGGTGATTGTGTCATCAACTCCATTTTATTGCCTGTGCCCCATAACTCCCTTGACAATCAAAAATCTGTCTGACTCAGTCTTGAATATAGTCCAAGGACCCAGTTCTCACTGTCCTAGAGAGAATAACAAAGGCTACTGGCACTCTGAGAGAAGAAATCTCTTCCCATCTCCATCTTAAATGGGTGACTGTTGTATTTTGGAGGTGTGATACTAGGGAATGCAGAGGTTTAAAACAACAGAGCATTAATGACATTGTGTATCTCTTACATGGTTGTTCTCTCTCTGTTTCACATGCTAGGACGTATCACATCAGTTCTGGTGAATACACTAATAAAACAGAACGTCACTGGAGTGTGGCCGAATGGCCGCATTCGTACATAGAATGCTGTGAGAATTGGCCAAGTTTAAGACACGCAGGCTTGCAGCTCAAATAAACATTGATGAGCAAGCTGCAGCCTAGACTGTAAAATACAGAGGAAAAAGGCCATCTCCAGGCCATTCCAGGGACAATAGAACTATCCTGCCAATCACACTTGTTTACCAGACACAGCGGCACCTAAACTCCTTATATGGAAAGCCGATCTGCCCCAACACTTGCAGGCATGGCCACTGATGCCCACCCCAAAATTGATGTGGTAGTCCCTAATTGGACTTGATCAATCAGGGTGATCGAGCCCTGATCAATTGATTGGCAATGACCCAGAGACTGCCCAAAAGGGCACAAAATCCAAACAGGTTAAAAGGTGCTGCACCACCTTAGAATCTCTCTTAGCAGCAGCCAGCAACAGCAACGAAACAACGGTGATCTTCAGCAGCCACCATGAGGAGGACCATTACTTTACCGACAGAAGGAAGACCAGAACCAGAGCATCAGTCCAGACCAAGGTCCGGACATTGAGGACTACAGGATTCAGCACACAAATAAAGGCCAATATCTGTCTGGTACTTGCTTGTCACTCCAGAGTTAAGTTAAGGTCTAGTATGAACTTTTAGTACTCTGTAGAACAACTTGTGTTGATGATGTGATTAATTAACTGTAACTGTGTGAGTGTGAATAAACACAATTTGAATAAAACAAATTTGACTCGCAGTCATTGGTCCACCACTTACGGGTTAAAGACACACTGGTAGCAACAGGAGCTAATAAGAATTAATGTGAATACATACCAGAGCTGGGCTGGATTCTCCGATTTTCACGTCGGCGTGGAAACAGTGGTGTTTTACGACAGCAAAAACGGTGCCACAGGTGCACTGATTCAGCAACTCTAAATGGGCCAGCACCATCGCCACGTGGAATGCTACCCGTCTCAAGCGCCGGATTTGCCGGGTCCATGATTGCCGCACATGAGACTCATACTCCGCGGCTGCACTTAAACGGTCCTTTAATGACATTGTGTGATCTCTTACATGGTTATTCTGTCTCTGTTTCACACGCTGGGACGTATCACATCACCTCTGGTGAACGGACTCCCCCCCCACCCCCCTCCGCACCACGCCTTGTCCCTGGTGCATTTGGTGGGCAGCGGGCAGAACAGGGCTGCACTACACCACCCGCGACGCCCGAGCATCAGCAGGGCCCATCCAGGCCGGGTCGCCCCAGGGGGCATGCACCAATGTGACCCTTGTCGCAGGGCAAGAATCACAGTAGGCCGCCTCCACTCCTGATGTACAGTCTGGGGAACCACCTAGGTGTAGTGTTAGGGTTTGTAGGGCCAGAAAGTTAGACACCAGTTAAGTTGGCACGAGTGCTGGGCGCAGTCCAGTTATAGGGGTGAGGGCACAGACATAGAACATAGAACATAGAACAATACAGCGCAGTACAGGCCCTTCGGCCCACGATGTTGCACCGAAACAAAAGCCATCTAACCTACACTATGCCATTATCATCCATATGTTTATCCAATAAACTTTCAAATGCCCTCAATGTTGGCGAGTTCACTACTGTAGCAGGTAGGGCATTCCACGGCCTCACTACTCTTTGCGTAAAGAACCCACCTCTGATCTCTGTCCTATATCTATTACCCCTCAGTTTAAAGCTATGTCCCCTCGTGCCAGTCATTTCCATCCGCGGGAGAAGGCTCTCACTGTCCACCCTATCCAACCCCCTGATCATTTTATATGCCTCTATTAAGTCTCCTCTTAACCTTCTTCTCTCCAACGAAAACAACCTCAAGTCCATCAGCCTTTCCTCATAAGATATTCCCTCCATACCAGGCAACATCCTGGTAAACCTCCTCTGCACCCGCTCCAAAGCCTCCACGTCCTTCCTATAATGCGGTGACCAGAACTGCACGCAATACTCCAAATGCGGCCGTACCAGAGTTTTGTACAGCTGCAACATGACCTCCTGTCTCCGGAACTCAATCCCTCTACGAATAAAGGCCAACACTCCATAGGCCTTCTTCACAACCCTATCAACTTGGGTGGCAACTTTCAGGGATCTATGTACATGGACACCTAGATCCCTCTGCTCATCCACACTTTCAAGAACTTTACCATTAGCCAAATATTCCGCATTCCTGTTATTCCTTCCAAAGTGAATCACCTCACACTTCTCTACATTAAACTCCATTTGCCACCTCTCAGCCCAGCTCTGCAGCTTATCTATATCCCTCTGTAACCTGCTACATCCTTCCACACTATCGACAACACCACCGACTTTAGTATCGTCTGCAAATTTACTCACCCACCCTTCTGCGCCTTCCTCTAGGTCATTGATAAAAATGACAAACAGCAACGGCCCCAGAACAGATCCTTGTGGTACTCCACTTGTGACTGAACTCCATTCTGAACATTTCCCATCAATCACCACCCTCTGTCTTCTTTCAGCTAGCCAATTTCTGATCCACATCTCTAAATCACCCTCAATCCCCAGCCTCCGTATTTTCTGCAATAGCCTACCGTGGGGAACCTTATCAAACGCTTTGCTGAAATCCATATGCACCACATCAACTGCTCTACCCTCGTCTACCTGTTCAGTCACCTTCTCAAAGAACTCGATAAGGTTTGTGAGACATGACCTACCCTTCACAAAGCCATGCTGACTATCCCTGATCATATTATTCCTATCTAGATGATTATAAATCTTGTCTCTTATAATCCCCTCCAAGACTTTACCCACTACAGACGTGAGGCTCACCGGTCTATAGTTGCCGGGGTTGTCTCTGCTCCCCTTTTTGAACAAAGGGACCACATTTGCTATCCTCCAGTCCTCTGGCACTATTCCTGTAGCCAATGATGACATAAAAATCAAAGCCAAAGGTCCAGCAATCTCTTCCCTGGCCTCCCAGAGAATCCTAGGATAAATCCCATCAGGTCCCGGGGACTTATCTATTTTCAGCCTGTCCAGAATTGCCAACACCTCTTCCCTACGTACCTCAATGCCATCTATTCTATTAGCCTGGGGCTCAGCATTCTCCTCCACAACGTTATCTTTTTCCTGAGTGAATACTGACGAAAAATATTCATTTAGTAACTCGCCTATCTCTTCAGACTCCACACACAACTTCCCATCCCTGTCCTTGACTGGTCCTACTCTTTCCCTAGTCATTCGCTTATTCCTGACATACCTATAGAAAGCTTTTGGATTTTCCTTGATCCTTCCTGCCAAATACTTCTCATGTCCCCTCCTTGCTCGTCTTAGCTCTCTCTTTAGATCCTTCCTCGCTACCTTGTAACTATCCATCGCCCCAACTGAAACTTCACACCTCATCTTCACATAGGCCTCCTTCTTCCTCTTAACAAGAGATTCCACTTCTTTGGTAAACCACAGTTCCCTCGCTCGACGCCTTCCTCCCTGCCTGACCGGTACATACTTATCAAGAACACGCAGTAGCTGATCCTTGAACAAGCTCCACTTATCCAGTGTGCCCAACACTTGCAGCCTACTTCTCCACCTTATCCCCCCCAAGTCACATCTAATGGCATCATAATTGCCCTTCCCCCAGCTATAACTCTTGCCCTGCGGTGTATACTTATCCCTTTCCATCATTAACGTAAACGTCACCGAATTGTGGTCACTGTCCCCAAAGTGCTCTCCTACCTCCAAATCCAACACCTGGCTTGGTTCATTACCCAAAACCAAATCCAACGTGGCCTCGCCTCTTGTTGGCCTGTCAACATATTGTGTCAGGAAACCCTCCTGCACACACTGTACAAAAAACGACCCATCTAATGTACTCGAACTATATCTTTTCCAGTCAATATTTTGAAAGTTAAAGTCTCCCATAATAACTACCCTGTTACTTTCGCTCTTATCCAGGATCATCCTCGCCATCCTTTCCTCTACATCCCTAGAACTATTTGGAGGCCTATAGAAAACTCCCAACAGGGTGACCTCTCCTTTCCTGTTTCTAACCTCAGCCCATACTACCTCGGAAGATGAGTCCATATCTAGCATCTTCTCCGCCACCGTAATACTGCTCTTGACTAGCAGCGCCACACCTCCCCCTCTTCTGCCTCCTTCTCTGAGCTTACTAAAACACCTAAACCCCGGAACCTGCAACATCCATTCCTGTCCCTGCTCTATCCATGTCTCCGAAATGGCCACAACATCGAAGTCCCAGGTACCAACCCATGCTGCCAGTTCCCCTACCTTATTTTGTATACTCCTGGCATTGAAGTAGACACACTTCAAACCACCTACCTGAACACTGGCCCCCTCCTGCGACGTCAAATCTGTGCTCCTGACCTCTATACTCTCATTCTCCCTTACCCTAAAACTACAATCCATGTTCCCATGCCCCTGCTGCATTAGTTTAAACCCCCCCAAAGAGCACTAACAAATCTCCCTCCCAGGATATTTGTGCCCCTCAGGTTCAGATGTAGACCATCCTGTCTGTAGAGGTCCCACCTTCCCCAGAAAGAGCCCCAGTTATCCAGAAATCTGAATCCCTCCCGCCTGCACCATCCCTGTAGCCACGTGTTTAATTGCTCTCTCTCCCTATTCCTCATCTCACTATCACGTGGCACGGGCAACAACCCAGAGATAACAACTCTGTTTGTTCTAGTTCTGAGCTTCCATCCTATCTCCCTGAAAGCCTGCCTGACATCCTTGTCCCCTTTCCTACCTATGTCGTTAGTGCCAATGTGGACCACGACTTGGGGCTGCTCCCCCTCCCCCTTAAGGACCCGGAAAACACGATCCGAGACATCACGTACCCTTGCACCTGGGAGGCAACATACCAAACGTGAGTCTCTCACGCTCCCACAAAATCTCCTATCTGTGCCCCTGACTATCGAGTCCCCAATTACTAATGCTCTGCTCCTCTCCCCCCTTCCCTTCTGAGCAACAGGGACAGACTCCGTGCCAGAGGCCCGTACCCCATGGCTTACCCCTGGTAAGTCCCCCCCCCACAAGTATCCAAAGCGGTATACTTGTTTCTCAGGGGAACGACCGCAGGGGATCCCTGCACTGACTGCTTTTTCCCAGTCCCTCTTACAGTTACCCATCTATCTCCAATCTTTGGTGTAACTAATTCCCTGAAGCTGCTATCTATGACCCCCTCTGCCTCCCGAATGATCCGAAGTTCTTCCAACTCCAGCACCAGTTCCCTAACTCGGTCTTGGAGGAGCTGGAGATGGCAGCACTTCCTGTAGGTAAAATCAGCAGGGACACTAACGGCATCCCTCACCTCAAACATCCTGCAGGAGGAACATTGCACTCCCTTCCCTGCCATCTCTCTAACTTTCTACCAAGATCTGGCTAACAACTAAATTAAATTTTTTTATAAAAAAATAATAATACTAATAAAATATGGTACTTACCTCACACCAATGGGTTTTATTATTAGGTTAGAAGAGGAGGGTGGGTGGGAGACACTACACGTGTAGTGTCTCGGGTTTCCTCTCCACCAGAATTTATTGGTGAGGGTCTTCCCAGAAGTCCGCGGGTCGACTTCCTGTTCCCGCCTTAAACACTAAAATTAAAAAAAAAACAGCAAAGAACAAAAAAAACCGAAAACGGGACCAGGTAAGTGTTTTTAAAGGCGAGACTTACCTCCCAGAAATCGCTTCCGCACTGCCCCCGCTGAAATTGACTAACCTGCTCCGCTCCCGCTGAAATCGACTGGGCCTGCAAGGTAAGGAAGTTGTTAAGCAGTATTTACCTCACCCAGGCCGCGACCTTTTAAACTGTCCCCTCTGCCTCGCAGCTCCCGCGCTTTTTCAAACCCCCGCGCTGTTTCCAAGGTCCCGGCTCTCTCTCTCTCCCGAACTAACAGCTGACCTGCAAGGTAAGGAAGTTGTTAAGCAGTCTAATCGTGTTGTTAAGCAGACCGTATATATTTGTTCACAATAAACACATGTTCACACCGTTCAAACCTGCCTGTGTGCTCGGCCTGATGGGTGTGGAGGTGGAGCGGTCAGTGCTGGCCAGTGGAAATGGGGGATTACTGAAGGCCCCGTGGGTGGACCGAGCTTCCCCCCCCCCCTCCCCACACCGCTCTGACCGTCCCCAGCAGCCCCTCCCCAAAGACTCGACAGGACTGGGTGATGGACTGGCCATCTCGCATGCAGGGATCACCCAGGTGGAAGGTGCTACTGTGGGCGTGAGTTAGACATTGTCAAACAATGTGGAATACGGAACTCATCGCAGAGCGGGTTGTCATCATCCTCCGTCCCATGGACCAGACCCGCTGTCACTGCCAATCCAGTGCCCCCAGCTTGTAGCACCGCAGGTGTATATGATGGAGGAGGTGTGCATGCAGGTGGTTTGGTCATGTGAGAGGTGAGGGGGTTTGGTGGTGTGGGAGGTGAGGGGGTATGGGATGGTTGTGTCCATGCCCCTGGCCAGCGACCCCCCATCCTCCCCTAGTCGGTGAATGGTTTCCCGTGCGCGCTGGCCCTGGCGATGGCGTTGTGAGGCCTCCTGTGCCTTTCCAGGCCCCATGTCCCACTCATTGTCCCCCTCCCCCTCATCCTCTTCATCTGACGAGGCCTGCCCTTCCTCCTCATCCTCCTCCAGCACATCGCCCCTCTGTTGGGCTATATTGTGGAGGATGCAGCAGACCACCACGATGACTCTCCTAGCCTCGTACTGGAGGGCCCCTCCAGAGCAGCCCAGGCACCTGAAGCACATCTTCAGGACCCCGAAGCACCTCAGAACAACACCCCTGGTCTCTGTAACGGCATCATTGTAGCGGGTCTCCGTGCCGGTCCGTGGCCTCCATATAGGCGTCATCTGCCACGACCGCAACGGGTAACCCCTGTCGCCCAGCAACCATCCCCGCGGCCGGGGGGGTGGGTGCCCCTCGAACATGTCGGGGATCACCGAGTGCACCAAGATGAATGCATTGTACTTCCGGTGGTGGCTATGAAGGAGTAGGTCACACATTTGATGGCTCCCGTTTCGGTCGGACTTTTGGACCTTTTCCCCCGACTTTTTTGCGCTTTCGAGCGCGGAACTGGAAAGCAATAGTACTCAGGCACAGGACCCATACAGAATTGTATGGACCTAGGAAGCCGGAGGGACCGTAAACAGCAGAAGAAGTGGTCGAGTAAGGGCACAGTGGAGGCTGTGAGAGAGACCAGCATGGCTGGTGTTCAGAGCAAGGACAGCCCAGCCCACAATGGAGCAGCTGCTGCAGACTCTGCAGGAGGGCTTTTTGGCTTTGAAGCGTGACAACTTGGAGCCGCTACAGAAGTCGATTGACAGGATGGGAAAAAGGCTGGATGATCAGGCTGAGAAGCTCCAGCAGTTGGAGAAGTCAGTGGAGGACCAGGCTGACATTCAAACGGTGGCGGATGTGGAGATTCGGAGGCTGAGGGACCAGCAAAAAGTGCTTCTGGAAAGGCTGAAGGACCTGGACAACAGATCTCGCCAGCAGAACGTGAGAATCGTGGGCCTCCCGGAGGGGGCAGATGTGGAGGGTATGTTTCAGAAGTTGCTGGGGAACGAGGTGTTCCTGCGCCCGCCGGTGGTGCACGGGGCACACAGAGTGCAGGTGAGGCAGCCGTGGCGAGGGGCTCCCCCACGAGCGATGGTGGTACGCTTTCACAGGTACCTGGACAAGGAACGGATTCTGCAATGGGCAAAGAGCACACAAAGCTGTACTTGGGACAATACCACCCTGCGTGTTTACCAAGATTTGAGCACTGAGGAATCCATGAGGAGGGGAGGCTACAGGCAGGTGAAAGAGATACTGTACAAAAACAAGGTGAAATTCAGGCTGCTTTTTCCGGCGTGACTGTGGGGTACGTATGAGGGTCAGCACCACTGTTTCGAGGAACCCGAAGAGGCGATGGACTTTGTTAAGAAGCAAGGGCTGGCCCTGAGCTGAGGACGTTTGGACTCATGTTAGAACTTTTAAGTATATGTGGTGTCTCTCCCGTTTTGAAAAGGGCCTGCATGTTTGGGTGCGTTTTTGTTGTTTCTTTTTTTGACCTTTTTAGGGTGTTGGAAGGTGGTAGGGATGTGTTTTTTTTGCGTGCTTTTTGCGTGGTTTACCTGAATGCTTCCTGTTTGGGCTCTTTGATTAGTTGGAGTTTGGTTGGGGGGAAAATAATAAAGAAAACAGTTAAAAGGTTTGGGTTAAAATGGATGCTTCAGGGGAACTTTGTGCAATCTTTTTCTGTGTCTGTATGGGAAGGACTGAGAGTGCCTGTTATTTCTTATCTCTCTTTTTTTCTTGTTTAACTTGAATTGTGCTATTGTGGGGGTTGTTTATGACTTGTATAGAGTGTTTGCTTAAGTAGGGCTGATCTGGGGAAGTGGTGTGGAGGGGTCGGGGGGAGGGGTGACTGGGAACAATGGGTGGGAGATGCGCTGGCGCCAAGGCTGGGAGCCCCAGGCTAGCTGAGTGCAGCTAGTCAACGGAAGCCGAGGTGGGGGGTGTGCATATAGTTAGATTAGAGCAGGGGTTTGGTGATAGGATGGTGTTGCTAGGGGGGGGGGAGGGGGGGGAGAGTCATTCTGCTGACGGGGATGGAAACTGGGCATGGCAACAGTGAGGAGGTCATGGGTGGAACTGGTCAGGAGGCGGGCCAGATGAAGCGAGACACATGGCTGGAGAGGTGGCCAAGGAAAGGGGATGGCTGATCGGCAAAGGGGTTAAACGGGCCAGTGAAGTGGTCGCGTGTTTTTGCGCATCTGCGGGTTCTGAAGGCGGACATAGTCTTGTTGCAGGAGACACACCTGAAAGTGGCAGACCAGGTTAGTTAACGGAATGACCCACAGGCTTCCTTAACGGAAGGGCTGGGTCAGTCAGGTCTTTCATTCGGGGCTTGATTCTAAGACGAGGGGGGTTGTGATCCTGATTAATAAAAGGATACAATTTGAGGCAGAGGGCCCAGTCATAGATGGGGGTGGCACGTTCGTTATGGTGAGGGGTAAGCTCGAAGGGGTGAGAGTAGTCCTGGTCAGTGTGTATGCCCCTAATTGGGACAATGTGGATTTTATTAGGAGGATGCTAGGGAAGATCCCCGAGTTGGACGCGCGTACGTTGATCATGGGCAGGGACATTAATACGGTCCTGAACCCGAGCCTGGACCGGTCATGCTCAAGAACGGGCAGGTTGCCAGCGATGGCAAAGGAACTGAGAGGGTTCATGGAGCAAATGGGAGGAGCCGATCCATGGAGATTTAGCCGGCCGATGGCGAGGGAATTCTCGTTTTACTCCCACGTCCACAAGGTGTATTCCCGAATTGACTACTTTGTTGTGAGTAGGGACCTGCTGGCCGGAATGGTGGGGGCAGAATATTCGGCAATTGCCATATCGGACCATGCTCCGCACTGGGTAGACCTGCAGTTTTGTGAGGACAGCTTTCAGCGCTCATCATGGAGGCTGGAAGTTGGATTACTCGCGGACGAGGAGGTGTGTGAGAGGCTGAGGAAATGCATGCAGAATTACCCGCAGGTGAACGATACTAGAGAAGTCTCGGCAGCGATGCTCTGGGAGGAACTGAAGGTAGTGGTGACAGGGGAGCTGATTTCAATCCGGGCGTACAGGGAGAGGACAGATAGGACAGAGACGGACCGACTGATTAAGGAAATTCTACGGATGGACAGGAGTTACGCGGAATCCCCGAAGCCAGAGTTACTCAGGAAACGACAGAGGCTGCAGGCCGAATTTGAGGTGCTGACTACAGGCAAGGCTGTAGAGCAGCTTGGAAAGGTAAAAGGCGCGACTTATGAGCATGGGGAGAAGGCCAGTAGAATGCTTGTGCAGCAACTGAGGAAGAGGGAAGCGGCGAGGGAAATAGGGAGGGTAGTGGATGGGGAAGGTAATGTAGTGGGTGACCCGGCAGAGCTGAACAAGGTCTTTAGGGACTTTTATAGGAAGCTGTACACATCGGAACCACCCGGGGGACCGTGGGGGGTGAGGCGATTCTTAGACGGACTGACCTTCCCAAGAGTGGGAAGGAGGTTGGTGGATGGACTGGTGGCCCTGGTCAGGATCGAAGAGGTATTGGGGGGCCTGAAGGTCATGCAGTCGGGTAAAGCCCCAGGGCGGGACGGGGCTTTATCCGACTGGAGTTTTACAAAAAATCTGCCGGGATAGTAGGGCCGGTGCTGGTCAGGGTCTTTAAGGAGGCAAGAGACAGAGGGAGTTGACCCCTGACGATGTCGCAGGCCACCATCTCGCTCATTCTGAAACGGGAAAAGGACCCGGAGGCTTGTGGGTCATACAGGCCGATCTCTTTGATCAACGTAGACGCCAAGTTACTGGCCAAGAGTTTGGCGACCAGAATTGAGGACTGTGTACCGGATGTAATTGGGGAGGACCAAACCGGGTTTGTAAAGGGGAGGCAGCTGGTGGCCAACCAAAGAAGGCTGCTCAACGTGATTATGATGCCCCCGGAGAGTAGGGAGATAGAGATAATGGTAGCGATGGATGCTGAAAAGGCTTTTGACCGGGTCGAGTGGGACTGTCTGTGGGAGGTTCTAGGACGATTCGGGTTCGGGGCGGGGTTCATCGACTGGGTTAGGCTATTGTATCAGGCCCCGGAGGCGAGTGTAAGGACGAACAGGACGACATCGGACTACTTTAGACTGCACCGTGGGACAAGACAGGGCTGCCCTCTCTCCCCACTGATGTTTGCGCTGGCCATAGAGCCGCTGGCAATTGCACTGAGAGCTTCTAGGGGCTGGAAAGGGCTGGTCCGGGGGTGAATGGAACATAGAGTCTCGTTATACGCAGATGATCTGCTGTTATATGTATCGGACCCAATGGTGGGGATGGACGGTATTATGGCAACCCTGAGGGAATTTGGCCAGTTCTCCGGATACAAACTGAACATGGCTAAGAGCGAGTTGTTTGTAATTCAGGCGAGGGGGCAGGAGAGTAGGCTGAAGGAGTTGCCGTTCAGGCTACTGGGGGAGAGTTTCCGATATTTGGGGATTCAGGTGGCACGGGACTGTGGCAGGTTGCACAAGCTCAAACTGTCCTGACTGGTGGAACGAGTGAGGGAGGAGGTCCGGAGGTGGGATGTGCTCCCGCTGTCATTGGCGGGGAGGGTGCAGACTGTTAAGATGACGATTCTCCCGTGGTTCTTGTTTGTTTTTCAGTGTCTCCCCATCTTTATCCCGCGGTCCTTCTTTAAGAGGCTGAATAAAATTATTCTGGGATTTGTATGGGCAGGGAAGTCCCCGCGGGTGAAGAGGGTGATGCTTGAAAGGAACAGAGGAGAAGGGGGGCTGGTGTTGCCGAACTTCAGCAACTATTACTGGGCGGCCAACATAGCGATGATAAGGAAATGGATGGTGGTTGCGGGGTCGGTTTGGGAGCGGATGGAGGCTGCTTCGTGCAGGGACACTAGCTTAGCAGCCCTGGTCACGGCGCCTCTGCCGCTTTCGCCGGCACGGTCTTCCACCAGCCCGATAGTGGTGGCGGCTCTTCGGATCTGGGGCTAGTGGAGGAGGCATATAGGGGAGGTAAGAGCATTGGTGTGGACCCCAATCTGTGGCAACCACAGCTTTGCTCCGGGGAACATGGATGGGGGGTATCGACTGTGGAGGAGGGCGGTGATTGTGGGGATGGGGATCTGTTCCTGGAAGGGAGCTTTCCGAGCATGAGGGCGCTGGAGGAGAAGTTTGGGCTGGCGAGAGGGAACGACTTAAGATACTTACAAGTGCGGGATTTTGTACGCAGACTGGTGCCGTCCTTCCCACGTCTCCCGCCGAAGGGGAGGCAGGACAGGGTAGTTTCTAGGGGAGAGGTGGGAGAGGGTAGAGTCTCAGACGTCTACACGGAACTAATGAGAGCTGAGGATACGCAGACCGAGGACCTGGAGCTTAAGTGGGAGGAGGAGCTCGGGGGGAGATGGAGGACGGTATTTGGGCAGAAGCCCTGAGCAGAGTAAACACGACTGCAACGTGTGCCAGGCTCAGTCTGACCCAGTTTAAGGTCGTGCACCGGGCCCACATGACGGTGGCCCTAATGAGCAAATTCTTCGGGCTGGAGGACAAGTGTGCTGGATGCGCCGGAGGGCCGGCTAATCACGTGTATTGGCAGGGATTCACAGATGTCATGTCCCGGGTATTGAAAACTGTGGTGGTAATGAGACCTGAGGTGGCAATTTTTGGGGTTTCGGAGGACCCGGGAGTCCAGGAAGAGAGAGAGGCCGACGTTCTGGCCTTTGCTTCCCTGGCAGCCCGGCGACCAATACTGTTCGCATGGAGGGACTCAAAGCCTCCGAGGGCTGAGGTATGGCTATCGGACATGGCAAGCTTTTTTGGCCTAGAGAAAGTCAAGTTCGCCTTGAGAGGTTCGCGACTAGGGTTCGCCCGAAGGTGGCAGCCATTTATTGACTTCTTCGCAGAGGAGTAAGCGTCAGCGGTGGGGGGGGGGGGGGGGGCCAGGGTAGAGTAGAGTAGAGTAGGGGGTGTCATAATATACACCAGTATATCATGGTGCAGACACACACTGATGGACACAGTGGGACCAATCAACACACACAACACCGCAGCCAATCACCAGTTAGAGCACATTCACTACAAAGAAAGGGGGCATCAGAGTTCCCGCTCATTCGGGATGCAGCCTCCTACAAGGACAGAGCTTGCAGCTTACAGCACAGATCCTCACCATGTGCTGAGTGCATAGACTGGTTCGGACAGGCATAGGTCTTTCGTTTAATCTAACATCGTTTTAACCTAAAGTGAAAGTATGTTAAACATTTTCTAACTTAATAAGTGTTGCACTTTTTTCAGCGTTGGTGGCCTGTATGTGTTCCACGGATCCAGAGCACCCAACACATCATTATACCAGGAGTTGAGGGATATTAGCACTTCTTAGACCTACCTGCAAGTGACCTGCCTTCCACCAGCATACAGTCATCCTGCAAAATGGACAGCGTCCGCCCGCCGCCGCCGCTCCGCATCACCGGTAACCTAGGGGCCAACTGGAAGATATTCAAACAACGCTTCCAGCTCTCCTTGAATCCACAGACTGGGAAGATGCCTCGGACACCAAGAAGATCGGTCTCTTCCTATCCACGGCCGGGGAAAATGCCATCCACATTTTCAGTTCTCTCGCCTTTGCTGATGATGAAGATAAATCAAAATTCAAGACGGTCCTCCTCAACTTTGACACTCACTGCAACATAGAGGTGAATGAAAGTTTCGAGCGCTTTGTATGCCAACAGCGTTTGCAGGGTAAGGATGAACCTTTCCAGTCCTTTCTCACCCACATCCGCATCCTTGCGCAGTCCTGTAATTACGGGCCCACCTCCGACTCCATGATACGCGACCAGTAGGTTTTCGGTGATCAGTCGTACCCCCTACGCCAGCAGCTCCTCAAGATAAAGCAGCTCACCCTAGCGACCGCCATCGAGACCTGCGTGCTTCACGAACACGCCACTAGTCGGTATTCCCACATCCAAGTGGCTGAAACGGTGCGGCAAGGTCCCCACGAGGCAGAACGGGTCCAATCAATCGAGCAACTCCAGGGCCTCAGCCTAAATGAGGGCGGCCATTTCACGCGCTTTTCGCGGACTCCCGCGCTTGTGTGCACCGAACGAGGGGACGGCGACGTCGACGAACGTACTGCTCAGGCGTGCACCACGTACGGCCGCACCACGTATGCGCGGTGCGCAGCGAACGTACTGATGCTACAACGTGCGGCAGCTGTGGCTCCGCCCACTTAAAGCGGCAATGCCCTGCCAAATCCTGACAATGCCTGAGATGTGGCAAACTTGGCCACTATGCTGCTTTATGCAGATCAGCTCGGCCTGCCGATTCGTATCGCTCCGGCTAGCCTCGCAGGGATGTCCGGGCCATTCAACCCACGGTCACCGAGTCTGATGCGGACCTATTACCCGATATTGACACCAAGGACCCGAAGGCAACTTTTCGAATCGGTATCATTACAAAAAACAGGGTGTCCCCGAAGCAAAGAATCCAGCCTCTATCGGTATACAGCATCGATCCAGACGATGAGTGGTGTGCCACCCTTACGGTCAACCGGTCCCAAATACGATTCCGCCTGGACACTGGTGCCCCCGCCAATCTCATTGCGCGGTCTGACCTCCAAAGCTTTTGTGTCAAACCAGCCATCCTCCCATCAGCCTGCCAGCTATTAGATTATAATGGCAATGTCATTGCTGCCAGCGGCTCGTGCCAGCTCGAAGTGACGCACAAGTCACGCAAAGCCATCCTTCACTTTGAAATCGTGGGCCCCTCGAAAGCCTCCCTGCTTGGCGGGCAGGCATGCAAGCTGTTGAACCTAGTTCAGAGAGTCCACTCTCTCTCTCCTGCTGATGTGTCTGCCTTTCAGGACACTGACTTCAGGGTGCAGCTCGACGCCATTATTAACCAGTACCACAGCGTCTTCGAGGGCATGGGCACGCTCCCGTACACCTACAAGATTTTATTAAAACCGAATGCCACGCCTGTGGTGCATGCACCTTGCAGGGTCCCAGCACCCCTTAAGGACCGCCTCAAGCAGCAGCTGCAGGACCTCCAAAACCAAGGAGTGATTTCCAAAGTCACGGAACCGACCGACTGGGTCAGTTCCATGGTGTGTGTAAAAAAGCCTTCCGGCGAATTGAGAATTTTCATTGATCCCAAGGATCTAAATCGCAATATCATGAGGGAGCATTATCCAATTCCCAAGCGCGAAGAGCTCACATATGAGATGTCTCGCGCCAAGCTCTTCACCAAACTCAACGCCTCAAAAGGATTCTGGCAAATCCAGCTCAACAAATACAGCAGGAAACTTTGCACATTTAATACCCCCTTTGGCAGATATTGTTACAACAGGATGCCGTTCGGGATTATATCTGCATCAGAAGTGTTCCATAGGATTATGGAACAAATGATGGAAGGCATTGAAGGTGTTCATGTCTATGTCGATGACATAATCATTTGGTCCACCACCCCACAGGGGCATGTTAGTCGCCTCCAGCGCGTTTTCAGACGTATGAGCATGGCCTCCGCATCAACAGGGTGATGCACGATCAATTAAACTCAAAGACGAGGTTGTAACATAACTGAAGGCTTTAATAGACTAGAACTGTTCCCCAGCAGCTTCGGTGCGGAATGAGGGCTGCTGGGACGGCACCGGTTCTTATACCCCACCTGTCAGGGCTGAGCTCCATAAAAAACAGCCAATGGTAAACTCCTAGGTTTACCCAATGGTCTACAGCCTCTCAGGTACTGCAATACCGGATAATACCACATTCACCCCCTGTTAAAAAAGAGTCCGGCGGGGGTGGTGGCCAGTGGTTACAATTGCATTTAACATGGTATGATCAGATATGGAGGTACCGTGATACCTCCTTACAGGGTTGTCGAGAATATTTACAAGCGTGGAAGATATATACAGTCAGTGTTCATTTACAGTTACAGTTGCAGTGAAGCAATCAGTCGGTCGGGTGGCCTGGTCGTCCTCCTGGATTGTCTGAGCCTCGGTGGTGATTCTGGTGGGGGTCCGGGCATCTGCGACTCCGGGAGCGTGGCTTTGTCCTCCATGGCAGCTTCGTCACCCCTAGACGGTGCTGGTTGGGCAAACGGTTGACACGTGAGGGGCGCCTGTAGGGGGCGTCGGTGGGTGGGATGGCCTAGGTAGGAGCGGCAGGAGGACTGACCCTCCAGTGAGGTGCTGTGGGGAGGGAGGGGGTGGAGGTAATGGTTCGGGTGCGCGTGAGGTTCCGGTGGGCGCCAGGTCCCGGAGGGAGACTGTATCTTGCCAGCCGTCAGGGAACGCCACGTAGGCGTACTGGGGGTTAGCGTGCAGCAGGTGGACCCTCTCGACCAACGGGTCCGACTTGTGTGCCCGCACGTGTTTCCGAAGCAGGATGGGTCCAGGTGTCGCTAGCCAGGTCGGGAGCGAGGTCCCGGAGGAGGACTTCCTGGGGAAGACAAAGAGACGTTCATGAGGTGTCTGATTGGTGGTTGTACAGAGCAGCGACCGGATGGCGTGGAGGGCCTCCGGGAGGACTTCCTGTCAGCGGGAGACGGGGAGAGTCCTGGACCATAGGGCCAGTAGAACGGTCTTCCAGACCGTTCTGTTCTCCCTCTCTACCTGCCCGTTTCCCCGGGGGTTGTAACTGGTCGTCCTGTTTGAGGCGATGCCCTTGCTGAGCAGGAATTGACACTCATAAAGGAGGACCCCCTATCACTGTGTATGTACGCGGGGAACCCGAACAGTGTAAAGATACCCTGGAGGGCCTTGATGACGGTGGCTGCGGTCATGTCAGGGCAGGTGATAGCGAATGGGAACCGGGAGTACTCGTCAATCACGTTCAGGAAATACGTGTTGCGGTCGGTGGAGGGGAGGGGCCTTTGAAGTCCATGCTGAGGCGTTCAAAGGGACGGGAAGCCTTTATCAGGTGCGCCCTCTCTGGCCAGTAGAAGTGCGGTTTGCACTCCGCGCAGATTTGGCAGTCTCTGGTGACTGTCCTGACCTCCTCGATGGAGTAGGGCAGGTTGCGGGTCTAAATGAAGTGGAAAAAACGAGTGACCCCGGGTGGCAGAGGTCCTCGTGGAGGGCTCGGAGGCGGTTCACTTGTGCGGTGGCACACATGCTGCGGGACAGGGCATCAGAAGGCTCATTTAGCTTCCCAGGACGGTACAAGATCTCGTAGTTGGAGGTGGAGACTTCTAATCTCCACCGCAAGATCTGTCGTTCTTTATCTTGCCCCACTGTACATTATCAAACATGAACGCCACCGACCGTTGGTCCGTGAGGAGAGTGAATCTCTTGCCGGCCAGGTAATGCCGCCAATGTCGCACAGCTTCTACTATGGCTTGCGCCTCTTTTTCGACCGAGGAATGGTAAATTTCTGAAGCATGGAGGGTATGGGAGAAGAAGGCCACGGGTCTGCCTGTTTGGTTGAGGGTGGCGGCCAGAGCTACGTCGGACGCATCGCTCTCGACCTGGAAGGGGAGGGACTCGTCGATGGCGCGCATCGTGGCCTTTGCAATGTCTGCTTTGATGCGGCAGAAGGCCTGGCGGGCCTCCGTCGACAGGGGGAAGGTTGTGGACTGGATCAGGGGTCGGGCTTTGTCTGCGTAGTCTGCTTCGAAGGCAGTGTACTTGCGGTCATTAGTGCGGAGGGGTAGCTGATGGTAAGCGGACTTGAGATCCACCGTGGAGAAGACCTTGTATTGCGCGATCCTGTTCACCAGGTTGGATATGCGGGGGAGAGGGTACGCATCCAACTGCGTAAACCTGTTGATGGTCTGACTGTAGTCAATGACCATCCTATGTTTCTCCCCGGTCTTCACCACCACTACTTGAGCTCTCCAGGGACTGTTGTTAGCTTCAGTGACCCCTTCCCTCAGTAGCCTTTGGACCTCTGACCTGATGAAGGTCCAGTCCTGGGCACTGTACCGTCTGCTCCTGGTGGCGACGGGTTTGCAATCCGGGGTGAGGTTCGCAAACAGGGAAGGCGGGTCGACCTTAAGGGTCGCGAGGCCGCAGACAGTAAGGGGAGGTAGAGGGCCTCCGAATTTAAAGGTCAGGCTTTGCAAGTTACATTGGAAGTCCAACCCCAGGAGTGTAGCCGCGCAGAGGTGCGGCAGGACATAAAGACAGAAATTTTTGAACTTCCTGCCTTGGACAGTGAGGTCTGCTAGGCAGGACTCCTTTATCTCCACTGAGTGTGACCCGGACCCCAGGGAGATACTTTGGTTTACAGGGTGGGTAACAAGTGAACAGCGCCTTACCGTGTTGGGGTGAATAAAGCTCTCTGTGCTCCAAGAGTCGATCAGGCAAAGCGTCTCGTGGCCGTTGATGAACACTGTCGTTGTTGCAGTCGCGAGTGTCCGAGGTCGATTTTGGTCCAGCGTCACCGAGGCCAGATGGAGCAGTTGCGGGTTGTGATCGGGCAGCATGTAGTTGGCCGTGCTGGGGGCCTGGGGCCCCATCCAAGATGGCGTCTCCCATGGATTGCACATGGTGGTCGGGGATGGACAAAATGGCGGCGGGGACGGACAGAATGGCGTCGCCCATGCGTCCAGCGTGGTGTCCGAGGGGCAAGATGGCCGCGCCCGTGGGTCGGACGTGGCCCTGGGATTGGGGGGTGGTGGTGAGTGCTGGCCGCCTGGGCCCGAGGGGAAGATTGCCGCGGCGGTCCGGAGTCGCTGGAGAACATGGCCACGGCTCGTGCTTGGCAGACCCCCACAAAATGGCCCTTTTTGCCACACCCTTTGCAGGTGGAGGTGCGGGCCGGGCAGCGCGTGCGGGGATGCTTCGCCTGCCCACAGAAGAAACAGCAGTGCCCGACGGAATTAGCGCAGGCCTGCGGGGACACGGGGAAGGTCAGTGGGGCTGCCGCTGCGGGATGCCACGCAGCCCAGCGGCTGCGCATAGGACTGCGCGTTTCTGGAGGCAACATCCATGGACCCTGCCAGGGCCCGTGCCTCTCTCAGTCCCAGGGTATCCTTTTCTAAGAGTCTTTGGCAGATCTCTGAGGAGCCCATACCTGCTACGTAGGCATCCCAGATTAGGAGTTCCGTGTGCTCGCTGCCCGGAACTTGCGGGCAGCCACAGTTTCTGCCCAGCACCAGTAGTGCACGGTAGAAGTCCTCCAGCGATTCCCCGGGGCTTTGCCGTCTAGTTGGAAGCAGGTGACGTGCGTAGGCCTGGTTTATAGGGCGTATATAATGTCCCTTTAACAGTTCGATCACAGCATCATAGTCCTCCGCCTCCTCGATGAGGGAGAAGGTTCCAGGGCTTACTCTTGAGTGCAGGAGATGCAGTTTCTGTTCTCCTGAGGGTTTGCCTCCGCCCGTCTCGAGGTAGCCTTTAAAACACGGCAGCCAGTGCTTAAATATCGCCGCCGAGTTCTCCGCGTGGGGGCTGAGTTGTAGACACTCCGGCTTGATTCGGAGATCCATTCTTTCAGCTTACGAGTAGTCTATTAAATTGATGCACGATCAATTGAACTCAATGACGAGGTTGTAACATAACTGAAGGCTTTAATAGACTAGATCTGTTCCCCAGCAGCTTCGGTACAGAATGAGGGCTGCTGGGATGGCACCGGTTCTTATACCCCGCCTGTCAGGGCGGAGCTACATACCAAACAGCCAATGGTAAACTCCTAGGTTTACCCAATGGTCTACAGCCTCTCGGGTACTGCAATACCTGATAATACCACACAGGGCCAAATGCTCTTTTGGCCAGACGGAACTCAAGTTCCTTGGGGACCACATCTCCAAATTGGGTATGCAGCCGGATGCGGACAAGGTAGCTGCCATCACAGCTATGAAAACACCAGAGGACAAGAAGGCGGTCCTCCGATTTCTGGGCATTGTCAATTTTTTAGGGAAATATATCCCTAACCTCGCCTCTCATACCATGGCTCTCAGGAACCTGGTCAGGAAGATGACAGACTTCCAATGGCTCCCTGCCCACGAACGCGAATGGAGAGAACTCAAAGCAAAACTGACCACGGCCCCGGTCTTAGCTTTCTTTGATCCAGCAAAGGAGACCAAAATTTCGACCGATGCCAGTCAATCCGGCATTGGGGCAGTGCTCCTTCAATGTGATGAGGCCTCATCATGGGCCCCCGTTGCATATGCGTCACATGCGATGACCCCCACGGAGCAGCGCTACGCGCAGATAGAAAAGGAGTGCCTGGGCCTTCTGACCGGTGTGGTTAAGTTTCACGATTATATCTACGGACTCCCTCAATTCACCGTCGAGACCGACCATCGCCCGCTGGTCAATATAATACAGAAAGACTATATATGACGCCTCGCCTCCAGCGTATTCTTCTCAAGCTCCGGCGATATGACTTCCAGCTGGTATATATCCCAGGCAAAGACCTCGTCATTGCTGACGCTCTCTCCAGCGCAGTTAACACTCCATGTGACCCAGCGGGATTTGTCTGCCAGGTTGATGCCCATGTGGCATTCGCGGCTTCCAATCTAACTGCCACGGATAAACGCCTCGTCCAAATTCGCCGCGAGACGGCGGCTGACCCCTTGCTACAGCGTGTCCTGCGCCACCTAACGGACGGGTGGCTCAAGTGCCAATGCCCTCAGTTCTATAATATCAGAGATGATCTGGCAGTAGTAGACGGGGTTCTTCTAAAACTGGACCGCATTGTCATCCTGCATAGCATACGCCAACTTGTCCTGGAACAATTACACGAGGGCCACCTTGGCGTGGAAACGTGCCGCCGTAGGGCCCGAGAGGCAGTGTACTGGCCCGGCATTAATGAGGACATAGCCAACACAGTGCTCAACTGTCCCACCTGTCAGCGCTTCCAGCCGGCCCAACCACGTGAGGACCCTGCAACCCCATGAATTGGTCACGTCACCATGGACCAAGGTGGGCATCGACCTGTTCCACGTGCTGGGTAGAGACTATGCCCTGATCGTGGACTACTTTTCGAATTACCCGGAGGTGATATGGTTGCACGACATCACCTCGTCTGCCGTCATTTGTGCATGTAAAGAAACATTTGTTCGACGCGGCATCCCGCTCACGGTTATGTCGGACAATGGCCCCTGCTTCTCCAGCCAGGAATGGTCCAACTTTGCCAGGCGGTACAATTTTGCCCATGTGACATCCAGTCCCCTGTACCCCCAATCCAACGGCAAAGCGGAGAAGGGAGTACCTATAGTCAAACGGCTCCTATGCAAGGCTGCCGATGCTGGGTCCGATTTCCACCTTGCCTTGCTGGCCTATCGCTCCGCCCTGCTGTCCACTGGCCTGTCGCCAGCCCAGTTACTCATGGGTCGTACCCTGAGGACGATGGTGCCGTCCATTCATGTCACAGACCTCGACCACGTTCCGGTCCTTCGCTGGATGCAGCTGTCTCGTGCACAGCACAAGGCGGCTCATGACTCCCGTGCAGCTGATCTCCCTGCTCTGGCTCCAGATGACAACGTCCGCGTCCATCTTCCGGATGGGGGCTGGTCTGCAACCGCTGTTGTCCTTTGGCAGGTGGCCCCCGCTCGTTCCTGGTTCGTCTACCGGGTGGCTCTATTCTGCGCCGCAATCAATGCGCCCTCCGTCTCGTTCCACGCTCACTACGTGATCCTCCACTGTCGCCTCGCCCTCCTGCTGACCCTGCCATGGACTATGCAGAGATCCCGGTCACTCTGCATCCTCCTCACTCTGACGCAGTCCAGCCCGCCCCTCAGCCGGCGGCTCCCGACCCACCCTTGAGGCGGTCAACCAGAATTCGTCCCCCACCTCAGAGACTTAATTTATGAACTTTGCGGACTTATAGACTCTCTGTATTGTTTTGTTGCTTCGTTTGATCGTTTCCCTGGTTTGTACATAGTGTTGATCTTGTTACTTTTGTTGCACACTGCTTCTCTGCACCAGGCACCTTCCCATGTAAATACCTTAGTTCTCATATACGTAGTCCTGTAAATATGTCTTCGCACCCCACACGTAGTTAGGAACATTCTCACCATACATTATTTATTGCCACACACATACGTTCTTTTATAAAAAAATAATATACACCAGTATATCATGGTGCAGACACACACTGATGGACACACAGCAAGACCAACCAACACACACAACACCGCAGCCAATCACCAGGTAGAGCACACTCACTATAAAGACAGGGGGCATCAGAGTTCCCGCTCATTCGGGATGCAGCCTCTACAAGGACAGAGCTTACAGCTTATAGCACATATCCTCACCATGTGCTGAGTGCATAGACTGGTTCGGACAGGCATAGGTCTTTAGTTTAATCTAACATCGTGTTAACCCACAGTGAAAGTATGTTCAACAGTTTCTAACTTAATAAAATAGTGTTGCACTATTTTAAGTGTTGGTGGCCTGTATGTGTTCCACGAATCCAGAGCACCCAACACATCAGGGGGATATTGAGGCCGGTCTGTGCGTGAACAGAGCTGTGGTTTGCACTATGTTTAATTTGTGTCTTGACTTTTTTTTTGTACTGTACAATGTCACTTTTTCTATATGCCTAAAATACCTCAATAAAGTTGTTTGTTAAAAAAAATGAATGCATCGTGTACACTGCCCGGTATCGGGTGCAGACGTGCATCATGCTCATCTGATGGTCACAGACCAGCTGAATGTTCATCGAATGGTAGCCTTTCGATTAGTGTACAGCGGCCTGTTATCCACCGGTGGCTGGAGGGCGACATCCCATCGATCACCCCCTGGACCCGGTGATGGCAGCGAGCCCTGCTGCCCGGGCATCCTGGTGGGTGCACAGGGTACTGGATGTACCGCTCCACCTGGGCATACAGGGCATCTGTGACGGGGCAGATGCGCCGATGGCTGTGAAATCTCAGGTAGGTCTCCACTCAGCGACTGGAAGGACTCTGCCGCGTAGAAGTTGAGGGTGACCGTCACCTTGACAGTCACCGGGATTGGGTATCCTCCCCATCCCCCTGCGGTGCCTGGTGTGCCATCATCTGGCAGATGTGTCTGACAGTCCCTCTGCTCATCCGCAGCCTCCGTCTGCATGCGGTCCAGAGGTTCCTCAAATGACATGCGGCGCCGGTACATGCGGGCCTCAGCCGGTGCTTCCTTGGCACCTCCTCCTCTTGGGCCTATTGGGCGTCTGGCCCTCCAGCCTGAGCGTCTGTCACCTGCCCCTCTGCAGCATGTTCCTCTGCTGCAGCCTCCACCTCCTCTCTGAGTGGCCTCTGCTCACGATGCCGCAAGGCATCATGCAGAACTGCGGCTATCGCCACGGCGGCCAGCATCGTGGGTTGGTGTCCGAAAGCCATTGTCTGCAGGGGATGAAAGGCAAACATGTTAACTTGGTGCATGCACCCATGCCCAACCAGGTGCTATGGGCTACACGGTGGCCCCGGTTGGCACTGTGGACTCCTACCACACACGTTCCCCCCCTCAACCCCAGCACCCCGGCCCCATCGGGGATTCTCTCTCTCTTTTGCTCCTTGGAGTGAAGGAGATTGAGGAGAGATTTGATAAGAGGATTACAAAGAAGACAAAGAAAGGCTATTCCTATTAGATAAGTGTACAAGGGCTAGGGGACACAGATAGAAGGCTGAGATGCAGTGGGATGTGAAGAAGACAGTTTTTATACAGCAAGTGATAATGACCTGGAACTTACGTGAAAGTTAGCAATATAAAAGTGTCCCTGAACATTAGGGATGGCAAAACTGGCAGTCCACAGAAATAGGGTGACAGAATTAAGGGATCTCAGAGTCACAACTCCAACAAGATTATATCATTTTGATCTCCAATCCTACAAACCCAACCCCTCTTATGCATCTCAGATTTGGATCACTGTATCACTGGCATCCTTCAATAGCCTGGACCCAGACTTCTGGAATTTGCTCTCCTCAATCTCTCTGCCTCTCTTTGCTCTTTAAAGATGTTCCTTAAAACGTCAGTCTTGAACCAAGCTATTATCATGTTTCCTCTTATCTCCTTATCTGACGCAGTGTCAAGTTTTTTTTGGTAACATTCCTGTGAAGCATTCTGGGACTTTAGCACTGTATCACATATGGTCAGTTTAATCACAGAAAATACTGGACAATCTCAGCAGGTCTGACAACATCTGTGGCGAGAGAATAGAGCTAACCTTTGAAGTCTGGAGAGAACTGGAAATAGGGCCAGATTTATACTGTTGTTGGAGCGACTTGGAGCAGTAGGGCTGGATAGGGAGCCAGCAATAGATAGAGATTGACAAAGATGTAATGGACAAAAAGACAAAGGGAATGTAAATGGGAGTGATCAAGGCTAAGAAGGTGGCTGATAGTAGCACATTATTCGGAATGTGTTAATGGTAGGACAAAGGTAAGCAGTGTGTCAAAGGGCAACTTTGGAACAAGGAACAGATGGCCTAAATGGGGTGGGGTGGGGGGAGGGGGGACAATGGTGAGAGAAAAACAGATCGATGGAAGAAATGAAAATAAATTGAAAGAAATAAAAATAGCGTAAAGGGGGAGGAGAGAGTTCACAGTCTGAAGTTGCTGAACACAATGTTGAGTCCGGAAGGCTGTAGTGTGCCTAATCGGAAAATGAGGTGCTGTTCCTTCAGTTTGCAGTGGGCATCACTGGAATATTCAGCAGGCCAAGGATGGATATGTGGACATGAGAGCAGAACGGTGAGTTGAAATGGCAAATTTATTTTTATCTTATTATTATTGTCACTTTAATCATTTGAATATTGCTGAAAAATGAGACATCCTGTCAAAGTTTTTTATCTTGCACTCATGCATGAATGCCAAATTTCAAAGGGAGCAACAATTTATTTGCATGGGAAAAAGGTGCTGGTTGGTTGACAAGTCAGCTCTGATTGATCAATACATGAAGAATGCTCCAGAGGGCCATTTTCCCTCCAGGCTTTTCTTTAATTCATAAAGGGTGCATTGCCTGGACATGTATCTTTTGCCTGCAGAGCGCAGTCCCTGTCTTTGAATTTATGTAATTTCTAGCAAGTGCAATACAGTCAGTTAGGATGTCACCCAGTGAATCACAGGTCACATGTGAGTAAGCGACAGAAAGAGCCGAGGACACCCAGACAAATGACCATTTAAACTCTGAACAGCAAACATATCTACCACAGTCCACAGGCTGGAAGAGAGATCAGACAGTGGGCTTCCAGTGACTCACTAATCTCTTAAATCTCCTGTGGAGAGATAGGAGTGATTCTTCAGGGCAGACAGGGGAAATTAAAGTGTAAACTCCTCTGGGAGTATTTTAATTTCCAAGGAGGTAGTCAGCTGCAGTGGAGCTGTCATTGATGGGGCCTTACATTCAAAAAACTCCTAGGTTGTCGGCTGGGGCTCATCAAAAGACAAGAGCACGGGCAGAACAAGGGGCGAAATTCTCCGGAAACGTTGCGATATCCGCCGACTGGCGCCCAAAACGGCGCAAATCAGTCGGGTATTGCACCGCCCCAAAGGTGCGGAATGCTCCACATCTTTGGGGCCCAAGCCCCAACCTTAAGGGGCTAGGCCCGTGCCGGACTGATTTCCACCCCGCCATCTGGCGGAAAAGGCTTTTGGTGCCCCGCCAGCTGGCGCGGAAATAACATCTCCGTGCGGCGCATGCGCGGGAGCATCAGCGGCCGCTGACGGCATTCCCGCGCATGCGCAGTGGAGGGAGTCTCTTCCGCCTCCGCCATGGTGGAGACCGTGGCGAAGGCGGAAGGGAAAGAGTGCCCCCACGGCACAGGACCACCCGCGGATCGGTGAGCCCCGATCGCGGGCCAGGCCACCGTGGGGGCACCCCCTGGGGCCAGATCGCCCCGCGCCCCCCCCCAGGACCCCGGAGTCCGCCCGCGCTGCCTTGTCCCGCCGGTAAGGTAGGTGGTTTAATCTACGCCGGCGGGACAGGCATTTTAGCAGCGGGACTTCGGCGCATCCGGGCCGGAGAATCGCGGGGGGGGGGCGCCAACCGGCGCGGCGCGATTCCCGCCCCCGCCGAATATCCGGTGGTGGAGAATTCGGCAACCGACGGGGGCGGGATTCACGCCAGCCCCCGGCGATTCTCCGACCTGGCGGGGGGTCGGAGAATCTCGCCCCAGGTGTCACAACTTATGGTGCACAGGATTAGTGCCATCTATGAGTGGCAGAGATAGATTACTCTGATTAATCACGTTACATTTATAATCTGCCCACTTCCCACATTCCTCGTTCTCGAATGGCCAGTGGCCATGCTGATCTTTAATTTTTTGGTGCTTAAGGTAGAGGCAGGAATTGTCTGACACTAATCAATCGATGTGAAATGTATGAATGGATAGCACAGAATTACTTGTGTGAGGGGGGAGTGTAATGTTACCTTAATGTTGGTCCAGTGTGAGCGACTAACTGAAACTTTTAGCAATCAGCACATCATCCTGTTGAGGTTGCAGATATCTGCGGCCTACTGTAACAATCTCAGCCTTCAGAAACACTGTTCCTTGGCCAGGTGAAAGAAGCTCAGCTTCTGTCTGTAGGCCCTTTTAGGTGGGTACAACCTCTTATGAGTTTGGCCCCAAGTTTATCGTGGCGGCACAGTGGTTAGCACTGCTGCCTCACAGTGCCAGGGACCCAGGGTTTAATTCCGGCCTTGGGTGACAGTCTGTGTGGAGTTGTCACATTCTCCCCGTGGCTGCGGGGGTTTCCTCCAGGTGCTCTGGTTTTCTCCTGCGATCCAAAGATGTGCAGGTCAGGTGGTTTGGCCATGCTAAATTGCCCCTTCGTGTCCAGGGCTGTGCAAGTTAGGTTGCTGGGTTCTGGTGTTATGGCAGGGGAGGACAGGGGAAGTGGGTCTATGTATGGTGCTCTTTCAGAGGATTGGTGATTTGATTTAGATTTATTGTCACGTGTACCAAGGTACAGCGAAAAGTATTCTGCGTACAGCCTAGGCAGATCATTCCTCCAAGAAAAACATTGGATATGCGATAAATACACAATGTAAATACGTAGACATAGACATCGGGTGAAGCATACAGGAGTGTAATGCTACTCAGTAGAGAATCATAGAATTTAGAGTGCTGAAGGAGGCCATTCAGCCCATCCAGTCTGCATCGGCCCTTGGAAAGAGCACCCTACCCAAGCCCACACCTCCACCCTATCCCCGTAACCCAGTAACCCCACTTAATCTTTTTTTGGACACTAAGGGCAATTTTGCATGGCCAATCCACCTAACCCGCACATCTTTAGACTGTGGGAGGAAACCGGAGCACCCGGAGGAAACCCACACACACGGGGAGAACGTGCAGACTCCGCATAAACAGTGACCCAAGCCGGGAATCGAACTTGGGACCCTGGAGTTGTGAAGCCACTGTGCTAACCACTATGCTACCGTGCTGCCTGGGAAAGATTCAGAAGAGATCAGTTCAGTCCATAAGAGGGTCAATCAGGAGTATGGTAACAGCAGTGAAGAAGCTGTTTTTGAATCTGTTAGTGCGTGATCTCAGACTTTTGTATCTCTTGCCTGATGGAAGAGGTTGAAGAGAGAATAACCCAGGTGGGAGGGATCTTTGATTATGCTGCCTGCTTTCCCAAGGTAGCGAAAGGTGTAGACAGTCAATGGATGGGAGGTGGGTTCATGTGATGGACTATGCTGTGTTCACGACTCTCTGTAGTAGTGCAGACTCGATGGGCCGAATGGCCTCCTTCTGCACTCTAAGGATTCTGTGGATTCATGGCTTGCAATCTGCAGTTCCTTTCATAGCGTTTGTTTGCAGCTGGTGGTTCTCATTCCCCTCCCCTTCCTCAGTCCTATCGAGGAGTCATCAAGCCAGCCATCCACAGCTCCTCTGTTTGAACACTTGCAAATACACAGATAACATTCAGACCAACTTCTCACCACACTGTCTCTGAGGGGACGACAGAAGGAACTGTGAACACCAAGCCTTTAAAAACTCCAAAAGAAGATGTTGAGCAACCTCACCTCCATTAAAAGGGTTATGGGGAGAGGGCGGGGGAGGGCAGGAGAAGTGGGCCTAAGTAGGGTGCCCTTTCGGAGGGTCGGTGCAGACCCGATGGGCCGAATGGCCTCCTCCTGCAGTGTAGGGATTCTATGATTTCACCACCAAGTTTCCTCCAGGGAGACAGGAGGGCAAGCATTAATTCAAAATTGAGCTCACAACAGCATAATAGGAGCCTTATTTAAATATGCTAATAACCGCCTCATTTCTCCACAGCAAGGCATTCACACTCCCTGATACCCCCTCACCAAAACAAAGGTGAGGGTGTATGTGGACACGTTCTCATTTCCCATCTTCAGTACATCTCTCTCCCATCTGTTGCTGAGGGGTTAATGTCAGGGCTGGTGTGTTTGTACAGCCTGTTAAATCTCAGCTTTAGTTCACTGTCAGTCCTGTTCCCAGTGCCCCTCCACCCACCACTGGAACAGGAGAAATGTGCTGGAACCGGTTGAACTCAGCCTGGCAAACTTTGCTGAATCAACAATTTTCCTTTGACTACACATCCCTCATAAGTCATTTAAATCTCACTCAAAACTGTGCAAGAAGTACAGAAAAACACATTGTGGGGACCAGTTACCGGAATTAGTCCAGGCAGGATTAACCTTTTCACTGATAGTGGTCTGTATCCTGGATTACGCCCGCCTTGACACGCAAGGGGACTTCATTCTGATCCTATTTTAATAACAAGCTCCAAGGACGAAGGGCCGAATGTATAACAAATGAAAACACTGAACCCTGTGATCAACGATTGCTGTGCATTACAAGTGTGGTGCCCAGTTGGTTTGTTTGATTTCTGTGGAGTGAATGCTTCGTCTGGGACTGACACGAAGGCCGGGAGTTCCTGCTCTGGAGACTGAGGTTGGAAATATTCAGTCCCACCGTCACCCCCGTCCAGCCCGGGGACAGGAAATTCCCTACCGAGATCTACAGAGCTTTGAATGGTCCGTGAAATTGTCTGTCTTGCCCGTTGCAATTCCCGCTTTTGGAGCTTTTGGGCCTGTGAGCTTACGGGCTGGATAAGTGGCGTGTTTCCTGCTGAGTGGAGGCAAGGTGGCTCCACCCATCCAATTGTGAGCTTGGAACCTCATTAATTATGCATCGGCGAGACATTCACCAAATGGCATGATGAGGCAGGCTCCGATTCGTCCATCCTGTCGTCACCTCACGACATTGAAGTTTCTGATGCTGTATTTAAATGTTGGCCGGATACACATGTTCAATCTCTGCAGCCCACCTGTGTGGTCTGGGCTTCCTGAGAGCCCCCCCTCCCCCAGGAGAGAGAAGCTATGCCTCTCTACCACTTACAAGTCACGGTGATGGAATACTCTCCACTTGTCTGGATAAGTGTAGCTCCAACAACACTCAAGAAGCTCGACATCGTAACTATCTGACTAGTGCTCCATGCACCTGATGCGCAATCAATTACACTCAAGACAAAGTGATTTCATAACTGAAGGCTTTAATCTACTAGAACCTGTTACCCAGCAGCTTCGATAGAGAAAGTGAAGGCTGCTGGGACGGCACTGTTTCTTATACTCCGCCTGTCAGGGCGGAGCTACGTACAACAGCCAATGATAGACTCCTGGGTCTAACCAATGGTCATCGGCCTCTTAGGTACCGCAATACCTGGTACTACCACAGCACCACTTCCAACATTCACTCCTTCCACCACCGATGCACAGTGGCAGCAGTGTGTAGCGTCTACACGATGCATAACGGCAACTCACCAAGTCTCCTACGACAGCACCTTCCAAACCTGTAACCGCTACCATCTAGAAGGAGAAAGGCAGCAGACAGATGAGAAACCATCGCCTGCAAGTTCCTCTTCAAGTAACTCACCACCCCAACTTGGGTTCCGTCATTTTCGCTGGGTCAAAATCCAGAAACTCACTCCCTAACAGCACTGTGGATGTACCTACACCACATGGACTGCAGCGGTTCAAGGAGGCAGCTCGCCACCCACCTTGTGATGGATAATTACAGTGGGCAATAAATGCTGGCTGAGCCAGTCATGCTCACACCCTGTGAAGGAGTGAACAATCACAAGCCCAGCCGCGTACATTGCTGTGTTTCCCTTTGCACTTGCAAACTTAAAATGTTCCCCGTGGCAGATAACCGTCAACACTTTCCTGGTGAAACTGTCAGTTGAGGGAGATAGCTCATCACTTCAATAGAATCCATGAACCTTAACCACTCATTACTGCACACTTCCTCAGATTGTAAACACTTCAGTTATATTCATGCATGGAAGAAAAAGAGGATTCTAATGTATTGGGAAAGAATGTTTCTTTGCAGCTGCTCTGGATCTCAGCTACAAGCTTTGATCCATGTTTTGATGCATGTTTTCATGCCTGCTCAAGGTGTTGGCTGTTTCTGGTTTATATTCATTTTGTTCTCGGGTGTCGATTCACACAGCCGGAATCTTCAGTGCATCCTTTCCTCAGGGAAGTGCTGCTGTGGGATCCTTCTCCATGAATGGCTGCCGTCTTGCACTGATGGTAACCCCCCCCCCCCCCGCAATGCTATCTGGTAGGGAATACTAGGTCAGTGACACATACAAAATGAAGACAATAAAGGAGTCCAAGTCAAGATGGTGTGCGACTTTGAGGGAATGGCATTCCAACAACATTACTGCCCATCCTTACTTTTGCAGGCATGGTTAGGTACTCTTTTTTTGGAAAATGTTTTTATTGAATTTTTTCATTTTAAACTGTAGCCATCTGGGATGGCTACTTACGACAAGAAACATGGACGTTCGCAAAGCCGAAAGGGAAATGTGGACAATGTAAGATTCAGGCAAGCACAGAGCCTGAATGTATATTTGTGAGTAGAGAATCCAGACAGCATCGAAACCCCCAACCGATTAGCATTTTGATGGCCCATCTCTGTAAGACAAAGGACTGATACTTGAGTAACCGATACAATCCCAGACATTTCGGCGCCACTCCCTTTACTCAGTAAGCATCAACAACAGGGTCAATGACTGCTTAGGACATGCCCAGCCATCAAGGCACCTGCCCCTTTATTGGCTCGGATCGAATACAGTGATCGAGAACTACCCAATTAATGAGATCCAAACCTAAGGACCACCCAAAAGAGCACAAAACTCCCCAAGGATAAAGAGGGACACCGCCATGTGTTCGATCTCTTTTGGACCTGGAGCTCCGGCAACGTCCACCTCCAATTGCAGCACCGCCAGAAGCAAGTTCAAGTTCAACGCCCGCTACCAGGCGGATGAGCCCAGCTGAGCAGCACTCCAGATCCAGTAGATCCAGATTCGAACAAAGGCCACTGTTCCTCTGGCCTAAGCCGGGTGCCCGAAGTTAAGTACAGGTTGTCATAGTTGTTAGGTGTAGTTTAACTAGTAGTGTTTATGTTGCATGTTAATCGTGTGTGTAAATAAAGTACCCTTGATCTTGAACTTGTGTTTGGCTCTTTGATCGATATCCGCTTGAACCTTGTGGTGGTATCATTTGATACCTGGCGACTCTGAGCAATATGTTATCGATATCTAAAGAAAGAAGGGCAACCTTATTGATTGCCATATTTATAGCAGGTAAAAAAGGCAACAGTTATTGGCGACATCTGCCGGGATTCGACCCAGAAGTGACCGTGTCACTCCAAGAGAACCCACAATACGGTTGAATTAGAAATCCAAATTGGAAAAGTAAAAACAAACCACAAGCGTAAGACCAGTATCGATCAAACCTCCAAGATTCGGAACTGTGTAATTTGCATGCTAACTAACAAGGGATATAAGGTAACCTCGATAGATTTTGTTGCGTGAAACTTTCGGGAGTTGTGTAAACCGGAAAATAGCTTGAGCCATACCCACTGTTTGCTCCACTGCTTTACTCCCCCTGTCCCAAATTCCCGGTAGAGATACAGAGATAATCGTAGAGATGGCAATGAAGGCAATGGAACGCCTTATGCACCCACAAGAACCCGAGGTCGCAGCGACCAACAGAGCAGAACAGTGTCCCGTATGGGAAGAGGAGATTAGAAAGTACCTAAAGGGGAAAGGATGGCCCCTATGGTCTGAGTTGTGTGCAAATGAGGAAACAGGTCCTGGTAGTATAGGACAAACTTGGTGGGTTAACCTGACTGAGATCCAGAAGAAGAATTTAAGTAGAGTTCGTAAGCCGATGGCAATCGTGCCCTGCTTGGCACAATTGCGAGGCACAGAGGAGATTGTGAGGACGCTCCGCAGACAGCTTGAGGACAAAGAGAGGCGTAGAGAGGGAAATGTTCGCGAGTGTGAGAGAGTAAATGAGCAACTCCGAGAGCAGCTAGCGGCGAAGGACAAGGAGATGGCTGATGTCAAACGGGCACACCAATCTTGTCTCGACCTAAGTAGCTTTCAGATCCAATATGATAAGGCCTACCAAGACACGCAATGGCGGTTTTGGTAAGAGAGGAAACAGAACACCAAGCAGAACAATTGAAAAACCAATGTGAGGACGTAAAGGCAGCCCTACGAGCACTCCACAGTTCCACCACGGAACAGAGGACCATGCCAAGTGCAGGCAGCAAACTGTAAGACTGCAATCACTGCTCTCAGTTCAGAATAGGTTCAGAGATACCTTTGGCCCACAGTTAGATCAGGAAGATGGCCCCGATTGGCAGGAACTTAACGAAACGACCCATCGATATGTAAATGAAACAGAAAGTCAGAGTAGAGCCCCCCAGGCCCCGAAAAGGGAAGCACCCGCACCACCGACTGCACAGGCAGCACCCAATCCTATGAATCCAGTCACCACGCAGCGCAGAGTACCGACAGAAGACCAACCCGATTTTGTGTACACCACCCCACAAACCATCACCCAGTTAAGGGATCCCTGCGACAAAATAGAAACCTTTCACCCCACGTCAGACCCACACCACTTTTTTGAACGAGTTAGGCAACAGACCGTCATGTACGGGCTGGACGAGCAGGAAGAAGTAAAACTCATTATAATGAGCCCTGACCCGTCTGTTAGTTCGGCCCTTCCCGACCCACAAAATGTAGGAGGAGGTAGCCTCTAGGGTATGAAGACAGCTATCCTAGATGCAATTGGCTATAATAGAGGAGATCCAGTAGAAGGACTCAACCGATGCAGGCAGAAAAAAGGAGAGCATCCAACAGCATTTGCTGGACGTCTCTAGATACACTTCACCGCATTAGAACATAGAACATAGAACAATACAGCGCAGTACAGGCCCTTCGGCCCACGATGTTGCACCGAAACAAAAGCCATCTAACCTACACTATGCCATTATCATCCATATGTTTATCCAATAAACTTTTAAATGCCCTCAATGTTGGCGAGTTCACTACTGTAGCAGGTAGGGCATTCCACTGCCTCACTACTCTTTGCATAAAGAACCTACCTCTGACCTCTGTCCTATATCTATTACCCCTCAGTTTCAAGTTATGTCCCCTCGTGCCAGCCATATCCATCCGCGGGAGAAGGCTCTCACTGTCCACCCTATCCAACCCCCTGATCATTTTGTATGCCTCTATTAAGTCTCCTCTTAACCTTCTTCTCTCCAACGAAAACAACCTCAAGTCCATCAGCCTTTCCTCATAAGATTTTCCCTCCATACCAGGCAACATCCTGGTAAATCTCCTCTGCACCCGCTCCAAAGCCTCCACGTCCTTCCTATAATGCGGTGACCAGAACTGTACGCAATACTCCAAATGTGGCCGTACCAGAGTTCTGTACAGCTGCAACATGACCTCCCGACTCCGGAACTCAATCCCTCTACCAATAAAGGCCAACACTCCATAGGCCTTCTTCACAACCCTATCAACCTGGGTGGCAACTTTCAGGGATCTATGTACATGGACACCTAGATCCCTCTGTTCATCCACACTTTCAAGAACTTTACCATTAGCCAAGTATTCCGCATTCCTGTTATTCCTTCCAAAGTGAATCACCTCACACTTCTCTACATTAAACTCCATTTGCCACCTCTCAGCCCAGCTCTGCAGCTTATCTATATCCCTCTGTAACCTGCTACATCCTTCCACACTATCGACAACACCACCGACTTTAGTATCGTCTGCAAATTTACTCACCCACCCTTCTGCGCCTTCCTCTAGGTCATTGATAAAAATGACAAACAGCAACGGCCCCAGAACAGATCCTTGTGGTACTCCACTTGTGACTGTACTCCATTCTGAACATTTCCCATCAACCACCACCCTCTGTCTTCTTTCAGCTAGCCAATTTCTGGCCCACATCTCTAAATCACCCTCAATCCCCAGCCTCCGTATTTTTTGCAATAGCCTACCGTGGGGAACCTTATCAAACGCTTTGCTGAAATCCATATACACCACATCAACTGCTCTACCCTCGTCTGCCTGTTCAGTCACCTTCTCAAAGAACTCAATAAGATTTGTGAGGCATGACCTACCCTTCACAAAGCCATGCTGACTATCCCTGATCATATTATTCCTATCTAGATGATTATAAATCATGTCTCTTATAATCCCCTCCAAGACTTTACCCACTACAGACGTGAGGCTCACCGGTCTATAGTTGCCGGGGTTGTCTCTGCTCCCCTTTTTGAAAAAAGGGACCACATTTGCTGTCCTCCAGTCCTCTGGCACTATTCCTGTAGCCAATGATGACATAAAAATCAAAGCCAAAGGTCCAGCAATCTCTTCCCTGGCCTCCCAGAGAATCCTAGGATAAATCCCATCAGGTCCCGGGGACTTATCTGTTTTCAGCCTGTCCAGAATTGCCAACACCTCTTCCCTACGTACCTCAATGCCATCTATTCTATTAGCCTGGGGCTCAGCATTCTCCTCCACAACATTATCTTTTTCCTGAGTGAATACTGACGAAAAATATTCATTTAGCATCTCGCCTATCTCTTCAGACTCCACACACAATTTCCCATCCCTGTCCTTGACTGGTCCTACTCTTTCCCTAGTCATTCGCTTATTCCTGACATACCTACAGAAAGCTTTTGGGTTTTCCTTGATCCTTCCTGCCAAATACTTCTCATGTCCCCTCCTTGCTCGTCTTAGCTCTCTCTTTAGATCCTTCCTCGCTACCTTGTAACTATCCATCGCCCCAACCGAAACTTCACACCTCATCTTCACATAGGCCTCCTTCTTCCTCTTAACAAGAGATTCCACTTCCTTGGTAAACCACGGTTCCCTCGCTCGACGCCTTCCTCCCTGTCTGACCGGTACATACTTATCAAGAACACGCAGTAGCTGATCCTTGAACAAGCCCCACTTATCCAGTGTGCCCAACACTTGCAGCCTACTTCTCCACCTTATCCCCCCCAAGTCACATCTAATGGCATCATAATTGCCCTTCCCCCAGCTATAACTCTTGCCCTGCGGTGTATACTTATCCCTTTCCATCATTAACGTAAACGTCACCGAATTGTGGTCACTGTCCCCAAAGTGCTCTCCTACCTCCAAATCCAACACCTGGCCTGGTTCATTACCCAAAACCAAATCCAACGTGGCCTCGCCTCTTGTTGGCCTGTCAACATATTGTTTCAGGAAACCCTCCTGCACACACTGTACAAAAAATGACCCATCTATTGTACTCGAACTATATCTTTTCCAGTCAATATTTGGAAAGTTAAAGTCTCCCAGAATAACTACCCTGTTACTTTTGCTCTTATCCAGAATCATCTTCGCCATCCTTTCCTCTACATCCCTAGAACTATTAGGAGGCCTATAAAAAACTCCCAACAGGGTGACCTCTCCTTTCCTGTTTCTAACTTCAGCCCATACTACCTCGGAAGAAGAGTCCCCATCTAGCATCCTCTCCGCCACTGTAATACTGCTCTTGACTAGCAGCGCCACACCTCCCCCTCTTTTGCCTCCTTCTCTGAGCTTACTAAAACACCTAAACCCCGGAACCTGCAACATCCATTCCTGTCCCTGCTCTGTCCATGTCTCCGAAATGGCCACAACATCGAAGTCCCAGGTACCAACCCATGCTGCCAGTTCCCCTACCTTGTTTTGTATACTCCTGGCATTGAAGTAGACACACTTCAAACCACCTACCTGAACACTGGCCCCCTCCTGCGACGTCAAATCTGTGCTCCTGACCTCTATACTCTCATTCTCCCTTACCCTAAAACTACAATCCATGTTCCCATGCCCCTGCTGCATTAGTTTAAACCCCCCCAAAGAGCACTAACAAATCTCCCTCCCAGGATATTTGTGCCCCTCAGGTTCAGATGTAGACCATCCTGTCTGTAGAGGTCCCACCTTCCCCAGAAAGAGCCCCAGTTATCCAGAAATCTGAATCCCTCCCGCCTGCACCATCCCTGTAGCCACGTGTTTAAATGCTCTCTCTCCCTATTCCTCATCTCACTATCACGTGGAACGGGCAACAACCCAGAGATAACAACTCTGTTTGTTCTAGTTCTGAGCTTCCATCCTAGCTCCCTGAAAGCCTGCCTGACATCCTTGTCCCCTTTCCTACCTATGTCGTTAGTGCCAATGTGGACCACGACTTGGGGCTGCTCCCCCTCCCCCCTAAGGACCCGAAAAACACGATCCGAGACATCACGTACCCTTGCACCTGGGAGGCAACATACCAAACGTGAGTCTCTCACGCTCCCACAAAATCTCCTATTTGTTATTCGGTGCATTATTCGGTGATTTGACACGCGCCCGTTTATCTGCAGACAATATTTATCTGCAGACAATACGGCCAAATGGACCCGTATTTTAGTCTCCCACTCCACGGAGGCAGGACAAAAGGCATGTGCAAATTACGACCCCTCAGACCCGGCACACAGTGAAGTGTGGGTACTGAAGCGACTATCTAGAGCTTGGGAGCAATCCCTGCAGAAAAAGACAGAGCAGGAGAAAATAGACGTCAACATGAACCCCGTCAGGGCACACCAAGACCCCGCATGGGTAAATGAAGGTTGAAGTAATACGCAGCACCCTAAAGCGCAGGGATGCTACAATTGTGGACACGAGGGACATTACGCCCGAGAATGCAATGCCCCCCCAAAACAGCAACGGAATCAGCCCACAAATGCCCCCCTCGGAACAATACCAGACATATCCACAGCATTAGCTCCCGTGCAGACAATTTGGCCAGAAAGGCACCGATTGACGGTGCTCGGACTCCCCAACTTGAGTCTGCGACACACTTTGAGACAAGTCCGGAAGACCGGTATTTACAGGCACAGTCCGGGGACACCCAGCAGAGTTCCTTTGGGACACAGAAGGGTCCCGAACCATGTTAACCTCCTCCACGATGTACCAGCGAGATATATGGCCCACTACAGACACCATCACTCTTAGTGGCTTTACAGGACACCTCCAGCAGGGACACATTATGGCCCCTGGGGATATTCAGATCGGTAACATTAAAACTAAGCACTCAGTTGTTTTGGTAGATTTAGCCCAGACAGCGGAACACATCTTGGGGATAGATTTTATGAGCTCACACGACCTTTCTTTCGACCCCGTAATAAGTGTGTGTGGAAAATGGCTAGAGCAGCACGAGCCCCCGCCACGCTCACAGTAGGAGACTACGCACACAGGAGTAACTCAGTGGGAGAGTACTGGTTTGATCCGCAAACCATTACCACGGACAAAACAGTTAGGGAGGTCTAAGCACGATTGTGGTAAAATTCCAGGAATGGTCAACATTACAGGTCCCGATCCTAAGCCCCAGAAACAATACGGTTTTCCACAGCAAGCCGAGGGAGAGATAGCTGAAGTAATCCAGAGTTTATTGGTCCAAGGCGGAATTCGGCCCGTAGCCTCAACGAACATTGCCCTGATTTGGCCCGTAAGAAAACCAGATGGTTCATAGGGACTGACCATCGATTATAGAGAATTAAACAAAGTAACTCCGTTAGCAGCCCCCACCGTTGCCACAAGTCCCAAGACCATGTTAAAGCAGGGACTTCAGTCAAACGTTTTCACGGTTTTGGACATTAGCAATGGCTTTTGGTCCATTCCATTGGACAAAAGGTGCCAGTACAAATTTGTGTTCACTGTCCAGGGACAGCAGTACACGTGGACATGCCTTCCACAAGGCTTCCACAACTCTCCCTCCATTTTGCACAGACAATTGCCGAACAGATTAGCAAAATTTTCCCGACCCGAATGCCTCGTTCAGTATGTGGACGACTTGCTCCTACAGACTGACACCAAGGAAGAGCACATTTCTCCTAAAAGAAATTGGATGCAAAATGAACACCAAAAAAGCCCAAATTCTCCAAGAAAAGGTAGGGTCATAACGCATGGTAAGCGTGAGATAGAACAGAAACAAATCGATTCAATTGTAAAATTGCCCTTCCCCCAAAATGTTACAGCACTCCAGTCATTTTTAGGACTGGTTGGTTGCTGCAGGAACCACATAGACAGTTTCACCACAAAAGCAGCCCACTTTCCAAGCTCCTTAAGAAACAGGCCACATGGAAATGGCTTCCACAGCACACGGATGCCGTAGATGCATTGAAACGCACCCTAAGCACAGCCCCCACTTTACAGGCATCAGACCCACACTCCCCATACGCAATAGAGGTAGCGACCACTGACTGAACCCTTTCGGCTGTACTTCTACAGGAAAGGCACGATCGTTTAGGACCCGTAGCCTATGCCTCACGAGTTTTAGATCCCATAGAGCAGGGATTTTCAGCCTGCAAAAGGCACTTGCTCGCAGATAACATAACAGGACTCAACCCCATTACCATTTTGACCGAGCACACTCCGACACAGCTACTATTAGACGGGAGTCTAAAATACAGCACAGTAAGCCGAATTCGAGCAGCGCGCTGGACCCTACTCCTACAAGGGCGCGACATTACGTTAAAGAGGATAAAGACACACACGTTTCTGGCCGACAGTTTACAATATGCAGGAACCCCACATGAGCGTGAGATCATTGCAGCCAAGCACAACACAGGACCCTTTGTCCCCAAATCGGCACCGAAAAAGATAGGCATCCGACCACAGACACCCCAGCCCACTGATAAAGCTCTAAAAATTTATGTAGAGGGCTCATCCACCATTCAAAATGTAAAAAGGATTACAGGATGCGGCATTTATGCAGAGGACATGCAGGGATGCACTTTCGAGGAATTGTTCCCGACCCCAGTGTTATAACTTGCCTGCTTACCATTGGCTGGGGACTAATGACAATTCCACAATCCTGTGGGAGTATGAGCTTCCCCAATGAGGGGAGGCGGAAAAATCATGAGCAGACTCCTTGTATAAATAAAGCTGGCCAGTTTGGAACCAGCAGGAAGGAGTGAGCAGCAAGCGAAGTTGCTGCTGCTGTTGTATATATATGTTATTGTAAATAAATGTTATTTCTTTGTATCCTTGAAACTCGTGCTGGATTCTTTGTGGCCCTCACAAAACCCAGCAGACATATATTCAGACAGTTTGTATGTTTCAACAGCTTGATAGAATTCCTGCCCTTGTGGGAATCTAGAGGATTTATATCCACCGACTGAAAACCCCTACCCTCAGCGCCATTACTAAAACACATTCTCAAGGAAGCTACAGGTCGAACATATGGAATCACAAAAGTTAGAAGCCACCATCGTTCCTCCCCATCCGGTAGCGTGAAAGCAGACGCCCGAGCGAAAGCAGGCTCACGACATGGCCACTTTTGGCAACCCCCCGAGAGTGCCCCAGTACACGCGGTCCAGGTCTCACAGACCAACATTCAAGATTTGGCACAGCAACAAAAGGAAGATGACACGCTAAAGGAAATTTTAAAAGGAGACTTCCCAGCTCCCTGTTTATCTCAACAAAAAGGAAGGACGGTAGAAGGAGGGAAAATCGACCGTGGATATCTAAGGAAATAAGGGAGTGTATCAAATTGAAGGAAAAAGCGTACAAAGTAGCAAAGATTAGTGGGAGACTAGAGGACTGGGAAATCTTTAGGGGGCAACAGAAAGCTACTAAAAAAGCTATAAAGAAGAGTAAGATAGATTATGAGAGTAAACTTGCTCAGAATATAAAAACAGATAGTAAAAGTTTCTACAAATATATAAAACAAAAAGAGTGGCTCAGGTAAATATTGGTCCTTTAGAGGATGAGAAGGGAGATTTAATAATGGGAGATGAGAAAATGGCTGAGGAACTGAACAGGTTTTTTGGGTCGGTCTTCACAGTGGAAGACACAAATAACATGCCAGTGACTGATGGAAATGAGGCTATGACAGGTGAGGACCTTGAGAGGATTGTTATCACGAAGGAGGTAGTGATGGGCAAGCTAATGGGGCTAAAGGTAGACAAGTCTCCTGGCCCTGATGGAATGCATCCCAGAGTGCGAAAAGAGATGGCTCGGGAAATTGCAAATGCACTAGTGATAATTTACCAAAATTCACTAGACTCTGGGGTGGTCCCGGCGGATTGGAAATTAGCAAACGTGACACCACAAAGGAGATAGGCAGAAAGCGGGTAATTATAGGCCAGTGAGCTTAACTTCAGTAGTAGGAACATGCTGGAATCTATCATCAAGGAAGAAATAGCAAGGCATCTGGATGGAAATTGTCCCATTGGGGAGACGCAGCATGGGTTCATAAACGGCAGGTCGTGCCTAACTAATTTAGTGGAATTTTTTGAGGACATTAACAGTGCGGTATATAACGGGGAGCCAATGGATGTGGTATATCTGGATTTCCAGAAAGCCTTTGACAAGGTCCACACAAAAGGTTGCTGCATAAGATAAAGTTGCATGGCATTCAGGGGAATGTAGTAGCATGGATAAAGGATTGGTTAATTAATAGAAAGCAAGAGTGGTGATTAATGGGTGTTTCTCTGGTTGGCAATCAGTAGCCAGTGGTGTCCCTCAGGGATCAGTGTTGGGCCCACAATTGTTCACAATTTACATAGATGATTTGGGGTTGGGGACCAAGGGCAATGTGTCCAGGTTTGCAGACGACACTAAAATGAGTGGTAAAGCAAAAAGTGCAGAGGATACTGGAAGTCTGCAGAGGGATTTGGATAGGCTAAGTGAATGGGCTAGGGTCTGGCAGATAGAATACAATGTTGACAAATGTGAGGTTATCCATTTTGGTAGGAATAACAGCAAAAGGGACTAATATTTCAATGATAAAATGTTAAAACATGCTGCTGCGCAGAGAGACCTGGGTGTGCTAGTGCATGAGTCGCGAAAAGTTGGTTTACAGGTGCAACAGGTGATTAAGAAGGCAAATGGAATTTTGTCCTTCATTGCTAGAGGGGTGGAGTTTGAGACTAGGGAGGTTCTGCTGCAATTGTATAAGGTGTTAGTGAGGCCACACCTGGAGTATTGTGTTCAATTTTGGTCTCCTTACTTGAGAAAGGACGTACTGGCACTGGAGGGTGTGCAGAGGAGATTCACTAGGTTAATCCCAGAGCTGAAGGGGTTGGATTATGAAGAGAGGTTGAGTAGACTGGGACTGTACTCGTTGGAATTTAGAAGGATGAGGGGGGATCTTATAGAAACATATAAGATTATGAAGGGAATAGATAGGATAGATGCGGGCAGGTTGTTTCCACTGGCGGGTGAAAGCAGAACTAGGGGGCATAGCCTCAAAATAAGGGGAAGTAGATTTAGGACTGAGTTTAGGAGGAACTTCTTCACCCAAAGGGTTGTGAATCTATGGAATTCCTTGCCCAGTGAAACAGTAGAGGCTCCTTCATTAAATGTTTTTAAGATAAAGATAGATAGTTTTTTGAAGAATAAAGGGATTAAGGGTTATGGTGTTTGGGCCGGAAAGTGGAGCTGAGTCCACAAAAGATCAGCCATGATCTCATTGAATGGTGGAGCAGGCTCGAGGGGTCAGATGGCCTACTCCTGTTTCTAGTTCTTACGTTCTTATGTTCTTAATACAGTTGCACGCGTTATCAGCCCCTACACCCCTCACCACACAGGCCCTAAACATGACCACCCAACACGACACCCCTAGCCCGGACACTACACCACACATAGACACAGCCACTGATACCCTCACATGGTGTGATAATATCATAAAATGGTATTCCCTTTCATACACGGTAGAAGCCCCATTGATTATAGCAATACTTTGCAGTGTCATCCAGACACTCAGACTTTGGAAATGGCAAAGGAGAGCCTCCCGCCCTTCACTATACACATTCAGAGCCCCTTTCCTTGGACTTCAAAAGACTCCACACTCTTTTTTAACCCTTTTCTCCCGAATAAATTCCGCGTTTTTTAAGTAAAATTACTTTCTCTGTAAATTGACAGAAGTGTTAAGTAGGAATGAGATGCTGCTATTGTTTATTTTGTACTGTAATATAAGTTCCTTTGATTATTAGATAGCAGCATAAGTGTAGTTTAGTTAAGGACAGTTAGAGGTTCTATTTTTTGGGTGAAGAAATTGAAATGCATGATTGAATGCTATAGCGCCCCCTTAGGATTTTTTTAGATGTGTGTTGTATTCGGGAAAACTTAGGTAAATGTTTCAACCCATAGGTGAGAGTAGGATAGAACCTGCCCTTGATTGAGGGTACCCGGCATGCAAGAGAACAGGAGAAAATTCAGTAGTGTGATCCATCACGCTTCGCGTTTATGATCAAGAGGACGGACTGTAGCCATCTGGGATGGCCACTTACGACAAGAAACATGGACGTTCGCAAAGCCGAAAGGGAAATGTGGACAATGTAAGATTCAGGCAGGCACAGAGCCTGAATGTATATTTGTGAGCAGAGAATCCAGACAGCATCGAAACCCCCAACCGATTAGCATTTTGATGGCCCATCTCCGTAAGACAAAGGACTGATACTTGAGTAACCGATACAATCCCAGACATTTCGGCACCACTCCCTTTACTCAGGAAGCATAAACAGCCAAGGTCAATGACTGCTTAGGACATGCCCAGCCATCAAGGCACCTGCCCCTTTATTGGCTCGGATCAAATACAGTGATCGAGAACTACCCAATTAATGAGATCCAAACCTAAGGACCGCCCAAAAGAGAGCGAAACTCCCCAAGGATAAAGAGAGACACTGCCATGTGTTCGATCTCTTTTGGACCTGGTGCTCCGGCAACGTCCATCTCCAATCGCAGCACCACCAGAAGCAAGTTCAAGTTTACCGCCCGCTACCAGACGGATGAGCCCAGCTGAGCAGTAGTTACTTCTCCAGACCCACTAGATCCAGATTCGAACAAAGGCCACTGTTCCTCTAACCTAAGCTGGGTGCCCGAAGTTAAGTACAGGTTGTCATAGTTGTTAGGTGTAGTTTAACTAGTAGTGTTTATGTTGCATGTTAATCGTGTGTGTAAATAAATTACCATTGATCTTGAACTAACTAACTCGTTGTTGGCTCTTTGATCGATATCCGGTTGAACCTTGTGGCGGTATCATTTGATACCTTGCGACTCTGAGCAATATAATATCAATATCTAAAGAAAGGAAGGGCAACCGTATTGATTGCCATATTTATAGCAGGTAAAAAAGGCAACAATACACTGTACACTAGACAAAGATTTGTGGATCGGTGTAGTGACGTAGGCCAGGCCTTTGAGATTGGCCAATTAGAATACAAGTTCCCTGATTAGCGGCCCAATCAGGGAACCCCTTTCTGTGAATATAACAGGGAGTGTCAGATCCTCTGTAGACAGCAGACTAAATGGTCATGGTTGTTCAGCTGTTGGGTTTGTGAATAAAACAGATTCTGGTGACGGGGTTTCTGCCTCCATGGACTTAGTACAGTGGCGACGAGGAAAACAGAACGACCCGAAAAAACCTGCTCGTCAGCAGCTGCCGCATATTGAGGGTAAGCCACGGACAGGCAAAATGCCTTTATTCGGAAAGTTGGACTCTTTTGACCCTGTAGTGGAAGACTGGGCCCAATATGTAGAGCAGATGAAGTACTTCCTTAGAGCAAACAATATGATTCTGGATGAAAAGCAACGGGTCATTCTGCTGACCATGTGTGGGCCAGCAGCCTTTGCCATTATGCGCAGTCTCACTTTTCCGGAGGCACCGGACACGAAAACTTTGCTGGAATTAACAGACTTAGTAAAAGAGTAACTATGACACTAAGCCACCTCTGATCCTGCAAAGGTACCAGTTTTACTCAGCATTCCGAGACACTGGGGAGTCAGTTACAAACTTTTTAACAAGATTAAGGCGATTAGCAAAGGCTTGCGAATTTGGCCTGACGCTAAATGAGATGCTCCGAGACCATTTGGTGTGTGGAATAAATAATTTAGCAATACTGAAATGTCTGTTAGCAGAGGCCGAGGTGGATTGCAAATTACAGCTGGCTTTGTCCTTCGAAAAAGCGGCAAGCGGAGCGCATCAGTTACAGGGTACGCCGATGGAGGTAGACGCCCATACCAGTGAAACTGAGTTAAGGGACTACCGCTGGGGGATAAGCAACTGCATAGCCAGCCTCAGGAATGACTTGGATACTAAATTACCAGGCCCGCTCGCAGAAGGCCTCCCAAGCAAGGGAAAATTAGGTCCAGACAGACGGCAGCCCCTGTAGCCTTTCGCCCGGCAAAATACTATAGTTGTTGCCAGAGATCGGAGCCACAAAGGAGAAATAGAAGCCCAAAACCATCATCTTGGAGAAGGTCACGTTGGCCAGGGTACAGGAGAATGTATACCCTAGAGGGCCTACCTACCTCCGACGAGGAACAAGTAAATTGTGTAATGATGGTGAAATCAAAACCCATTAAATTATCCATAAGGTTGAATGGACGTCCCACACTGATGGAAGTCGACACTGGAGCAGCCGTATCAGTGATAGGGTAAACAGTATTCAATAAAATTCATACTGGACTCCAACCCCTATTCCGAACCAGGACCTCGGCAAAACTGAGGCCATACACAGGGGAACCACTGAGTGGGTTGGGCACAACACACGTAACTGGCTTATGGAGAGCAACTGGTTAGGCTGCCTTTAATGGTAGTGAAAGGTGTGGGGCCAAGCTTATTGGGACAAAACTGGCTAAAAGAGATCCAGCTGGATTGGATAAACATTTTCCAGCTGGAAAATGGTCGCCTGAGCGAACTCCTGTGCAAATACCCAGAGGTTTTCCGAGAAGGGCTCGGAACAATAAAGGGAGCAAAGGTGACATTGCATGTAGATCCAGAGGCAGTCCCAACATTCTACCAGGCCCGACCGGTACCCTCGCATTAAGGCAGGAAGTCGATATGGAAATAAAATGATTAGAGCGTGAGGGAATAATAAAACCGGTCCAGTTTGCAAAGTGGGCGGCACCCGTGGTGCCTATCATTAAGCCGGACGGCTCGGTCCGCCTTTGTGGAGATTTCAAACAAACGATTAATCGTTAAGCACAACTGGACAAATACCCAATTCCCCGGATTGAGGATTTGTATGCAAAGCTGGCTGGGGGACTCCTATACTCAAAGCTGGATATGAGCCACGCATATCTACAGCTGAAGCTGGACGAAGAGTCCCAAAAATTCCAACGATAAACACCCTGAAGGGCCTTTTTCAGTATACAAGATTACCCTTTGGGGTATCACCAGCTTGTGCGACATTCCAGAGGACAATGGAGAATATATTGCAAGGGCAACCACAAGTCGCCATTTACCTGGACGGCGTCCTCATTAGAGGAAAAGCAAAGGCAGAACACCTGCAAAACGTGGAGGAAGTCCTTAGGAGGTTTTCAGCAGCAGGCGTGCACCTAAAAAGGGAGAAATGTGCTTTCCTAGCACCTCAAGTAACCTATCTGGGGTACAAGATTGACAAATCAGGGCTACACCCTTTGGAGGATCGGGCCCCGGCCCCACTACAATCCAGGAGTTAAGGTCTTTTTTAGGACTGGTGACATACTATGGAAAGTTCATACAGAACAGGGCATCCATCCTGGACCCCCTACACCAATTACTGAAAAAGGGGCACGGCTGGGAGTGGCCCGCCCGCCAAGACAGGGCTTTCAAGAAGATAAAAGAACAGCTTTCCGCGGAGAACGTCTTGGCACACTACGACCCCGGGAAAGAGTTGGTGCTCACGTGCGACGCGTCTCCATATGGCATTGGTGCAGTTCTGGCACACAGAGGGAAAAACGGACAGGAACGACCTATAGCGTTTGCTTTCAGGATGTTTGGCAGCAGCAGAACGAAAGTACGCCCAAATCGAAAAGGAAGGACTGGCTGTGATCTTCGCGGTGAAAAATTTCACCAGTACTTGTACGGGCGGAAATTCACTATAATTACAGACCACAAGCCATTGCTGGGGTTGTTGAAAGAAGACAAAGCAATACCACCAATAGCTTCGGCCCGGATCCAACACTGGGCCCTACTACTGGCGGCGGACGTACCAGTATCAACTGGAGCATTGGCCAGGAACCCGGGTGGGAAATGCCGATGCACTGAGCAGGCTGCCATTACTGGACGCCCCGCCCCATTAGTGTCCAAAATAGATGTTACATTTCCTGGACACCCTTCCAGTGGCCGCAGAAAACATTCGTTTATGGACCCGAAGGGACCCGATTTTATCAAAAATAAAATACATGGTGCAAACTGGGGAGATGGAAAGACCTGTCCAGGCGGAATTCCACCCTTTCTGGAGCAGAAGAGAGCAGATCACTGTGGAAGACGGGATCCTGCTGTGGGGGGCTCGAGTAATAGTTCCAAGTCAAGGCCATCAAGCCATTCTGGCTGAGCTACATCATGGGCACCCTGGAGTCTCAAACATTAAGATGCTGGCCAGAAGCTATGTCTGGTGGCCGGGACACAGACATCGCAGCATTGGTAGGTCGGTGCCAAGAATGCCAACAAAGGCAGAAGGTGCCACCGGCATGCCCACTGCACCCATGGGAATGGTCAGATAGACCATGGTCGCGACTTCATGTCGATTTTGCAGGCCCGTTTATGGGTTCAATGTTTTTTATAATAGTAGATGCCCATTCCAAATGGCTGGACGTCTACAAAATGAATTCTGCAAATTCAACAACTACCATTGAAAAACTCCGCACCTCGTTCGCAACTCGTGGTATCCCGGAGGTGTTAGTTTCGGATAATGGATCGGTTTTCACCAGCGAGGACTTCATTAAATTTATGAAGTCAAATGGCATTCGGCACATAAGGACGGCACCATACCACTCGGCATCGAATGGTTTGGTGGAGAGAGCCGTCCAGACCTTAAAGGTCGGGTTGAAGAAACGGTCAGCAGCATCATTAGACATCAAACTGTCGCGCTGGCTATTTGACTACAGAACAACCCCACACGCCACAATGAGAATAGCACCAGCGGAGCTACTCCGAACCCGGCTGAGTTTATTATTCCCGCATTTAGGTGGCAGAATAGAGCAACACCAAGAGGCCCAATGCAAGGGCCACGACAACATTCGCCGAGAAAGGCAGTTCAACACGGGTGAAAATGTATGGGTCAGAGATTATGCGAATAGCCCCACATGGGTAGCAGGAACAGTCAAGCCCGGGATAGGACCTGTGTCTTTCGAGATACCGTGGGAAAACATGTAATAAAGAAACACCTGGACCAGGTGCGGGCCTCAGATTCGTTTCCTCTTCCGGAGCTGACTCAGGCCAGCATATCAAGGACCATGGAGAGTCCTCCCCGACAAACTATCCCCCCACCCCGACACCACTGGTGAGGACATCCGACTGGGATATGGACACCATAGATGATGACGCAGCTGTACCCCTGCCGCTGGAGGAAAGGGGCGAACCACCCCTCAGGTGCTCGCATCGGAAAAGACAGGCGCCTAGCCGTTCCCCCCTCCCCCCACGTTGGAGGCCGAAGTAGGGGAGCCGGACCCAGCGCAAAACCAAGCAGGAGACCCCTGAGTCACGAGACCATGGGGGCTCCTCGGACTTTGGGGGGGGGAGGGGTGTAAAGACTTAGGCCAGGCCTTTCAGATTGGCCAATGAATGGTCATGGTTGTTTGTAAATAAAAGGAATTCTGGTGACGGGACTTCTGCCTCCGTGGACTTATTACAATCATGGACAATCAATCTTGACGCCGAAATCGTGGACGGTACCCGTTTCACGCCAAATCACGATTCTGCGGTACCTCGACAGTGGCGTCAATGTATCCCACTCCGCATGTACAGTAAACGCCATTCACATATTATTAGCGGGCCTGACCAGGTATTTTCCACGATCTCCGCCTCCACCGGGGGGAATTCAAGACGGTGAGGTTCACATGTGCTTTTATAAATCGGGAAACAGGCGTTGCAGCTGATGGGGGAGAGAGTGGAGGTAGGACACGCAGAGGTGCGACCGTGGGCTGCCGGTCCTGACACAGGCCAGGCTGGAGGCTGGCTGGGGTGGGTGGCTAGGGTAAGGGCAGTGGGGCCGGGGTGTCCCCCACAGGACTGGGGCATCCAGGCACAGACCGCCAATGCCATGGCCTGCAGGGAACCGTCTTGCTGCGCACCTCACACCGCCCATCGTGGCCCGTGGTTCTGCAGAGTGCCACTAGCCATATGGGTGCCTCCATCACCCCGCATCCCACCCGCTGACATACCCCCCCGCCACCGCCGCCCCCCCCCCCACCCCAACCAGCTGCCACCCGTCGACAGTGCATCACAGGCCTGCCCAAGGACAATGACCACAGTAGCCCCTACAGGGGGCTGCCGGGCGGGGACCGCGAAGCGTACAGCTGGCATGGGCATTGTCAGCTGACGGTACTTCTGGCAGTAGAGACGGGCACCAGAAACAGAGGCCTCCATGGCGCCGGGCACCGACAGGGCCAGCGGTGCGGAGATGGGGGAGGGGGACATGTGGGGGGCAGGGTCCGCAGTCCAAATCGGGGCAACCATGTAGCCCATTGGACTTGGTCGGGATGGGGGTACGCACCATGCTAACATTCCTGACTTTCACTCTCTGTAGACAATGGATATTGGAATACAACCAACAATGGTGGATTTCCTCCTAGTCGCCGCAGCCCTGGGAGATGCACTGAGGCTGTACGAGTTGGAACTGTTCGAGAAGGAGGATCATGAGCAGCAGAGTGTGCCCCAGAGTAACAGGAGTCTACTGGTGAGGACGGAAAGCCGGCCACCCAACAGGCTAAGGAGGAGGTGGGAAGGAGGCACCGCATGAGGCCCCCTCCAGTCTTCAGCGCGGGAAAAACCCCACGCTTTCCACCTACCCGGCCCCGCCACCTCTGACGCAGCTCCTTTTACAGGCCCCGTCCCCTCACTCCCGACTCGGGCTTCTCCCTCCCCGCGGGGCCCCATCTCGCCGCCGGCCATCCACCCCTGTTCCGTTTACCTACCCCCCTCCAAGAGCCCCCCTGACCAACCCATCCAAAACAGTGCCCAACCCGCCCCAGCCACCCTCACCAACCCGAAACAGAAAAACACAGAGAAAAAGAAACCCGGAGCAATACAAAGGCCTCCGCGAGAAAAAAAAAATTAAACATAACATATCAACCACAGTCCCCAATCGTCCATCCCGACCCTCAATCTGTGTCCAATTTCTTGGCCTGAACAAAGGCTACTCCCCTGGAGACTCAAAATAATGGTGCCGGTCTTTGTATGTAACCCATAGTCGAGCCAGCTGCAACATGCCAAATTTCACCCCCTTCCTGTGCAGCGCCATCTTCGCTCGATTGTACCCGGCCCTCCTCTTCGCCACCTCCGCACTCCAGTCCTGGTATATTTGAACCTCCGCGTTCTCCCACCTGCTGCTCCTCTCCTTCTTGGCCCACCTGAGCACACACTCCCGGTCGACGAACCGATGGAACCTCACCAGCACCGCCCGTGGAGGCTTGTTAGCCTTGGGCCTCCTCGCCAACACTCTATGGGCCCCTTCCAGCTCCAGGGGCCCCTGGAAGGACCCCGCTCCCATCAGCGAGTTCATCATGGTGACCACATAGGCCCCACTGTCCGGCCCCTCCAGCCCCTCCGGGAGGCCCAGAATCCGCAGATTCTTCCGTCTCGACCGATTCTCCATCTCCTCGAACCGCTCCTGCCATTTCTTGTGGAGTGCCTCGTGCGCCTCCACCTTTACCGCCAGGCCTAAGATCTCGTCCTCATTGTCAGAGATCTTTTGTCGGGCCTCGCGGATCGCCACTCCCTGGGCTGTCTGTGTCTCCAGCAGCTTATCAATAGAAGCCTTCATCGGATCTAACAAGCCCGTTTTAATCTCTCTGAAGCAGCACTAGATACCCTCCTGCTTCTCCTCCGCATCCACGCTGCCTGGTCTCGACCCGCCGCCATTTTGTCCTTCTTCCCTCGCGCCTTCTTCGGATCCACCACCACCTTTTTTGTCGCCCCGCTCCTGGTTGAAGCCATATACTGACGGGAAGCTGTTGTAGACTCCTTCCCACAGCAGGAAACGTCGAAAAAATTCCGTTGGGGGCCCTGAAAACAGCCCAAAAGTCCGTTCCAAGCGGGAGCTGCCGAACGTGCGGCTTAGCTCCGCATCGCCGCATCTGAAAGTCTATCAGCCAGATCATGGCGCACCTGGCACCGCCGGGGTATGGGGGAGGACAACCGTTCCCGGTGGCCGTCAAGGTGATGGTCACTCAGAACGTTTATGCCATGGGACGAGTGGGGACATGTCTGGGATCTCGCAGACCTCTGTGCACAGGTGCATCCGTGTCGTCACGGAGACCCTCTATGCCCAGTCGGCACAATACATCCATTTCAATGTGGACTGAGTCCACCAGGAAGTACATGTACATGCGGTTCAGGTCCCTGGACCTCGGTGTAACCCATTGCCGGTGCTATCTCCTGCACCCGTAGCCTCTGGGACTCCTCCAATTGGCTATGGACCTGCTAGAGTGTCGCTGACATCCCACTCTAAATATCATGGCCACACCCTATCGACTGTATCTGCTCCGGGTAAACCTGGTCCAAAGGCTCAGCATCTGACTGGGACCCAGCTGGGTCTTGGGATCCAGCAGACCTCCGAGTGCTGTCTGTTTGGGCATTCCTGTCTCCACCTGATGTGCATTAGCAACTGTGTGGTGCTCACCAGAATGTGACGCAGAAACCTGACTACTACTACCGCCCACTCTGCGCTGGTGGAGGGTGGGGTGACAGCTGTGCTGCGAATACGATAGTGTTCCCCTCTGAGGTGTGCTCATCGGAGATGGGTGGGGCGGGGGCGGCGGGGGAACCACCCCGGATGGGCCGGCACCGTCGGATGGAGATCCGGCGGGATAATGGACGTGTGGTCAGAGGGATGGGTCATTCTTTTTTCAAATATAAATTTAGAGTACCCAATTATTTTTTTTTCCAATTAAGGGGCAATTTAGCGTGGCCAATCCATCTACCCTGCACATCTTTTGGCTTGTGGGGGTGAGACCCACGCAGACACAGGGAGAATGTGCAAACTCCACACGGACAGTGACCCGGGGCCGGGATCGAACCCGGGTCCTCAGCAATGTTACGCAGCAGTGCAAACCATTGTGCCACAATGCCGCCCTGGGATGGGTCAGTCTGCATGGCACTCACAACTCACGTGGGACTGGTCACCTGGGTGGCAACCAGTGGATCCTCACCATTTGCCAACCTCTACTAATCTGTCTTCGGCCGTCCCCGCGACCTCGAAGGCCCATTCATCATGGGGCGTAAGGACCTTTGATGTCTGGCACCCCGTCGCCCATCTGTGCCATCACTCATCTGTTGTGGGTCAACTTCCAGTATTGGGAAGTGGGCGGTATGGGGGGAATGGGGGGGTTGGGTGGTATAGTGGGGGATTGGTGTGGGCGCAGTATCATGTGAAAGTGTCTTTAAGAAATGGGTGTTTATAAATGGGTATGTATATAAATATCTGTAGTGAGAGTACCTTTAAGAAATGGATGTTTACCACTGCAGTGATGTCAGAGAGTGGGTGGAGCTGGGCTGTCTGTCAGCTTTTTACTTTTGTTTTAGGCTGTTTGCTGCAGGGTGTGATTTAGTTTCATTTTCTGAGCTGGATAGCTGCAGTCACAACCAGAAGGTGTATGAGTTTCTCTCTGTAATCTAAAGGCTGTAAATCGATCCTGGTCATTTAAAACTAATAACAGTAGTGACTTTAACCTGATGTGCTTCTGGTAAAATGTGTCTTAAGTCTTCTGGATGTTAAAAGGACAGCTTGCTGATTACTTAGTGTTGTATTCTTTGAGGGATGTATTTGATTTACTGATTGCTAAGATGTTCACTGTTTGTTTGAAAAAGGTTAACTTGAATTCATAGAATAAACATTGTTTTGCTTAACAAAATACTTTTCCATTTCTGCTGTACCACACCTGTAGAGTGGGCCGTGTGCTCCCCATATCACAATCTATTAAAAGTTGTGGGTCAAGTGAACTCCATGATACACTTTGGGGTTCTCTAAACCCTGACCCATAACAGCATGTGGCACTGATGGCCATGGGTGGGCCGGGGCACGGTATGGTGCTGGGCGGGGGCAGTTCCAGGGGGCAAGTGCCACCCCACTTATGCAGCCTGGTGGAGGTTGTTGATATTCTTACGGCATTGGTTGAAGGTCCTCCTGGAGATGTTCCCCAAGCTGACGGCCACTGCCACTTCCTCCCAGACAACACTGCTGCCCTCTGGCTGACCCACCCCGAGCCCCTTGGGGGAACAGGGCATCCCGCCTCATCTCGACCCCATCTAAAAATCTGGCCAGGTGAGCATCCCTGAACCGTGTGGCTGGTCTCCTCGGTGGCATGGCTGCGAGCTGTGTGTGGTTTGCTCAGCAGAATCCTTTTAAGTGCTGCTCCCCCTAGTTGGCAAGGAGCTGGCGGGAACTGCCCTGACGAATCGGCAGGCGGGACACGTTCTCCCTGTGTTTGCGTGGGTTTCCTCCGGGTGCTCCTGTTTCCTCCCACAAGTCCCAAAAGACGTGCTGTTAGGTAATTTGGACATTCTGAATTCTCCCTCTGTGTACCCGAGCAGATGCCAGAATGTGGCGACTAGGGGCTTTTCACAGTAACTTCATTTCAGTGTTAATGTAAGCCTACTTGTGACAATAAAGATTATTATTAAATTTGTGGCGTCAAGTCCATAGGGTCTCGCTGGGTGGACAAATTAACGTTTGATACCAGTGACAGCCTCGCTGGGTCGAGTATTGCGAAGCTCGCGGCAGTTCCTGCTTGCTGCCACACTTCGAAACATTTCCATTAAATCGCGCCCGTACAGTTGGAACCTTTCCACTCCAAATATTATGGCTAGTCCTTCCTTTTCAATTTGAGATTCGGCTTGTTCAGCACTGGTCAAAGTCCTCGGGGCATAGGCGATAGGCCTTTCTGAAACATCTTCCATCTTATGGGCCATACCATCTCTATTACTTAAGAGGATGTGTCGGAGGTAAGGATTATCTCTTCTGATGGGTCAAGATGGCCCATGAGACTGGATGATTATAAAGCGAGTTTAACCTGTTCAAAGGCTTCTTTCAGATACTTTTTCAAGACCTCAACTGGTGCTTCTTGATCAGTGTGTGAGAGAGTGCCAACAGTGTGGAAAGATACGGAATAAATTTGCCGTAATACTTAACTAGGATTTCAATTCCGACATATTTTTGGGAGCCGGTGCATCCTTCATCACTTTGATCTTCTCCTCCACAGGGTGCGTCTTCACTGAATCCTAAGTATATCACTTCATGATCTTCGAACATACACTTTTCTCGTTTCAGCCTCACTCCATCCTTCTTAAATCTTTTTGAGACTTCTTCAAGATTTCCTAGGTTCTCCTCTTAGAATGCTTCTATAATTAGTAAATCATCTCGATAGACAACCACCTTGGGTAGTACACTTTCCATCGTGCGCTGGAATATTGCACAGGCAGATGAGACTCTGCAGGGTATCCGGGGATACTGGTACAAACCTTTGTTACTGTTTCATCCAACCCTAATTGTTGGTATGCATGACTCATATCAAGTTATCTGTAAATTAATCCTCCTGCTAATTTAGAATATAAATATTCAAATCTTGATACTGGGTACCAGTCCAATTTGGCTGCCTGATTAACAGTTAGCTTGTAATCCCTGTCTGGTAATGGTTCCATCTGGCTTCACCACTGGCACGATTGGAGTTCCCCACTCTGAAAACTGTACAGGTTTGATGATACCTAATTCTTCTAGTCGCTTGTTTTCAGACTTAACCTTCATGTTAAAGGCATAGGGGATGGGTCGGGTCTGAAAAGTTTGGGTGTGGCGTGTATCTTGACCCTGTATCTTGCCTCACCCATCTTGGAAAACCTCCTGATTTTTTTAAAGATATCGTGATGACCTCCTTTATTAACCTGGAAGATTTCTAGCCAATTTAATTGAATTTGGCAAAGCCAATCCCAGCCTATCAGACTTGGTTCTTGGTTACCCCATTACTACCAAGGGCAGTTGAGTTGATTGGTCCTGATAGTTTACGGGCGTTGGTGTCATTTCTAGGATCCTTAAAGCTTCCCTAGTATACGTGGCTAGACTGCCCGATGTGTTTCTTAGCTTCAGGGGCTGAACCCCACCTTGCAGATAGCTATACATTTGTTCACCTACAACTGTAGCGGAAGCCCCCGTGTCCACCTACATTCTAAGTGGCTGACTATCATAATTGTGGGTCCAGTAAAATGTCTTGCCCACTGTACTGTCATTTGAACTGTATACTTCAGGTATATTCTCAGGGTTATTCTCAACACTGTATACTGGAGTCTGAGTTTTGTTTTTAATGGCCCCCTGTGCGCACTGCCTCATATTGCATTTCCACTTAATGTGCTCCCTCCTATGACAGGCATAACATGCAGCTTCCCTGAATTTACATCTCTCCTGGGGGAGAGTTACCTGGACGCAATGGCCAGGATTCTCCAAGGCCTGGGGCGGGCGGGCGTGAATCCCGCCACGCCGTTCCGAAGCCGGGACTGCCATGCTCCGAACTGGGAAAAAGCTCGCTGATGGGGATTGCGCCGCGCGGCCCGCAGAATCGCCAGACCTGGCGCGACGTGCTGATGTCTGGGGAGGGTGGGGGTGGGGTGGGGGAGGGTGGGAGTGATGTCTGGGGAGGGTGGGGGTGGTGGCTGGGGAGGGTGGGGGTGGGGTGGGGAGTGTCGGGGATTGGGGGGGGGGTGGTTTTCGTGGCCAGGTGCCACCTGTCAACAGTGGCGACCATGCATTCCATGGCACCAGGTTGCGGAGGTGGGAATGTGCAATGATGATATGTCGTCTACCCCCACCACCTGCAGACATTATGTTTGGCAATCACCCGGCGATGTTGGCCGACGTGGCGGGGCCGCTGCCCTGCATGTGGCCGTATGGCAGCTGGAGCAGGGGCATGTCAGGGAGGCGGCAGAGGCTGCCGCAGAGGAGCGTGCTGCAGAGGGGCGAGTGGCAGGTGCCCAGGCCAGATGGCCGGCCGCCCGACAGGACGAGGAGGAGGAGGAGGATGAGGAGGAGGAGGAGGAGGATGAGGAGGAGGAGGCGGAGAAGGAGGTGGTGCCACGGCGACAGAGGCGCCCAATGAGGCCCCGTGTGTACCGGCACCGCATGTCCTACCAGGACCTCACGGACAGGGCATTCAGGAGGAGACTCCGGATGAGGCAGGAAACCGTCGCCCATATCTGCCACCTGATGGCACACCTGGCACCACGTGGGACTGGGGGTGCTCACCCTCTCCCGGTGGCCGTCGAGGTGATGGTCGCTCGAAGGGCTTCCGGCGGGGTAGGAGTGCGGTCACGGGCAACGGAGCTCCGACATTGCGTCCCGTTCCCAGGGGAGAGACAAAAATAACCGCGCAAACGGGCTGGACTGCACCACCCCACCCCCACCCCGCGCACGGCAGGAAAAAAAACACGGGAACCGAGCGAGGACAGAGTTCGGCAGGGACCGACACACCCCCCACGGCAGGAGAGGCAGGAGAACGCGGGGACCGAGCGAGGGCCGAGCCAGCGGCGGGGACTGTCCCCTCGCCCCTCTGCAGCACGCTCCTCTGCGGCAGCCTAGACAGAAAAGGGGGAGAAAAGAAAAGGGAAAGGGGGGGGAGAAAAAAAAAGGGGGGGGGAAAAAATATCGGAAGTTAGCCAAAACAGAGGGTGAAAGGGCACCAGAAGCAGAAGGGGCCATGGGCGAGCCCACTCAGACGAGCTAACCGGCAAACGAAGCGGCGGAACGGAAGGTTCGCCGCAACAAAAAGAACTGGGCAGACAGGAGCTTTTTCTCCTTGGGCCAGGGGGGTACTGGAACTGGAAGGCAGCCTTTGCCGAGACGCTGAGGGAACATCAGCACAAAATCAAGGCAGAGGCTAGGGCAGACATAGAGGCCACAATGACCAAGGCCCTGGCGGAGGTGCGGTTTGCCCTGGGCAGAGCAGAGGAGAAACTGGATGCCCAAGAGGAGAAACTGGAAGCCCAAGAGGTGACCATTAAGGAGCTGGAGAAAGCCACGACAGACAAGAGCGACCGGATCATGGCACTGGAGAAGGAGGTGGCGAGACTGGTCACAATGCAGGGGAGCCTGAAGGGCAGAGTGGACGATCAGGAAAACTGATCGAGAAGGCAAATGTAAGGATAGTGGGCCTGCCAGAGGGGATCGAGGGTAGAAACCCCACGGCATACGTGGCTGAGATGCTGGTTAACTTAGTGGGGAGGAAAACTTTCCCCAACCCACCAGAAATGGACAGAGCACACCGGTCGCTGCGCCCAAAGCCCAAGGCAGGGGAGCATCCGAGGGCAGTTATAGCTAAACTGCACCGGTACCAAGACAGGGAAACAATCCTCTGCTGGGCCAGGAAAAACAGAGCCTGCAAATGGGAAGGACACTTCATTAGAGTCTACGAGGACATTGGGGCAGACCTAGCCAGGAGACGGGCTGAATTCAATCGAGCGAAAGCAGCTCTTCACAAGGGCAACGTGCGTTTTGGTACGCAGTACCCAGCAAAACTCTGGGTCACATACCAAGAAAGAGAATACTTCTTCACAGCCCCGCCAAAGCAAACAAGTTTGTCGAGGAACACGGGCTGGAAAGCCGACAGCAAGGAGAGAAATGAGGGACCCCTGGCAAGGAGCAACAGCACGCTGACGGGGGGGGGGGGGGCAACGCCAGGCCCCCCTGTCCCCCCACCACGGCAAGCACACCCTGAACAAAAAGCAAACCACTACCCGAGGGACCGGTTCAGGTGGGAGACCAGGCCCCAGCACGAGGGAACGAGAGTAGCGGAGAAGGGAGAGCAAGCGAGAGGAGTGCAGGGTAGGACGGGAGAAGAGCGGGCAGAAAACCGTAGAGGTCGGACGAGGGAGAAGCGAGACAGTAACCCCCGAGAGGGGGGCCACCGCACTAGCAGTGAGGTACCCTCAATAATGATGCTTCGAGATTAAACTGTAAAGAAGGCTTTATTAGGCTAATAACTATGCTACAGATTTGGACGAGAGCTGACTGCTATACAGACCATGAGGCAGGCCTTTATGTATGGCTCCCAGATGGGCGGAGCCAGAGGCGGAGACCCCAGTGTTCCAAGCCTGGTCTTAAAGGGGACATCACCTTACATGATGATAAGGCAGTAACCGTTCATCACATTCACCCCCTGTTTAAAAAGGAGTCCGGCGGGGGTGAAGTGCCATCATAGGTCCATCCGTCTCGGCGGCCGGATCGTCCTCCTCGATCTCCTCAGTTCGGGCGGTGGTGCGGCGGGCACGGACGTCCCGGTTGAGGGCACATCCGGGAGCACAGCGGTCGGAGCTTCGGTCCGGGTCGGGGCAGAGGAACGAGACAGGGCCGGGGGTAGTGGAGCTGGGGCAGAGGAACTAGGCAGGGCCGGGGGTAGCGGAGCCGGCGCCGGCGGGGTGTGTAAAGGGGGGGCGCACGGTAGGAGCTCACCAACGGGTGGTAGGGCCGGAAGGGGGTGTGTTGTAGGGGGCGACGGGTCCTGCAGGGGAGCGGCGCGGGAAGGGGCGTCTGTGGTGGAGGATCCAGCGGGCGCCAGATCCCGGAGGGAAACCGTATCTTGCCTGCCGTCGGAGTACTCCACGTAGGCGTAACTGGGGTTGGCGTGGAGCAGTCGGACCTTTTCAACTAGGGGGTCTGTTTTATGGCTCCTCGCGTGCCTCCGGAGAAGAACAGGTCCCGGAGCCGTCAGCCAAGGTGGAAGCGAGACCCCGGAGGTAGACTTCCTGGGGAAGAGAAACAATCGCTCATGAGGGGTCTCATTTGTGGCCGTGCAGAGGAGTGACCTAATGGAGTGTAGGGCATCGGGTAGGACCTCCTGCCAGCGGGTGGTTGGGAGATTTCTCGACCGCAGGGCCAGAAGGACAGCCTTCCACACGGTCGCGTTCTCCCTCTCCACCTGCCCGTTTCCCCGTGGGTTATAGCTGGTCGTTCTGCTCGAGGCGATGCCTTTGCTGAGCAGATACTGACGCAGTTCATCGCTCATGAACGATGTACCCCGGTCGCTGTGGATGTAAGCAGGGAAATCGAACAGGGTGAAGATGCTGTGCAGTGCCTTAATCACCGTGGCTGAGGTCATGTCGGTGCAGGGAATGGCGAATGGGAAACGGGAGAACTCATCGATCACGGTGAGGAAATAGGCATAACGGTTGGTGGACGGGAGGGGCCCCTTGAAGTCCACGCTCAGTCGCTCAAAGGGGCCCGAGGCCTTCACGAGCCGAACCTTGTCTGGCCGATAGAAGTGCGGTTTGCACTCCGCACAGACCTGGTAGGCCCTGACCATGGCCTTGACCTCCTTGGTTGAGTAAGGTAGGTTGCGGGACTTGATGAAATGGACGAGCCGGGTAACCCCCGGGTGGCAGAGGTCATTGTTGATGGCTTGCAGGCGGTCCTCCTGCACGTTGGCGCATGTGCCGCGGGACAGGGCATCTGGGGCTCGTTGAGCTCCCCTGGACGATACTTGATATCGTACGAGTAGGTGGAGAGTTCGATCCTCCACCTCAAAATTTTATCGTTCTGTATTTTGCCCCGTTGCGTGTTATCGAACATATAGGCGACCGACCGTTGGTCGGTGACGAGGGTAAACCTCCTACCGGCGAGGTAGTGTCTCCAGCGCCGCACAGCCTCCACAATGGCTTGTGCCTCCTTTTCGACTGCAGAGTGTCGAATCTCGGAGGCGGTGAGGGTTCGGGAGAAGAACGCTACTGGTCTGCCTCCTTGATTGAGGGTAGCAGCCAGGGCGATGTCTGATGCATCGCTCTCTACCTGGAAAGGGATGGTTTCGTCCACCGCGTGCATGGCGGCCTTGATGATGTCGGCCTTGATGCGGTTGAAGGCCAATTGGGCCTCAGCCGAGAGGGGAAAAGTGGTGGGCTTTAGGAGTGGGCGGGCTTTGTCCGCATACTTGGGGACCCACTGGACGTAATAGGAGAAAAGCCCCAAGCACCGTTTGAGGGCCTTGAGGCTGCGGGGGAGAGGGAGTTCCTTAAGGGGGCGCATGCAGTCGGGGTCGGGACCTAGGACCCCGTCTTCCACGACAGAGCCGAGGATGGCCAGCCGGGTGGTGTGGAAAATGCATTTGCCCTCGTTATAGGTCAGGTTAAGGGCTCGGGCGGTCTGGAGGAACTTTTTGAGGTTAGCGTCACGCTCCTGGTGGCGACGGGCTTACAGTCAGGAGTGAGGTTAGCGAATAGCGAGGGGGGTGCGACTTTCAGTGTCGCAAGGCAGCACACCGTAAGGGGGGGCAAGGGTCCGCCGAACTTCAGTGTCAGGCTTCGGTGGCTGCACTGGAAATCCAGTCCGAGCAGCAGGGGGGCACAGAGGTGAGGGAGGATATAAAATTTGAAACGGGTGTATTTGGCACCCTGGATCGAGAGATCCGCAATACAGTACCCCGTGATTTGTACCGAGTGGGACCCAGATGCGAGTGCTATGGTTTGGGATGCGGGATGGGTGCGTAGGGAGCAGCGCCTTACCGTTTCAGGGTGGATAAAGCTCTCCGTGCTCCCGGAGTCGAAGAGGCATGCAGTGTCGTGCCCGTTGACCTGGACCTGCATCATGGAGTCCTGCAGGTGTTTTGGCCGAGTTTGATCGAGGGTGATCGCACCCAGTCGCGGGTAGTCGGAGTCGTAAAATGGCCGCTGCCGTTGGTCGCACGTGTCGGGTCGAGAAGATGGCCGCTCCCATGATTCGCACGAGGCTGATGACGCGTCAGAAGAGGACGTGTCGGGTCGGTGCGCAGCAGCATTGCGAGGCCTGCGGGCCTGGGAGCCCAATTTTCGGGCCAGCTGTTCTTTGTTTTTCTGGCCCCTGGGTCTCGCAAAGTGCCCTTTCTTCCCGCAGTCGCTGCAGATCGCGGAGCGGGCTGGGCAGCGTGGGCGTGGGTGCTGGCCCTGCCCGCAGAAGTAGCAAGGTGTGCCCCCATGGTGAGCGGGTCGCCGCGTGGCGCAGGCCTGTAATACGGGCGAGTCTGAGGAAGTCCGGGGGGGGCTGGCAGAGTCCGCGGGGTACGTATCCAAGTTGTGTCGGGCCACCTCCAGCGAGGAGGCGAGCGTTAGCGTCTCCTGGAGGTCTTTTGCCCCGTTTTCGAGCAGTCGCTGCCGGATGTAGGTCGAGCGGATGCCGGACACGAAAGAATCTTTGATGTGCAGGTTCATATGGACTTCCCCTGTCACATCCTGATGGTCACAGTCCCTGGCCAGCGCGGTGAGTTTTTCAACAAACTCGTCGAGCGATTCCCCCGAGCGCTGCCGGCAGGTAGAGAGCAGATGCCGGGCGTGCACCTCATTGACGGGTTTGACAAACCGCTTGCGGAGCAACTCAATCGCTTCCTCATAACTCGTCGCCCTTTCGAGCGTGGCGGAGATTCTGTGACTCACCCGGGCGTGGAATAGACGCAGCTTGCGTGGCCCCAGGATGGGAGTCTCTGCGGAGTCCAGGTAGGCCTCGAAGCACCGCAGCCAGTATTTAAAAATTTCCTTTGCCTCCGGCGTTCGTGCTTCCAGATTGAGCTTCTCTGGTTTTAGGCCTGCGTCCATCCTGAATCTAGTTTAGCCTAATAAATTGAGGTACCCTCAATAATGATGCTTCGAGATTAAACTGTAAAGAAGGCTTTATTAGGCTAATAACTATGCTACAGATTTGGACGAGAGCTGACTGCTATACAGACCATGAGGCAGGCCTTTATGTATGGCTCCCAGATGGGCGGAGCCAGAGGCGGAGTCCCCAGTGTTCCAAGCCTGGTCTTAAAGGGGACATCACCTTACATGATGATAAGGCAGTAACCGTTCATCACAAGCAGGAAAGCTAGCGCCGGGGGCATGCAACAAGGCAGGGCCGCAGCGTGCCCCCAACATGGGGGTCGGCGCCAGGCAGGGTGGGCGGGGGACGGGACGGGGGGGACGGGGGGGGGGGGATGGGGGACACGACTCAACAGAGACAGGAGAGCAAACGGGGATAGGAGCAGACAAAAGAGAGGTATACGGGAAAGGGGAGAAAAAGGGGGGGATTGGGAGGGACCGGGGGGGAGGGGACACCGGGAAGGAGGGACAAACAAGGCTAGAAAAGGAATAACAATAGGGCTACAAAGTGCCACAACCAAGGGCTCGGAACAAGGAATCGCTGTAAGCATCCACCCAGTACGGTCTCTGGGCGAAGGGAGACCCCTAAGTGCAGGGGGCGACCCACGTGGCGGACGCACAGTGGGCGGCCATGTCGGGTGCCCCCTGGACAAAGGGAAACGCCGGAGCGCAGGGACCCGACCGCATGGAGAGAGCCGTGACAGCGGTCATCCTGGACGTCCCCCTAACAAAGGGAAACCCAGGAAGGCAGGGGCACGTCCACCAGGTAAGTATGGTTAATCCCACAGGAGTGGGGGGACAGAAGCCCCCCCACCAGGATAGTCACCTGGAATGTAAGGGGACTCAACAGCCCAGTGAAAAGATCCAGAGTCCTCACCCACCTAAAAGATATGAAAGCCGACATAGTCTTCCTCCAAGAGGCATATCTGAGAGAGCAGGGCCAACTGCGGGTAAGAAAGGGCTGGGTGGGACAAATCTACCATTCCTGCTATGGGACGAGGGCCAGAGGGGTTGGCAATACTGCTCAGCAAGAAGACGATGTTTAGGGTGACGAAGACGGTTACGGACCCAGGGGACGGTACGTCATGGTCAGTGGGGCCCTGGATGGAGCACTGGTAGTTAACGTGTACACGCCCAAATGGGACGACATGAGCTTCATCAAAAAGACCATGGCAGAAATCCCTGACATAGCGACGCACTGACTAATCATGGGGGGCGGGGGGCTTCAACTGTGTACAGGATCCAACAACAGACAGATCAAACCCCAAAACGGGGAAAACCTCAAGCATGGCAAGGGAACTCAGTCACTTTAGAATTATTAGAATTAGAATTAGAATTTACAGTGCAGAAGGAGGCCATTCGGCCCATCGAGTCTGCACCGGCTCTTGGAAAGAGCACCCTACCCAAGGTCAACACCTCCACCCTATCCCCATAACCCAGTAACCCCACCCAACACTAAGGGCAATTTTGGACACTAAGGGCAATTTATCATGGCCAATCCACCTAACATGCACATCTTTGGACTGTGGGAGGAAACCGGAGCACCCGGAGGAAACCCACGTACACACGGGGAGGATGTGCAGACTCCGCACAGACAGTGACCCAAGCCGGAATCGAACCTGGGACCCTGAAGCTGTGAAGCAATTGTGCTATTCACAATGCTACCGTGCTGCCCCAGATGGAGCAGATGGGAGCAGTGGACCCCTGGAGGTTCACCCACCTGGGGGAGAAGGAGTTCTCCTTCTTCTCCCCAGTGCACAACGTATACACCAGAACTGACTTCTTTGTGGTGGGGAAAAGGATGCTTCCAGGGATAGACAAAGTGGAATACTCTGCAATTGTGATATCCGACCACACTCCACACTACATGGACGTGAGGCTGGAGGTGGGCAGGGCCCAACGCCCCACATGGCAGTTGGACATTGCCCTACTAGCTGACAAGGACTTCAACGAAAAGATATCACAAGCCGTAGCAGAGTACACGGAGAACAACCAAAATGGGGAGGTCTCACCCTTCACATTCTGGGAAGCGCTAAAGGCCGTAGTAAGAGGGGAAATCACCGCTTTCAAAGCTCAAAGAGATAGGACGGAATGGGCGGCTAGGCAGCAGCTTGTCGATTCCATACTGGAGGTAGACCGTAAATACTCCAAGGCCCCGACCGTAGAGCTCCTGGCGGAGAGGAAAGAGTTACAAAGGAACTTTGATCTGCTCTCCACCAGGAAAGCAGTGCACCAACTCCGCCAGGCACGTGGGACCCTATACGAACACAGAGACAAAGACAGCCGCCTGTTGGCACACCAGCTGTGAAAGCAGGCAGCCACCAGAGAAATTGCACAAATCAGGGATACCAGGGTCACATTAGAAACAGAACCGGAAAAGATTAACAAAACCTTCAAGGCCTTCTACCAAGGGCTGTACACCTCAGAGCCCCCAATGGGGGAGTCTGGGATGAAATGAAATGAAATGGTTCCTTGATGGACTGGACATATCAGTTGTGGGGGAGGGCAGAAAATGGGGCCTGGAAGTACCACTAGCACTGGGAGAGATCATGGACAGCATTAGCTCCATGCAGGCGGGGAAGGCGCCGGGACCAGACGGGTTCCCGACGGACTTCTACAAAAAACTTGCGACAGCACTGGCCCCGCACCTGCCGGAGATGTTCACAGACTCGCTAGCGAGGGGCACACTGCCACCCACGCTAGCACAGGCCTCAATCTCGCTGATACCTATGAAAGATAAAGATCCAACGGAATATGGGTCATACAGACCCATCTCACTGCTGAACGCAGATGCCACAATACTGGCCAAAATCCTAGCCAAAAGGCTAGAGGACTGCGTACCTGAGGTGGTCGCAGAGGGCCAGACGGGTTTTGTCAAAGGTAGACAGCTAACCTCAAACATCAGGCGGCTGCTGAACGTGATAATGACCCCATCCGGGGAGAGAACACCAGAGGTGATCGTCTCCCTGGACGCAGAAAAAGCCTTCGACAGGGTCGAATGGAAATACCTCATAGAGGTACTGGAGCGGTTTGGGCTTGGAACAGAATTCACCTCATGGGTAAAACTCCTGTACACGCTCCCATGATGAGCGTACAGACCAACAACACCAACTCCCGATACTTCCAAATGCACAGGGGTACCAGACAAGGATGCCCACTGACCCCGCTGCTGTTCGCTCTAGCGATCGAACCATTAGCAATTGCTCTCAGAGCAGCAAAAAGCTGGAGGGGGATGCAAAGGGGCGGCAGAGAGCAGAGTCTCACTCTATGCAGATGACCTGCTCCTCTACATTTCGAACCCACAAAGCAGCATGGACGGAATCATTGCGCCCCTGAAAGAGTTTGGCGCCTTCTCTGGCTACAAACTAAATATGAGCAAAAGCGAGATCTTCCCGGTACACCCAAAAGTAGAGGGGGCAGCACTAACGGGACTGCTGTTTAAACAAGCCCGACACAATTTCCGCTTCCTGGGGATCCAAATAGCCCATGACTGGAAAGGGATCCACAAATGGAACCTCACCAGTCTGACAGAGGAAGTAAAAAAGGACCTGCAAAGATGGAACACACTCCCACTCTCCCTCGCGGGGAGAGTCCAGATGATCAAAATGATCGTGTTGCCCAGGTACCTCTTCCTACTTAGATCAATCCTGATCTACATACCAAGGCCATTTTCAAAGCACTAGACAAACTAATCATGGCGTTCGTATGGGGGGGGGGGAAGAATGCTAGGATCCCAAAGAAGGTCCTACAAAAAACAATCCGGGGGGGGGACGGGGGGGCTAGCCCTGCCAAACCTACAATTCTACCACTGGGCAGCGATGGCCGAGCGAATAAGGGGATGGATCAAGGAGCCAGAAGCCAAGTGGGTGCGCACGGAAGAGGCCTCCTGCATGGGGACCTCCCTCCAGGGCCTCGCCACGGTGGCGCTCCCATCCCCACCCAAAAAACACTCCAGCAGCCCGATGGTGGTAGCCACCCTCCAGTCCTGGAACCAACTACGGCAGCAATTTGGCCTGACCAAAATGTCGGACAAAGCTCCCATCTGCTACAACCATAGGTTCGCACCAGCGCTGACTGACGCCACCTTTAAAAAGTGGGGACAGGACGAGCGGACACTGACAGTCAGGGACCAATACACGGACGGCAGGGTTGCAACACTGGACGAACTGACAGAGAAATTCCAGCTAGCCAAGGGAAACGAGCTAAGGTACCTGCAGCTCAGAAACTTCCAACGAAAGGAGACAAGGACTTACCCACAACCGCCATGACAGACATTACTGGACGAGTTACTGGACGCAAGCATACTAGATAAAGGAAACTGTAGCGACATGTATGACCGACTGGTTAAAAGGGCCGACACCGTACTGGACGCACCAAGAAAGAAATGTGTGATGAACGGTTACTGCCTTATCATCATGTAAGGTGATGTCCCCTTTAAGACCGGGCTTGGAACCCTGGGGACTCCGCCTCTGGCTCCACCCATCTGGGAGCCATACATAAAGGCCTGCCTCATGGTCTGTATAGCAGTCAGCTCTCGTCCATAGCTGTAGCATAGTTATTAGTCTAATAAAGCCTTCTTTACAGTTTAATCTCGAAGCGTCATTATTGAGGGTACCTCAAAATGGGAGGAAGACCTGGGATTGAAATAGGGTGGGGACTCTGGAGCGAAGCACTGCATAGGGCCAACTCCACCTCCACGTGCGCAAGGCTCAGCCTGACGGAACTAAAAGTGGTACATAGAGCCCACTTAACAAGAGCTCGTATGAGTAGGTTCTTCCCGGAGGTGGAGGATAGATGTGAGCGGTGCCAAGGAGGCCCAGCCAGCCACACCCACATGTTCTGGTCTTGCCCCAGACTTGCGGGTCACTGGACAGCCTCCTTCGAGGCAATGTCCAAAGTGGTGGGGGTGAGGGTGGAGCCATACCCGAAAGTGGTGGTCTTCGGGGTTTCACACCAGTCAGATCTATTCCTGGGGAGGAGGGAGGACACCCTTGCCTTTGCCTCCCTGATCGCTCGCCGTAGAATCCTGTTCAGCTGGCGGTCAGCAGCACCACCCAAAGCTGCTGACTGGCTGTCCGACCTCTCGGAATCTCTCCAAATGGAGAAAATCAAATTTGCCATCCGAGGGTCAGACGGCGGCTTCCACAGAACGTGAGAGCCATTCACCCAATTGTTCCGGGACCTAGCTGTGTAGCTGTGTGGCCAACGGACAAGCAGAAGAATAGCCAGGTAGCCAAGAATCAGGGGGAAGTAGCCGAGGTGGGCGGGGGGGGGCGGGGGGGGGGGGGGCTGCACAGCTAAACCTAAGACAAAAGAAAGGCGAACCACAGGAGAAGGGTGAGAACTTTTTTTTCTGTTTGTTGTTGCTTGTTTTGTTTTTTGTGCGTATTCCCTTCTCTTCTATGTATATATATATATGTATTCTATTTTGTGTACATAACGGTAAATATACTTTATTCAAAAACCCAATAAAAAACATTTATTAAAAAAAAGGTGACGGTCGCCCTGAACTTCTACGCATGGGGTCGTTCCAGTCGCCGGGTGGGGACCTGTCCGGCATCTCCCAGGCATCAGTGCAGTGACGGACGCCCTGTATGACATCGCGGGGCGCTACATCCAGTTCCCTGTGGACCGGGCCAGGCAGGATACCCGGGCAGTGGGCTTCGCTGCCGTGGCCAGTGTACCCTTGGTCCAGGGGACAATCGATGGGGTGCACATCGCCCTGTGCCCACCAGCGAATAACAGGGCCGTGTTCATGAACAGGAAGTGGGCCTACTCCATGAATGTGCAGGTGGTCTGTGATCACCGGATGAGGATCCTGCACGCCTGCGCCCGATACCCGAGCAGTGTGGATGACACATTCATCTTGGCACAATCGTTCATCCACGCCATGTTCGAGGGACCCCCCCCCGGCTGCGGGCCTGGTTGCTGGGCGACAGGGGTTACCCGTTGCAGTTGTGGCTGATGGCGCCTATACGGAGGTCACAGACCGACGCGGAGAACCGCTGCAACAATGTCCATGCAGCGAGAGTATGCACCCAGAGTGCTTTGGGCTGCTGAAGATGCGCTTCAGGTGCCTGGACCGCTCTGGAGGGGCCCTCCAGTACCCGTTGTGGTCTGCTGCGTCCTACGCGATATAGCCCAGCAGAGGGGCGACGTGCTGGAGGTAGAGGAGGAGGAGGGGGAACACGACGATGGGCATGCCTCCACAGGTGAAGAGGTTGTGGAGGGGGGGGGGGGGGGGGGCAATGAACGGGACATACAGGCTGGACAGGGACGGGAGGCTGCCCACCGATACCGGATGGGCCAGCTGGCACGGGATGAGTTGATAGGCACATGGTTCACAGACTGGGTGGGGGGGGGGGGGAATATCGCTGAGCATAGGCACGGACAGCACAGTGCGGCACCACCCCTCCACCCTCATCCCGCCCACCACCCTCACCCCGCCCACCACCAACCACCCGCATGCACACCACCCCTCCATTACACATCCACCTGCGGCACAACGGGCAGGATTCACACAGGAAGCGGGTCTATTGCATGGCGTGGAGGATGATGACAACCCGCTCTGCGATGAGCTCCGGGCTCCACATCGTTAGACAATGTCTGACTCATGGCCACAGTAACACCCTCCACCTGGGTGGTCCCTGCATGCGGCCTGGATACTGCAGTGCACGGACCCGTTGTCTGCCCGGGGGCAGGTTGGGGAGCGCGCCCCGGGGGTACGGGGTGGGGGGGCGGGGGGGGGGGGGGAGTGGGGCGGGGGGGGGGAGGGGGGCGGGGGGGGGGGGGCCCACACTCACCTGAGCTCGACGTCCTATCACCTCTCACACACTGGCGCCAACTTCCCACCCCACCCCCGCACCGGGTCGGACAGAGCACAGAGGCAGCTTCAGTAGGTGTAAAAGTGTTTTTAATGACAAACAGTTCATACACGTGCCCTAGCCCATATAACTAGTCTGTGGCCTGCACCCGTACCAACATACTCAGTGTCTAATTTTCTGGCCTCTGACTACGCCTAGGTGCTTCCCCAGACGGTACAGCAGAACTGGAGGCAGACTCCTGTGATTCCTGCCCTGTGACAAGGGTCCGCTTTGGCGTGGGTTTCCTGGGGCGGCCCAGCTTGGGTGGTCCAGGCTGCGGCTCGGGCGACCGGGATGATGTGCTGCCAGCCTGTTCTGCCCGTTGCCCACCAGATGCACCTGGGACGGAAAGGGGGAAGGGGTCCCAGGTGTCGTGGTCTTCCAGGACCTCCCCTGCAGGGGGACCCGGAACAGACCCCAGCACCTCCTCCTCCCTCAGGGTGCCTGATGGACCCCCGGGCTCTCCGTGGGAAGGGGGTGCGAGCGGATCTAGCACCTGAGGCACCCCCAGCACCCGGCGCTGCCAGTCCTGGAGGCCCGCTCTGGTATCGACGAGGGTCTGCAAGTTTGCAGCCATGGTGCTCAGGGAGTTGCCCATCCCTGTCTGTGTCTGCGCAACGCCGGCCAGCGCCTTTGCAATGGCGTCGATGCCCTCAGTGATGGCCTGCTGAGCCTGGGCAATGGCCTGCTGGGACCGGGCCATGGCCTGCTGGGACCGGGCCATGGCCTGCTGGGTCCGGGCCATGGCCTGCTGGGACTGGGCCATGGCCTGCTGGGACTGGGTCATGGCCTGCTGAGCCTGGGCCATGGCCTGCTGAGCCTGGGCCATGGCCTGCTGAGCCTGGGCCATGGCCTGCTGGGACTGGGCCATGGCCTGCTGAGCCTGGGCCATGGCCTGCTGGGACTGGGCCATGGCCTGCTGAGCCTGGGCCATGGCCTGCTGGGACTGGGCCATGGCCTGCTGAGCCTGGGCCATGGCCTGCTGAGCCTGGGCCATGGCCTGCTGGGACCGGGCCACGCCGTTGAGCCCCTCTGCGATCTGCAGTTGGCTCTCGCTCATGGCTGCCCGTGAGAGGACAGCCATATCGTGGGCCACGGACGCCTTCTGCACAGAAAGCCCCAGGCTTTGCATACTGCTACCCATGTCCGACACCGTCACCCCCATTGCCTCCACCGCGGACACCACCCGTGCGGTGTTGGCATGGGTGGCAGTCATGACCGGCACCACTCGCTGTTCCTGCAGGCGGGTGGACTCCTCCACCTGTATCTGCAGCTGCTGCAAGCCGGCCGTCATCCCCTCCACTTGTCCCACGGTCCCTGACTGCATCAGGTCTATGGGTGGGTGTGGGAACTCCAGGAATCCGGGACCCATCTGAGCGGCAGCTGGTTGCTGGGGCCAGGCTGCCCCCCCCACCGCCCGGCCCCTCAGCTGCTCCTACCTACACCTGCTGTACCGGTATAGCTGTGTGGTGCGCACCAGTGAGTGTCCCAGAAGCCTCATCACTAAAGTGCCCAACCGAGGTGAGAGTCTCTGCGATGGTGGAGGGTGTAAGAGATAGCAGTGACATTCCGTGGATGTCACCTGGGTGGTGTGTCCTGAGCAAGGGTCACCTGGGGTGGTGTGTCCTGTGTTTGTGTGTCCTTGGTGTCCTGGGTGTGTGTGTCCAGGGTGTCCTGGATGTGTGTGTCCTGGGTGTGTGTGTTCTGGGTGTGTGTGTCCTGGGTGTGTGTGTCCTGAGTGTCCTGGGTGTAACTGTCCTGGGTGTGTGTGTCCTGGGTGTGTGTCCCCTGGGTGTGTGTCCCCTGGGTGTGTGTGTCCAGGGTGTGTGTGTCCTGGGTGTCCAGGGTGTGTGTGTTCTGGGTGTGTGTGTGTCCAGGGTGTGTGTGTCCTGGGTGTCCTGGGTGTGTGTGTCCTGGGTGTGTGTGTGTCCTGGGTGTGTGTGTCCTGGGTGTGTGTGTCCTGGGTGTGTGTGTCCTGGGTGTGTGTATCCTGGGTGTGTGTATCCTGGGTGTCCAGGGTGTGTGTGTTCTGGGTGTGTGTGTGTCCAGGGTGTGTGTGTCCTGGGTGTGTTTCCTGGGTGTGTGTGTCCTGGGTGTGTGTGTCCTGGGTGTCCTGGATGTGTGTGTTCTGTGTGTGTGTGTTCTGGGTGTGTGTGTTTGGGTGTGTGTGTTCTGGGTGTGTGTGTCCTGGGTGTGTGTGTTTTGTGTGTGTGTGTTCTGGGTGTCCTGGGTGTGTGTGTCCTGGGTGTGTGTGTCCTGGGTGCCGGTGTCCTGGGTGTGTGTGTCCTGGGTGTCCTGGGTGTGTGTGACCTGGGTGTCGGTGTCCTGGGTGTGTGTGTCCTGGGTGCCGGTGTCCTGGGTGTGTGTGTCCTGGGTGCCGGTGTCCTGGGTGTGTGTGTCCTGGGTGCCGGTGTCCTGGGTGTGTGTGTCCTGGGTGTCCTGGGTGTGTGTGTCCTCGGTGCCGGTGTCCTGGGTGTGTGTGTCCTGGGTGCCAGTGTCCTGGGTGTGTAAGTCCTGGGTGCCAGTGTCCTGGGTGTGTGTGTCCTGGGTGTGTGTGTCCTGGGTGTGTGTGACCTGAGTGTGTGTGACGTGGGTGTGTGTGTCCTGGGTGTGTGTGACCTGGGTGTGTATGACCTGGGTGTCCTGGGTGTGTGTGACCTGGGTGTCGGTGTCCTGGGTGCCGGTTCCTGAGCATGTGTGACCTGGGTGAAGGTGTCCTGAGTGTGTGTGTTCTGGATGTGGGTGTCCTGGGTGTTGGTGTCCTGGGTGTGTGTGTCCTGGGTGCCGGTGTCCTGGGTGTGTGTCTCCTGGGTGTGTGTATCCTGGGTGTGTGTGTGTCCTGGGTGTCCTGAGTGTGTATGTCCTGAGTGCCAGTGTCTTGTGTGTGTATGTCCTGGGTGCCAGTGTCTTGGGTGTGTATGCCCTGGGTGTCCTGGGAGTGTGTGTCCTGTGTGTGTGTGTCCTGGGTGTGGGAGTCCTGGGTGTGGGAGTCCTGGGTACCAGTGTCCTGGGGGTCCTGGGTGTGTGTGTTCTGGGTGTTGTGGTGTTGGGCGTTCTGACACACAGATGAGCCAACACGGTTGTATATGGTACAACGCTATTTTATTTAAACTTTCTATGTCCAGTTTTGTCTTGATACTCTGCACGTGGGGATTCCCTGTTTGTGATCTTGTAACAGGTCTTGTCCGTGTCTTTGTCCCCAGATCTACTGTCCACTAGGTGTCGTGCTCGTGCTTTTATGTGGTTGCTGTCCTTGTGTGTGATTGGTTGTGGTGTTGTGTGCTCTGATTTGTCTGTTGGTGTGTCCATCATGATGTGTGTGTTTGAATATCATGACATCCCCCCTTTTTACAAAGATATGTGCTTACGTGGTAATAAATATGATCGCGTCGTGAGTGCATCTAAGAGTGTGTGTGTGTTGTGTACAGCATGTGCATATGACGTAACTATTTACATGGGGCGATGTCGGGTGCGTCACATGAACAAGGTTGTACCATAACAGAACATGAATGCGAACGAGAAAAAAAAAACTTGAACAGTGGTCCAGTCAGACGATATCTGGAACGATAAACAACAACAGGTTATCATATAAAATTGTGTAACTTGTTCGACATATGAACGGTGTTATAAGTCCAGTCTAATGGGCTTGCGACGAGTTCGGGTTGACCGTCAGGGTGGCACACCACTCATCGGCTGGATTGATGGCATTGACCTTGTTGACATCGATGACGGAAACGCGGAAGGCATCCTGGTCATCTGCATCACTTAACTGGAAGTCTTGATGCGTGGGCTGGACGGTCCTGACTTGTCTGCGAGATTGTCGGGGATGTGCAGGATCCATGGGTTGAGCCGAACGACAGTGGGCAGCATAGTGGCCCATCTTGCCACATCTGAGGCACTGTCGGTTTTTAGCAGGACATTGCCCTTTTAAGCGTACAGCTCCACAATTGCCGCACGTCATGACGTCACGACGTTCGTTGCGCCACTGCGCATGCGCAGTGCGATCTTGCGGTGGGCGCGCCTGCGCAGTGCGTCCCTCGAAGTGGCCGTTATTTTTGGCGCGCACCTGCGCGGGAGACCGCGAAAAGCGCGGGAAGCGGCCGCTGTCGTCCGGGCCGTGGGTCGGGAAGTAATCGACGGCCTGGATGCGTTCGGCATCGTGGGCGGCCTGGCTTGCCGATTCGATGGCTGGGGACCCCCTCCGTGCCAACTCGGACGCCTGAAATCGGGCAAAACGGCAGGTTGCATTCTCGTGGAGGACACAGGCTTCCGATTTTATTTTAAGAAGCTGCTGGCGTAGGCCACTGGAGGCAACGCCAAAAACAATCTGGTCCCTGATCATGGACTCTGTGGTGCTGCCGTAACCGCAGGATTGCGCTAGAATTCAGAGGTGCTTCAAAAAGGGTTGAAAAAGCTCCTCCTTACCTTGCAGGCGTTGCTGAAAGAGGTATCTTTCAAAACTTTCATTCACTTCAACCTTAAAGTGCTGGTCCAGTTTGAGGATGACCGTGTCATACTTGGATTGGTTTTCGCCTTCTTCGAACACCAGTGAGTTGAAGACGTCGAGGGCGTGCTGACCTGCGTAGAAGAGGAGCATTGCAATCTTCGTTTCATCCGAGGCACTCTGTTTTTCGTTGGCTCGGATGTACAGGTCAAATCGCTGCCTGAAGAGCTTCCAATTGGTACCTAGGTTCCCCGCGACTTGCAACGGCTGCGGTTTGTCGGTGCGGTCCATGTCCAGAATGGCAGGTTAGTTGGCAGGTATCGATCCACTCCTGTACCATGTGGTGTTGGGCGTTCTGACACACAGATGAGCCAACACGGTTGTATATGGTACAACGCTATTTTATTTAAACTTTCTATGTACAGTTTTGTCTTGATACTCTGCACGTGGGGATTCCCTGTTTGTGATCTTGTAACAGGTCTTGTCCGTGTCTTTGTCCCCAGACCTACTGTCCACTAGGTGACGTGCTCGTGCTTTTATGTGGTTGCTGTCCTTGTGTGTGATTGGTTGTGGTGTTGTGTGCTCTGATTTGTCTGTTGGTGTGTCCATCATGATGTGTGTGTTTGAATATCATGACAGGTGTGTGTGTCCTGGGTGTCCTGGTTGTGTGTGTCCTGGGTTCCAGTGTCCTGGGTGTGTGTGTCCTGGGTGTGGGTGCCCTAGGTGTGGGTGTCCTGGATGCCGGTGTCCTGGGTGTGCGTGTCCTGGGTGTGTATGTCCTGGGTGCCGGTGTCCTGGGTGTGTATGTCCTGGGTGTGTGTGTCCTGGTTGTGTGTGTCCTGGGTGTGTGTGTCCTGGGTGTGTATGTCCTGGGTGCCGGTGTCCTGGGTGTGTATGTCCTGGGTGTGTGTGTCCTGGGTGTGTGTGTCCTGGGTGTGTGTATACTGGGTGTCCTGGGTGTGTGTGTCCTGGGTGCCGGTGTCCTGGGTGTGTGTGTCCTGGGTGTGTGTGTCCAGGGTGTGTGTGTTCTGGGTGTGTGTGTCCTGGGTGTGTGTGTCCTGGGTGTGTGTGTCCTGGGTGTGTGTGTCCTGGGTGCCGGTGTCCTGGGTGTGTGTGACGGTGGTGTGTGTGACCTGGATGTCCTCGGTGAGTGTGGCCTGGGTGTCGGTGTCCTGGGTGTGTATGTCCTGGGTGTCCTGGGTGTGTGTGTCCTAGGTGTGTGTCTTCTGGGTGTGTGTGTCCTGGGTGTGTGTGTCCGGGGTGTGTGTGTCCGGGGTGTGTGTGTCCTGGGTGTCCTGGGTGTGTGTGTCCTGGGTGCCAGTGTCCTGGGTGTGTGTGACCTGGGTGTCGGTGTCCTGGGTGTGTGTGTCCTGGCTGTGTGTGTTCTGGGTGTGTGTGACCTGGGTGCCAGTGTCCTGGGTGTGTGTGTCCTGGGTGTGTGTGTCCTGGGTGTGTGTGTCCAGGGTATGGGTGTCCTGGGTGCCAGTGTCCTGGGTATGTGTGTTCTGGGTATGTGTGTCCTGGGTGTGTGTGTCCTGGGTCTGGGTGTCGTGGGTGCCAGTGCCCTGGGTGTGTGTGTCCTGGGTGTCCTGGGAGTGTGTGTCCTGGGTGCCAGTGCCCTGGGTGTGTGTGTCCTGGGTGTGTGTGTCCTGGGTGTCCTGGGTGTGTGTGTCCTGGGTGCCGGTTCCTGAGCATGTGTGACCTGGGTGAAGGTGTCCTGTGTGTGTGTGTTCTGGGTCTGTGTTCTGGGTGTGTGTGTTCTGGATGTGGGTGTCCTGGGTGTTGGTGTCCTGGGCATCCTGGGTGTGTGTGTCCTGGATGCCGGTGTCCTGGTTTGTGTGTCCTGGGTGTGGGTGTCCTGGGTGTGTGTGTCCTGGGTGCCAGTGTCCTGGGTGTGTGTGTCCTGAGTGTTGGTGTCCTGGGTGTGTGTGTCCTGGGTGTGTGTGTCCTGGGTGTCCTGGGTGTGTGTGCCCTGGGTGTGTGTGTCCTGGGTGTGTGTATCCTGGGTGCCAGTGTCCTGGGTGCCGGTGTCCTGGGTGCCAGTGTCCTGGGTGCGTGTGTCCTGGGTGTCCTGGGTGTGTGTGTCCTGAGTGTGTTTGTCCTGGGTGTGTGAGTCCTGGGTGCCAGTGTCCTGGGTGTGTGTGTCCTGTGTGTGTGTGTCCTGGGTGTCCTGGGTGTGTGTGTCCTGTGTGCCAGTGCCCTGGGTGTGTGTGTCCTGGGCGCCAGTGTCCTGGGTGTGTCTGTCCTGGGCATCCTGGGTGTGTGTTTTCTGGGTGTGTGTGTCCTGGAAGCCGGTGTCCTGGGTGTGTGTGACCTGGGTGTCCTGGGTGTGTGTGTTCTGGGTGTGTGTGTCTTGGGTGTGTGTGTCTTGGGTGTGTGTGTCCTGGGTGTGTGTGTCCTGGGTGCCGGTGTCCTGGGTGTGTGTGTCCTGGGTGTGTGTGTCCTGGGTGTCCTGGGTGTGTGTGACCTGGGTGTGTGTGCCCTGGGTGTCCTGGGTGTGTGTGTTCTGGGTGCCGGTGTCCTGGATGTGTGTGTCCTGCGTGTCCTGGGTGTGTGTGTCCTGGGTGCCGTGTCCTGGGTGTGTGTGCCCTGGGTGTGTGTGACCTGGGTGTCCTGGGTGTGGGTGTCCTGGGTGTGTGTGTTCTGGGTGCCGGTGTCCTGGATGTGTGTGTCCTGGGTGTGTGTGACCTGGGTGTCGGTGTCCTGGGTGTGTGTGTCCTGGGTGTGTGTGTCCTGGGTGCCGTGTCCTGGATGTGTGTGTCCTGCGTGTCCTGGGTGTGTGTGTCCTGGGTGCCGTGTCCTGGGTGTGTGTGTCCTGGGTGTCCTGGGTGTGTGTGACCTGGGTGTCCTGGGTGTGGGTGTCCTGGGTGTGTGTGTCCTGGGTGCCGTGTCCTGGGTGTGTGTGTCCTGGGTGTCCTGGGTGTGTGTGACCTGGGTGTCCTGGGTGTGGGTGTCCTGGATGTGTGTGTCCTGGGTGTCCTGGGTGTGTGTGTTCTGGGTGTGTGTGTCTTGGGTGTGTGTGTCCCCTGGGTGTGTGTGTTCTGGGTGTGTGTGTCCTGGGTGTCCTGGGTGCCGGTGTCCTGGGTGTGTGTGTCCTGGGTATCCTGGGTGTTTGTCCTGGATGTGTGTGTCCTGCGTGTCCTGGGTGAGTGTGTCCTGGGTGCCGGTGTCCTGGGTGTGTGTGACCTGGGTGTCCTGGGTGTGTGTGTTCTGGGTGTGTGTGTCTTAGGTGTGTGTGTCTTGGGTGTGTGTGTCCTGGGTGTGTGTGTCCTGGGTGCCGGTGTCCTGGGTGTGTGTGTCCTGGGTGTGTGTGTCCTGGGTGTCCTGGGTGTGTGTGACCTGGGTGTGTGTGCCCTGGGTGTCCTGGGTGTGTGTGTTCTGGGTGCCGGTGTCCTGGATGTGTGTGTCCTGCGTGTCCTGGGTGTGTGTGTCCTGGGTGCCGTGTCCTGGGTGTGTATGTCCTGGGTGTCCTGGGTGTGTGTGACCTGGGTGTCCTGGGTGTGGGTGTCCTGGGTGTGTGTGTTCTGGGTGCCGGTGTCCTGGATGTGTGTGTCCTGGGTGTGTGTGACCTGGGTGTCGGTGTCCTGGGTGTGTGTGTCCTGGGTGTGTGTGTCCTGGGTGCCGTGTCCTGGATGTGTGTGTCCTGCGTGTCCTGGGTGTGTGTGTCCTGGGTGCCGTGTCCTGGGTGTGTGTGTCCTGGGTGTCCTGGGTGTGTGTGACCTGGGTGTCCTGGGTGTGGGTGTCCTGGGTGTGTGTGTCCTGGGTGCCGTGTCCTGGGTGTGTGTGTCCTGGGTGTCCTGGGTGTGTGTGACCTGAGTGTTGGTGTCCTGGGTGTGGGTGTCCTGGATGTGTGTGTCCTGGGTGTCCTGGGTGTGTGTGTCCTGGGTGTGTGTGACCTGGGTGTCGGTGTCCTGGGTGTGTGTGTCCTGGGTGTGTGTGTCCTGGGTGCCGTGTCCTGGATGTGTGTGTCCTGCGTGTCCTGGGTGTGTGTGTCCTGGGTGTCCTGGGTGTGTGTGACCTGGGTGTCCTGGGTGTGGGTGTCCTGGGTGTGTGTGTCCTGGGTGCCGTGTCCAGGGTGTGTGTGTCCTGGGTGTCCTGGGTGTGTGTGACCTGGGTGTCCTGGGTGTGGGTGTCCTGGATGTGTGTGTCCTGGGTGTCCTGGGTGTGTGTGTTCTGGGTGTGTGTGTCTTGGGTGTGTGTGTCCCCTGGGTGTGTGTGTTCTGGGTGTGTGTGTCCTGGGTGTCCTGGGTGCCGGTGTCCTGGGTGTGTGTGTCCTGGGTATCCTGGGTGTTTGTCCTGGATGTGTGTGTCCTGCGTGTCCTGGGTGAGTGTGTCCTGGGTGCCGTGCCCTGGGTGTGTGTGACCTGGGTGTCCTGGATGTGTCTGTCTGTCGTGCGTGTCCTGGGTGAGTGTGTCCTGGGTGCCGTGTCCTGGGTGTGTGTGTCCTGGGCGTCCTGGGTGTGTGTGACCTGGGTGTCCTGGGTGTGTGTGTCCTGTGTGCCGTGTCCTGGGTGTGTGTGACCTGGGTGTCCTGGGTGTGTGTGACCTGGGTGTGGGCGTCCTGGGTGTGTGTGACCTGGGTGTGGGCGTCCTGGGTGTGTGTGACCTGCGTGTCCTGGGTGTGCGTGACCTGGGTGTCCTGGGTGTGTGTGTCCTGGGTGCCGTGTCCTTGGTGTGTGTGTCCTTGGTGTGTGTGTCCTGGGTGTGTGTGTCCTGGGTGTGTGTGTCCTGGGTGTGTGTGTCCTGGGTGTGGGCGTCCTGGGTGTGTGTGACCTGGGTGTGGGCGTCCTGGGTGTGTGTGACCTGCGTGTCCTGGGTGTGCGTGACCTGGGTGTCCTGGGTGTGTGTGTCCTGGGTGCCGTGTCCTTGGTGTGTGTGTCCTTGGTGTGTATGTCCTGGGTGTGTGTGTCCTGGGTGTGTGTGTCCTGGGTGTGTGTGTCCTGGGTGTGGGCGTCCTGGGTGTGTGTGTCCTGGGTGTGTGTGTCCTGGGTGTGGGCGTCCTGGGTGTCCTGGGTGTGTGTGTCCTGGGTGTGGGCATCCTGGGTGTGTGTGTCCTGGGTGTGTGTGTCCTGGGTGACCTGGATGTGTGTGTTCTGGGTGTCTGTGTCCTGGGTGCCAGAGGGTCTGCAATCCAGGTGGACCCCCTCCGGCCCTGGCACGCTCCGGTTGTTATGCGCGCACCTCTCCTAGGAGTGGGGGCGGGGGAATGAGGAGAGAAAGATCATTGTTCAGTGGACATATAGTTGCAGCACAGCGGATGTGTGTATGTTGGCATCGGTTCGGAGGCCATCCTGCCAATGCAGCTTGCATGGGTGGGTGCAGCGCTGTGGGTCTCAGCTACGGCTGTACCGCCCATCATGCGGAGGGGGGGGGGCGCAGTGCCACATGTGTGGGGGGGGTTGGGGGGTTGGTGCCACGGGCACAGTGGGGGTTACTCACCCTGGCTGCCCTGACTAGGTCACTGACCATCTTGTGGCACTGGCTGCAGGTCGTGGGGGCTATCCCCACGACATTGACAGCTTCTCCCACCTCCCTCCACAGGCGCCGGCTGGTGTTGGCAGCGATCCTATAGCCGTGTCCGGGGTACAGAGCCTCCCTCCTCTGCTCCAAGGTGTCCAGGAACGCTTCGATGTCCCGGTCCTGGAACCTCGGCGCTGCGTGTCGGGCGGCCATCTTCCCGCATTGCCGTTTATCTCCTGATGGCGTCAATTTAACAGCGACACCGCGCGGCGTCATTTACGCCACAGGCGTCAGTGACGCCATTCTGGGTCGCACCTTCGTGCTTCCCATGACGCCCGTGCAGGCCCCTTCCGTAGCGCAAAATTTGCGCACTTTTGCTCGGTCCAACGCCGGAGCCGTTCGCGCCGATTCTGACGCTAGTGTCAGAACTTGCTCACGGCTACGGAGAATCCCGGCCTTTGTTTCAGGAGGCGGTCACACCACGTAGATTAAGTACCTCAAAGTCGGTCAGTGGTCAGGGACAGCATGGTGCGACTGCGAGTAAGGCAGGTAGAGGGATCCTGAATTCAGGAACGGAGGAGCATCAGCTCTTGACCTTACCCAACAGGTTCAAGATTCTTGCTCCCTGTGTGGCTGGGAGCAGGGACTGTCAGGAGGATGAGCAAACTGACCACAGCACTGTGGTACAGGAAGCCATTCAAGTGGGGGGAGCAAAATGACAAGTGGTAGTTACAGGGGATCCTACAATTAGGGTATTGATAGCATCCTTTGAAAGCTGGATCGAGAGTCCCGCATGGTATGTTGCTGCCCGGTGCCTGGATGAGAGATATCTCTCACCGGTTTGAAACGATATTGGAGTGGAAGGGGAAGGATCCAGTTGTTGTGGTCCACATTGGGACAAACAACATAGGCAAAACTAGGGAAGAGGACCTGTTTGGGATTATCAGGCAGTAGGAACTAAATTAAAGAATAGGTTCTCAAGGGTCATAATCTCTGGATTACTACCTGAGCCATGTGCGAATTGGCATAGGGAAGAGAAAATTAGGGAAGTGAACACATGGCTAAAGGAGTGGTGCAGGAAAGGGGGGTTCCATTTCATCGGGCACTGGCATCAGTATTGGGACAGGAGGGACCTGTACCATTGGGACGGTCTCCACCTGAACCGATCTGGGACCAGGGTTCTAGCAGAAAGGATAAATAGTGTGGTCACAAGGACTTGAAACTAGCAAGTGGGGGTGAAGGGAAGGGTAAAACTACAAGAAGTATCATGGTAAATGGGAAGCAAAACGGCAGGTTAGCATGTGGGGAGGTGGATTCAACTTCCTGAAAAATTGTGAAGTAAGTTAAAGGGAAGAAGAACTCAGACGATGTTATTCATGGAGGTGTTAGGATTCAAAAAGAAGGTATTAAAAACTAATATAAGAGCACTTTTCCGGAATGCTCGTAGCATTTGGAACAAGGTAAATGAGTTGGTGGCACTAATCATCGTGAATGAGTATGATTTAGTGGCCATTACAGAGACAAGGTTGCAGGATGGTTATGGGCGGCACGGTAGCACAATGGTTAGCTCTGTTGCTTCACAGCGCAAGGGTCCTGTGTTCGATTCCCAGCTTGGGTCACTGTCTGCGGAGTCTGCACGTTCTCCCCGTGTGTGCGTGGGTTTCCTCCGAGTGGTCCGGTTTCCCCCCACAGTCCAAAGATGTGCAGGTTTGGTTGGTTGGTCATGCTAAATTGCCCCTTAATGCCCAAAAGTTAGATTGGGTAGCGGGGATGGGGTGGAGGCATGGGCATGGATAGGGTGCTCTTTCAGCTGCCGGTGCAGACTCGATGGATCAAATAGCACTGTAAATTCTATGACCTGGGAGTTAAATATCCAGGGGTATCAGACTGTTCGAAGGACAGACAGGCAAATAAGGGAGGTGGTGTAGCTCTGATATTTAAGGATAGTATCAGGACGGTAGTGCGAGATGATATAGATTCTATGGAGAAAAAGGTTGAATCCATTTAGGTGGAAAGTAGAAATAGTATGGAGAAAAGGTCACTGATAGGTGTAGCCTATAGACCATCAAATAATAATATCATGGTGGGGCGAGCAATAAACAAAGAAATATAATAATCTTTATTGTCACAAGTAGGCTTACATTAACACTGCAGTAAAGTTACTGTGAAAAGCCCCATGTTGCCACATTCTGGCGGCTGTTCGGGTACACAGCGGGAGAATTCAGAATGCCCAATTCACCAAAAATCACATCTTTCAGGACTTGTGGGAGGAAACCGGAGCACCCGGAGGAAACCCATGCAGAAACAGGGAGAACTTGCAGACTCCTCAGAGACAGTGACCCAAGCCGGGAATTGAACCTGGGACCCTGGCACTGTGAAGCCATAGTGCTCACCACTATGCTACCGTGCTGCCTCTAACAGAACTGATGCATGTAAAAATGATAAGTCAATTATCATCGGGGATTTTATTCTCCATGTCAATTGGTTAAACCAGGTCGGTCAAGGCCGCCTCGAGGAGGAGTTCATAGAATGTATCCGCGATAGTCTCCTCGAATAGTATGTAATACAACCTATGAGAGAACAAGCTTTCCTAGATCTTTGTAATGCGACAGGAATAATTAAAGAACTCAGAGTTAGGGATCCTCTCGGAAGGAGCCATCACAGTATGGTTGAATTTAAAATAAAGCTGGAGGGTGAGAAGGTAAAATCCAATACCAGTGCCTTGTGCTTAAACAAAGGAGACTACAATGGGATGAGGGAGGAGTTGGCTAAAGTAGATTGTGAGCAAAATTTTATGGTGGGACAATTGAGGAACAATGGAGGACTTCCAAAGCAACTTTTCACAGTGCTCAGCAAAAGTATAGTGAAAAGGAAGGACTGTTGGAAAAGGGATAATCAGCCATGAATATCTAAGGAAATAAAGGAGGGTATCAAACTGAAAGAAAATGCATACAAAGTGGCAGAGATTAGTCGGAAACTAGAGGATTAGGAAATCTATAAAGGTCAACAGAAAGCCATGAGCAATGATATCAAGAAAAATAAGTTAGATGATGAGAGTAAACTAGAATACAAAAACAGATAGCAAAAGTTTCTACAAATATATAAAATCAAAATGAATGGCTAAGATAAACATTGTTCCTTTAGAGGATGAGAAGGGGGATTTAATAATGGGAAATGAGGAAATGGCTGAGGCATTGAAGAGCTATTTTGTGTCGTTCTTCTCAGTGGAAGATACAAATAACATGCCAATAATTGATGGCAAGGAGGCTATGGAAGGTGAGGACCTAGAAGCGATCATTATCACTAAGGAGGTAGTTTGGGGCAAGATAATAGGGCTAAAGGTAGTCATGTCACCTGGCCCTGATGGAATGCATCCAGGGTACTAAAAGAGGTGGCGGGGGAAATAGCAAATGCGCTGGATTTACCAAAATTCGCTGGATTTTGGGGCGGTTCCAGTAGATTGGAAAACAGCAAATGTGACACCACAGTTTTAAAAAGAAGGTAGACAAAAGACAGATAACTATAGCTTAACTTCTGTAGTGGGGAAAATGCTTGAATCTCTTATTAAGGAAGTAATAGCGAGATTTCTGAATAGAAATTGTCCTATTGGGCAGACGCAGCATTGGTTCATGAAAGACAGGCCATGTTTAACTAATTTACTGGAATTCTTTGAGGGCATTGCAAGTGCAGTGGATAATGGGGAACCGATGGATGTGGTGTGTCTGGATTTCCAGAAGGCATTTGACAAGGTGCCACCAAAAGGCTGCTGCATAAGATGAAGGTGCACGGCATGACAGGTAATGTATTAGCATGGATAGAGGATTGGTTAACTAACAGAAAGCAAAGAGTGGGGATAAATGGATGTTTTTCTAGTTGGCGATCAGTGGCTAGTGGTGTCCCTCAGGGATCAATGTTGGGACTGCAGTTATTTCCAATTTACATAGATGATTTGGAGTTGGGAACCAAGTGTAATATGTCAAAGTTTGCAGATGATGAGTGGTAGAGCAAAGTGTGCAGAGGACACAAAGCCTGCAGAGGGATATAGATAGTTTAAGTGAGGGGGCAAGGATCTGGCAGATGGAGTACAATATTGGTAAATGTGAGGTCATCCATTTTGGAAGGAATAACAGCAAAATGGACCATTATTTAAATAGTAAGAAATTGCAGCATGCTGCTGTGCAGAGGGACCTGGGTGTCCTTGAGTATGAATCGCAAAATGTTGGCTTGCAGGTCCAGCAGGTAATTAAGAAGGCAAATGGAATTTTTTCCTTCTTTTCTAGGAGGATGGCATTTAAAAATGGGCGGTTATGTTGCAGCTGTACAGGGTGCTGGTGAGGCCACACCTGGAGTACTGTGTACAGTTTTGGTCTTCTTACTTGAGAAAGGATGTTACTGAATGTTACAATGATCTTACTGAATGGTGGAGCAGGCTCGAGGGGCAGGTGGTCTAATCCTGCTCCTATTTCTAATGTTCTTAAGGTTTCCCCCGCATTCCGAATACTCTTCATAACTCCTGGTCTGCCAACCAAATTCCCTTTATCTCTGCACTCTCTTTTGCTCTGAGTTTCTTTGCTCATTGGTTTCCACGCCATCATCCCTGGCGCCATGAGTGCCAGTGGCTTTCTGCCAAACCTGGTGCATCTCGCCTGCTTGCACACTCTGCAACTTGATTGCCTCCAACACCCAAACTCACATTGTTCAGCAGTTTGTTTTAGATGTGCTACAAACGGCACAATTGTCTCCCCGGAGCCTTTGTCATCAAATTGAATTTGTAACATTGGATTGCATTGAGGGCTTTGGGTGATAATGTCCCTTAACTAACTAACTCCACCAGCTCCTTGTATGTTTTGGAGTCGGGGCATTTGGAGAAGCCAGACTCCAAATCAGGTTATCAGTGGGAGCCCCCTAGGCTATTATTCAGGTTACTCGCTGCTTTTCCTCCCCCCACCAATTTCATTTGCCTTGAAAAAAATAATGGAGGCGTTCGACATATAACAACCATTGTTCCACATTAGGGTCAAATGGTTCTCATATGCCAAAAAGGGGCATTCTGACATTCACAGATCGTTGAATGAGTTTGCTTCGAAGGAAGGGTTTTCACATGAGGTTTGCTCTCCCAATTGAGGACATTGGTCCTCATCACCAATGTAATATCGTGACGGACAGTCGACCACCAGGTAGATTAATGAATAAACAATTTATTAAAGTTGGAAATTAGATGCAGAAGGTGCGATAAAGGCTACCATGTTCCAATACTCCAAAGAACTGGGAAACCTGCACTCTGCCTCAATGGCCAATTGGGTCACATGACCCTGTGAGAACTCACCCCCTTAAAGGGGCACGCTACCACAATGACAATGTCCTATAATGCCTCCATGTGAGGGGAATAGAGAGACATAACGTGCAAAACAACCAGTTACTGCTGAATGGTAATTCAGGTGAAGGAACCCTGTCTGATTTTTCTACTTATTAAGTCAATGCTGCAATGCCTACCTATGATGGCCTGGCTGTGATGGCCATTGAGAGCTGAGTGCAGAGTACTGAATGTGGAATTGTTTGGTTATGTGCTTTGCTTCTGATTGAGAGAATAAAGCTCATGCCAAGAAATCACGTGACATCCAAGATTACCCTCTTTTGGTTTCAGTTCCAAACCGAGCAGCTACTTGCACCATCTGTGGACATGTTACTCAAACAAAATGACTATCCGTCTTCAACATCCTCACCGAGCCAAACAATAGCTTATGCCCAATCAGTGCTGTGAAATTAGGACTCCACAGCTTCTTTATTCTTCTTGAAATGTTCTGCCAATACAACTCACAGCTCCATGTCAAACATATGGATGGAACATCGAACAGCTGATCTGTGGTACTGAGGCACAGAGACCAGGGTTCCAGCTTCCATCTCACTCCCTGGATTCAAGTCCAGTGTAACAGTGGGGAGACTACCATTGACACCACAGAGCTCAGAGAGTAAGAAGCCAGTATTCCTGCTCTTGAACACTGCTCATGCTGGGGTGAGCATGTCAACAACCAACCTGAATTTAGATGGCTGATTCAGAAACTGCCCTGTCAACAGTCAGTGTCGCACCTCAGGTATTAATTTTTAGTCATTGCTAACATGTGGCAGAGCAGGAATGTATAAATGTGGGAGGATGGTAGTGGTAATATATTATAACAGTTGAGAATTTTGATACACCATCTCTGTTGCGAAGGTTTAAATGAAGTTAGTAATAATGGTTGCCTGCAGTTGAGCAGAGTCACTCAGCGCAGGACACAACAGGAAGATGGTGGCGAGGATAGCATGGAATCCATTTTTACACATGATTTGAGAAATTAAGAACCGAAGAACAAATGTAACTTCTAAAGTTGATTTTGAGATAGTTTGAGTAGGTAGAAAGATTGCCTGTGTGTTCACACCATGGTCAGGAACATGGTGAGTCAACACAGTACGAAATTGAAAACAATGGCACCGTATTTGGGGGCAATGGGGGAATTTAGCACTAACATGGAGGACTTGTGTAATTCCAAACAAAGGTTACACATTTGGCAGAACTAAATAAAATACGAGTTGAAGATAAAGTAAATGTTTTGCTTTCCATGTTGGGGTCAGATTCTTTTCAGGTGGTGCCTGATGCACTAAGCATCAAGAACCACAAAGACATGTGAGACTTTAATCAAGGCTTTAACATAGAACATAGAACATAGAAAATACAGCACAGAACAGGCCCTTCGGCCCACGATGTTGTGCCGAACCTTTGTCCTAGATTAATCATAGATTATCATTGAATTTACAGTGCAGAAGGAGGCCATTCGGCCCTTTGAGTCTGCACCAGCTCTTGGAAAGAGCACCATACCCAAACTCAACACCTCCACCCAACACCAAGGGCAATTTGGACATTAAGGGCAATTTATCATTGGCCAATTCACCTAACCCGCACATCTTTGGACTGTGGGAGGAAACCGGAGCACCCGGAGGAAACCCACGCAGACACGGGGAGGACGTGCAGACTCCGCACAGACAATGACCCAAGCCGGAATCGAACCTGGGACCATGGAGCTGTGAAGCAATTGTGCTATCCACAATGCTACCGTGCTGCCCTTAAGAACAAATAAATCTACATTATATAATTTTACCGTCATCCATGTACCTATCCAATAGCTGCTTGAAGGTCCCTAATGTTTCTGACTCAACTACTTCCACAGGCAGTGCATTCCATGCCCCCACTACTCTCTGGGTAAAGAACCTACCTCTGATATCCCTCCTATATCTTCCACCTTTCACCTTAAATTTATGTCCCCTTGTAATGGTGTGTTCCACCTGGGGAAAAAGTCTCTGACTGTCTACTCTATCTATTCCCCTGATCATCTTATAAACCTCTATCAAGTCGCCCCTCATCCTTCTCCGCTCTAATGAGAAAAGGCCTAGCACCCTCAACCTTTCCTCGTAAGACCTACTCTCCATTCCAGGCAACATCCTGGTAAATCTTCTTTGCACCTTTTCCAGAGCTTCCACATCCTTCCTAAAATGAGGCGACCAGAACTGTACACAGTACTCCAAATGTGGCCTTACCAAAGTTTTGTACAGCTGCATCATCACCTCACGGCTCTTAAATTCAATCCCTCTGTTAATGAACGCGAGCACACCATAGGCCTTCTTCACAGCTCTATCCACTTGAGTGGCAACTTTCAAAGATGTATGAACATAGACCCCAAGATCTCTCTGCTCCTCCACATTGCCAAGAACTCTACCGTTAACCCTATATTCCGCATTCATATTTGTCCTTCCAAAATGGACAACCTCACACTTTTCAGGGTTAAACTCCATCTGCCACTTCTCAGCCCAGCTCTGCATCCTATCTATGTCTCTTTGCAGCCGACAACAGCCCTCCTTACTATCCACAACTCCACCAATCTTTGTATCGTCTGCAAATTTACTGACCCATCCTTCAACTCCCTCATCCAAGTCATTAATGAAAATCACAAACAGCAGAGGACCCAGAACTGATCCCTGCGGTACGCCACTGGTAACTGGGATCCAGGCTGAATATTTGCCATCCACCACCACTCTCTGACTTCTATCGGTTAGCCAGTTCGTTATCCAACTGGCCAAATTTCCCACTATCCCATGCCTCCTTACTTTCTGCATAAGCCTACCATGGGGAACTTTATCAAATGCCTTACTAAAATCCATGTACACTACATCCACTGCTTTACCTTCATCCACATGCTTGGTCACCTCCTCAAAGAATTCAATAAGATTTGTAAGGCAAGACCTACCCCTCACAAATCCGTGCTGACTATCCCTAATCAAGCAGTGTCTTTCCAGATGCTCAGAAATCCTATCCTTCAGTACCCTTTCCATTACTTTGCCTACCACCGAAGTAAGACTAACTGGCCTGTAATTCCCAGGGTTATCCCTAGTTCCTTTTTTGAACAGGGGCACGACATTCGCCACTCTCCAATCCCCTGGTACCACCCCTGTTGACAGTGAGGACGAAAAGATCATTGCCAACGGCTCTGCAATTTCATCTCTTGCTTCCCATAGAATCCTTGGATATATCCCGTCAGGCCCGGGGGACTTGTCTATCCTCAAGTTTTTCAAAATGCCCAACACATCTTCCTTCCTGACAAGTATTTCCTCGAGCTTACCAATCTGTTTCACACTGTCCTCTCCAACAATATCGCCCCTCTCATTTGTAAATACAGAAGAAAAATACTCATTCAAGACCTCTCCTATCTCTTCAGACTCAATACACAATCTCCCGCTACTGTCCTTGATCGGACCTACCCTCGCTCTAGTCATTCTCATATTTCTCACATATGTGTAAAAGGCCTTGGGGTTTTCCTTGATCCTACCCGCCAAAGATTGTTCATGCCCTTTCTTAGCTCTCCTAATCCCTTTCTTCAGTTCCCTCCTGGCTATCTTGTATCCCTCCAATGCCCTGTCTGAACCTTGTTTCCTCAGCCTTACATAAGTCACCTTTTTCCTCTTAACAAGACATTCAACCTCTCTTGTCAACCATGGTTCCCTCACTCGACCATCTCTTCCCTGCCTGACAGGGACATACATATCAAGGACACGTAGCACCTGTTCCTTGAACAAGTTCCACATTTCACTTGTGTCCTTCCCTGCCAGCCTATGTTCCCAACTTATGCACTTCAATTCTTGTCTGACAACATCGTATTTACCCTTCCCCCAATTGTAAACCTTGCCCTGTTGCACGTACCTAGCCCTCTCCATTACTAAAGTGAAAGTCACAGAATTGTGGTCACTATCTCCAAAATGCTCCCCCACTAACAAATCTATCACTTGCCCTGGTTCATTACCCAGTACTAAATCCAATATTGCCCCTCCTCTGGTCGGACAATCTACATACTGTGTTAGAAAAGCTTCCTGGACACACTGCACAAACACCACCCCATCCAAACTATTTGATCTAAAGAGTTTCCACTCAATATTTGGGAAGTTAAAGTTGCCCATGACTACTACCCTATGACTTCTGCACCTTTCCAAAATCTGTTTCCCAATCTGTTCCTCCACATCTCTGTTACTATTGGGGGGCCTATAGAAAACTCCTAACAAGGTGACTGCTCCTTTCCTATTTCTGACTTCAACCCATACTACCTCAATAGGGTGATACTCCTCGAACTGCCTTTCTGCAGCTGTTATACTATCTCTAATTAATAATGCCACCCCCCACCTCTTTTACCACCCTCCCTAATCTTATTGAAACATCTATAACCAGGGACCTCCAACAACCATTTCTGCCCCTCTTCTATCCAAGTTTCCGTGATGGCCACCACATCGTAGTCCCAAGTACCGATCCATGCCTTAAGTTCACCCACCTTATTCCTGATGCTTCTTGCGTTGAAGTATACACACTTCAACCCATCTCCGTGCCTGCAAATACTCTCCTTTGTCAGTGTTCCCTTCCCCACTGCCTCATTACATGCTTTGGCGTCCTGAATATCGGCTACCTTAGTTGCTGGACTACAAATCCGGTTCCCATTCCCCTGCCAAATTAGTTTAAACCCTCCCGAAGAGTACTAGCAAACCTCCCTCCCAGGATATTGGTGCCCCTCTGGTTCAGATGCAACCCGTCCTGCTTGTACAGGTCCCACCTTCCCCAGAATGCGCTCCAATTATCCAAATACCTGAAGCCCTCCCTCCTACACCATTCCTGCAGCCACGTGTTCAACTGCACTCTCTCCCTATTCCTAGCCTCGCTATCACGTGGCACCGGCAACAAACCAGAGATGACAACTCTGTCTGTCCTGGCTTTCAACTTCCAGCCTAACTCCCTAAACTTGTTTATTACCTCCACACCCCTTTTCCTACCTATGTCGTTGGTACCAATGTGCACCACGACTTCTGGCCGCTCACCCTCCCCCTTAAGGATCCTGAAGACACGATCCGAGACATCCCTGGCCCTGGCACCCGGGAGGCAACATACCTTCCGGGAGTCTCGCTCGCGACCACAGAATCTCCTATCTATTCCCCTAACCATTGAATCTCCGACAACTATTGCTTTTCTATTCTCCCCCCTTCCCTTCTGAGCCCCAGAGCCAGACTCCGTGCCAGAGACCTGACCGCTAGGGCCTTCCCCCGGTAGGTCATCCCCCCCAACAGCATCCAAAACGGTATACTTGTTTTGAAGGGGAACGGCCACGAGGGATCCCTGCACTGTCTGCCTGTTTGTTTTTTTCCCCCTGACTGTAACCCAGCTATTCTTGTCCTGTACCTTGGGTGTGGTTACCTCCCTGTAACTCTTCTCAATCACCCCCTCTGCCTCCCGGATGATCCGAAGTTCATCCAGCTTCAGCTCCAGTTCCCTAACACGGTCTTTGGGGAGCTGAAGTTGGGTGCACTTCCCGCAGGTATAGTCAGTGGGGACACCGGTGGTATCCCTCACCACCCACATCCTACAGGAGGAGCATGTAACTGGCCTAGCCTCCATCCCCTCTTACCTTAAAGAATATAGCTGCTGTGTGGACTAACTAGATCTCCGCCCTCCGCTCCCAGTCAGCTACACTTCCTGTAAACTCCTGGCTCTCTTCGCACTCTTTGCGGAAATGTCGGAAACAAAATGAAAGGAGCACCTTACTCCCTCCTCACCTAACTCCCTCGGTCACCAAACTCTCACTATCGCACTCAAAAAGCACCAAATTCAGCACTCCCTCGGTCGCCAAACTCTCACTATCGCACTCAAAAAGCACCAAATTCAGCACTCCCTCGGTCACCAAACTCTCACTATCGCACTCAAAAAGCACCAAATTCAGCACTCAGTGCAAACAAAGTCTGCACTGTAGGGGATCACTTTTATACTGTGAATCTAGCCTCTGAAAAACTGACCTAATCCAATTAACTAATTAACAAGCTCCAGCTGCAAGTGCCTAGAAGTAGAAGCCTGTTTAAAGCTGATTGAAAATTCACCTTCTTCTAAACCAAACAGCAACTTTTAAGTTAATTAACTAAATAAAAGAAAGACTAAACTTTAGATAAAAATGAAGCCTTATACTCCCTCGGTCACCAAACTCTCACTATCGCACTCAAAAAGCACCAAATTCAGCACTCACTTAATACACTACATAGGAAGCTTACCCGACACAGAAGACCCAAGACAAAATGGGTCAGGTCTCAGAAGCTGGGTCTTATACCTAACTCCCGGGGGAGTGGCCAAGGCGGAGCTCTCCGTGGCCAGGTCAGGTTACATACAGGTGACTGAACCTCTACAGAGCTACAGTACAATACACAGTACAATACACAGGGTTACAGGGCCACGTTACACACAACTATTATCTAACTATGTACAATGCTAGGGAAGTACAGTGGTGTATCACCACAGTGCCTAAGCATTGTTACCCACAAGATCCCGGTACTATGGATTATTCTGAAATTGCCCATATTCTGGCACTGCTAAGAATGAAATTTCGTGGAGAGTTGTAATCTGTGAAAGGAAACAGTTGCAAGTAAGACTGCTGCAGATTACATTCTCGAATTAAAGAAACTCTCTTGTCAATGAGGGTATGATGCAAACTCAGATATCGACCTTGGAGAGTTTGTTTGTAGGAGGCTAGAAAATCCCGGCCAAGCTTTTGAGCAAAGGTAATGAGCTGGTATGGAACAGGGTGTGCAGTGAGGCCAAAGACACGGGACTGAGAGAAAGGGTTTGTTACAAATTGCAAGGGAGCTCTTTTCCTGAACCAGCAGGTAAGGTTAAGCAGATTTCAGTGAGAACCAGGCCACAACAGCCATGTTCATAGTCCCACAGTGAGAAATGTTGATGCTACTGTTGCTATGGTAGCCATAAACCAATTAAATGTCTCCATTTCCAGTAAAAGTGCTCATGCATGTGGGACAGTCAGTCATATACAGACAACATGCAGGAGCAGAGGAAACAGCATTGTTACAGATTGAAGTAAAGACCCAGGACATAGCCTATTCCAGGTTGAGAACACGGTAGATCAAAAGCTAGTTCGGTGTCTGGAGATCCTCAATTTTTGGAAATCCTGAATGCAGATATCATAGAGACAGACACATTGTATGTATCTATGATATCCGTGAGTAGGAAGGTCAAGAGTTATACGCAGTCGGGGAGCAAGGAAAGATGCATATGGAGAAAGGGAGTATTCGGGTTGAAGATAGAATTCCAATATGCACTCTAGGAATGAAAAGCAAAGATTCATAACTTCCTTTCATCATTCATACAGCTGCAGCTGTCACATTAATCTCAATAAAAGTGCTAACCTCACATTCCCTTCAACAAAACTGCTGCAGAACTAACTAATTATTGCAATAATATTATTGTAGAGTTGGATGAAGTTAGTGTTACACAGGAATGTAATGATGTTTCCTAATTGCTATAACAATGAAACATCCTGTTAATAAAAGTAAAGCAATATGACGGTGTCAGTGAAAGGATCGAAAATGATGGGTGTTAGGGTGTCAGTGTTAGGATCGATGATGGTGGGTGTTAGAGTGTTAGTGTTAGGGTCGATGATGGTGGGTGTTAGAGTGTTAGTGGTAGGGTCGATGATGATGGGTATCAGAGTGTTAGTGTTAGGATCGATGATGATGGGTGTTAATGTTTTAGTGTTCGGATCGATGATGATGGGTATTATGGTGTTAGTGTTAGGATCGATGATGATGGGTATTAGACTGTTAGTGTTAGGATCGATGATGATGGGTGTTAGTGTTAGGATCGATGATGATGAATGATAGGGTGTCAGTGTTAGGATAGATGATGGTGGGTGTTAGGGTGTTAGTGTTAGAATCGATGATGATGGGTGTTAGGGTGTCAGTGTTAGGGTCGATGATGGTTATTTTCAGGGTGTTAGTGTTAGGATCGATGATGATGGGTGTCAGTGTTAGGGTTGATGATGATGGGTGTTAGGGTGTTAGTGTTAGGATCGATGATGATGGGTGTTAGGGTGTCAGTGTTAGAAATGATGATGATGGGTGTTAGGGTGTCAGTGTTAGGGTTGATGATGATGGGTGTGAGGGTGTTAGTGTTAGAACTGATGATGATAGGTGTTAGGATGTTAGTGTTAGGATCGATGATGATGGGTCTTAAGGTTTCAGTGATAGGATCGATGATGATGGGTGTTGGGATGTCAGTGTGAGGATTGATAATGGTGGGTGTTAGGGCATCAGTGTTAGGGTCGATGATGGTGGAGTTTAGGATGTTAGTGTTAGGGTCGATGATGGTGGGTGTTAGGGTGTTAGTGTCAGGATAGATGATGATGGGTGTTAGGGAGTTAGTGTTAGGATCGATGATGGTGGATTTTAGGGTGTTAGTGTTAGGGTCGATGATGATGGGTGTTAGGGAGTTAGTGTTAGGATCGATGATGATGGGTGTTAGTGTTAGGGTCGATGATGATGGGTGTTAGGGTGTTAGTGTTAGGATCGATGATGATGGGTGTTAGGGTGTAAGAGTATGGATTGATGACGATGGGTGTTAGGATGTCAGTGTTAGGATCGATGATGGTGGGTGTTAGGGCATCAGTGTTAGGGTCGATGATGGTGGATTTGAGGGTGTTAGTGTTAGGATCGATGATGATGGGTGTTAGGGTGTCAGTGTTAGGGTTGATGATGATGGGTGTTACGGTGATAGTGTTAGGATCGATGATGATGGGTGTTAGGTTGTTAGGTTGTTACAAAACAACCTCAAGTCCATCAGCCTTTCCTCATAAGATTTTCCCTCCATACCAGGCAACATCCTGGTAAATCTCCTCTGCACCCGCTCCAAAGCCTCCACGTCCTTCCTATAATGCGGTGACCAGAACTGTATGCAATACTCCAAATGCGGCCGTACCAGAGTTCTGTACAGCTGCAACATGACCTCCCGACTCCGGAACTCAATCCCTCTACCAATAAAGGCCAACACTCCATAGGCCTTCTTCACAACCCTATCAACCTGGGTGGCAACTTTCAGGGATCTATGTACATGGACACCTAGATCCCTCTGCTCATCCACACTTTCAAGAACTTTACCATTAGCCAAATATTCCGCATTCCTGTTATTCCTTCCAAAGTGAATCACCTCACACTGCTGGTGATGCAGCCCATGACGTGATTACGCTATTACCTGTGCTGGCCCTGATTTTGCCGTCGAATCCCATTCTACACCCAATCGCCGAACACGATTTTGACGTCGGCCAACGGAGAATCCCGTCCATCTCTGCACAAGGGCTGCCACCTCGAGCCTCTGTCGATGCTGCTGTCTCTGTCTTGTCTGGCATCTGACCACCTGGCCTGTCACCGACACTGTGAGGGTAGTTGATGCGGGGTCCAAAATATCACCAATGCCGTGACAGCTGCAAGGAATGGAGAGAGACCGACAATCAGTTAGGGTTTCCACCCCAGGACCCTGGTGTCCCCAAAGCTTCCCCCACCCTTCCAGTCCCTGCCATTTCTCAGGATGCCATCCATTGAGCCGGTTATGTTGGGGTACCTGCCCTGCACACGAACGCCAGTCCACAGCAGGGGCGCTTGGGCACCGGAACGCAGACCCAGGACCCCAGGCCCCTGATGGCAACATTACTGGGGCCGAGTTCAGGTTCCCTCCCCAAACCACACACCCACCCTCTGGTCTTGGTGATATCCCCAGTGCTGTGGCCCAGCTCTTGGGTATTCAATTGTTGTCTGCTGCCTCTGTGGTGTTGATGCCTCCAGTGTTCAGGCAGTGTCCGCAGTCTGATTGGGATGTTAGGCAGTAAGACTGGCCTTCGACATGGTACGTGTGCCCACAGGAATCCACTTGTATGCTGTGAAGTGCTCACATTACTAACATTGCCAATTCCCTCTCAGCGATAGCTTTCATCTCTGCAGCCAGATGCAGCCATGGTCAGAGGGAGTTACCATGTTACCATGGGCGGGGCTCTATCCCAGGGCTGTTTGGTGGGACAGTCAAGAAGCAGCGAGTGTTGTCCCTGATATGGGTGTGGCATGGTGGACACGTGGGCACTGAGCCCCGCCCCCCCAGCCCAGGGGCGACCCCCCACTGATGGCACCCAAGCACTCCCACCCCCCCCCCCCCCCCCCCCCCGGGCTCCCGCACCCACCCCAATCACTGGGGCCCAGTTTCCAAGATGGCTACTCACCTCCTCCGATCCCCAGAGCAGCCATTGCGCTAGATTCACAGTTTGAAATAGATGTGGTAAAGGGAGCGCGCGTGACTGGTCACTGCAGAGCCGGTTAGATCATGGGAGGCCGTTAGATAGGGGGTCCGTCCAGATAATGATGTGGAGAAGGGCCTTCATTGCTGATTATTAATTTCTCACCTCCGGATCCGCCAATGGGTCAGGCCGGTTAGATCGGAAACCGATCGGCGCCTGGCGCAGATTGCGATATCGGACTCTCCAGCGATCTAACCAGCTTGCTCAGAACTGCACCAGGTGCAATTCGGCCGTTAAATCATGCCCAATAATCCCACGGATCCAATTTGATCCATTACTGAAGTTTCTCACATCGACAGCTTCATTTACCATAAATGATCATGCTGTACTCTGTGAATCAAGACTTGCTTTCTGATTACTTTGACTGGCTTTTACCCTCCCTGGCAAATTTAGCAACACGAGGCTCAGTCTCGGTCTGAGACCACGGCTGGGATTCTATGGTCCCCCGCTGCTGAGATCAGGGGCGGGATTCTCTAATCCCACGGCAGAGTGTCCACGCCATCGCGTTTTACGACGGCGTGAACAGGCCGACCCGACAACTAATTCTGGCGGGCACTGGAGCGGTTCACACCGCTCCAGCTGCTGATCCCGGCGCGAACTGGGTGCCGCGGGTTCCGCGCATGCGCAGTGGCGCCGGTGCAACGCACACATGTGCAGTGGCTTCCTTCAACGCGCCGGCCCTCACGCAACATGGCGCAGGACTACAGGGGCCGGCACGTAGGAAAGGAGGCCCCCAGCCCATCCCGGGCCGAGAATCGGCGGGAGGCCCCGTAGAGCGCCCTTCGGCCGGTGCCACGCCAACCACGCCGGCGCCAATGGTGCCGATTCTCCGCTCTGTGTAGAATCACGTGCCAGGGCGGCGTGGCGCGATTCTCGCCGGTCGCGGGGATTCTCCAGCCCGGCCCCGGGCTGAGAGAATCCTGCCTCAGGAATCCCCTTTTGAGCTGAGAATAGAACATCGGCTGGAAAATGGGATCAGCACTGGGCGCCAGACCCGTTCCCATTCTCTGCTCCCCCACCACCAGCCATAAAGTGCTACCCACCGCACACTGACGAGAACATGCAAACCGCCGACTTGAATACACTTCAATGTGATTAATGAGCTGGCAGCCCAATTCTCCACCCCACCTCCCGTAATGCTCCACCCTCACAGCCAGGAGCCACGCTGGCGTGATTTGGTGCCAGTATTTACAAGTGGGTCCCTGGCACCATGGTCTGTGAGGGGTGTGACAATGTACAAATGTGCAGCATGTGAGGAGCTAATGTAAAACTAGCCACTAAAGGGAGCTAAGGGGCAGTACTATAAATTTCACTGACTCTCAGATTTCTGGGCGAGTGAGCTGGAGAGAGTCCAGGAGAGTAGAGTAGAAGAGGTAAATGATGGTCAGGTACAGTAGACATGAGTTGTGTATTTGAGAGTTCTGCAGTTTGAGATAGTATTATTTAATATATACATTAATTCATTTTAAGAATACGTGCAAATCTTGTTTAGTAGTGTTAATAAATTAGTTTTGTTCGTTAAGAAAGCTTGTTGTTCTTTGTTCAACACTACGCATCCAAGCCATCCAGGAAAAGCAAAGCATTGAACGGCACAAGGGGAATCAAGGGTGCAAGAAAGCTTTGTACATTAGCAGGCTAGCTGGAGCTCTGGGACTATTGGGGACCAACTTTATGCCAAATGTGTGGAGTCGAGGTGTCCCCCTTGGGTTCGAGGTGCCCCGGCAGAACTTGCCGTAGTTGCCCTAAAAGCATTGAAACCCACCTCTTATGTGTAACCCGCGGGCTCCTAACTGTTGACTGTTGCCAGCATTCAAGAAATACTTTGATGTCGCCTGATCATCTGGAAACCCTCATGTCTCAGCAGTACAATCAAGGCTTGGCCATGAGCAATCACTCGGTGTCGGCACTCCTCATTGCACTCCTCAGACGCAAAGTTGCACATCAGAGGAAGCAGAGCATAAACAGAGCTAACCCCAAACAAAAGACACATGCACTGGTGCTGCTGGAACTCTCCCTGGCACACTGCCACATGCGGAGTAACTGCCTCAGCTAATGCACTCATAAGGATCAGAATCTAAGAATCCATACAGAGCAGAAGGAGACCAGTCGGCCTATCAAGTCTCCACCGACACTCCGAAAGAGCACCCTATCCAGGGCCAATCCACCACCCTATATCCGTACCCCACCTAACTTTTGGATACAATTTAGAATGGCCAATCCATCAGGTGATGTCTCCAAGCCCTGCAGGTCGAAACACCCCATTGGTATCAAACTGTCTGATCCATCCATCCTGGACCCGCCCAGGAAACCTGACCTACTCCGTCACAAGCTCCATGTAAAATCCTGTCTCCACATCACACTGGAGCTGTGCTCCCAGCAAAGGCACACGCGCCTCGCTCACCCCCCTCTGTACGACCTGCCCGCACACCAGACTCGGAGTACAGAGCCACACGCCTGCACGGTTTGAATGTCATCACCATGCAGCTGCCATGCTTCTGACGGGAAAGTACAAGGCTCACCCAGTGAGGACACCAACAGTAGACCCCACAGGATAGGGGCCACAGGGTTCATCGTTAACACCTGTCGTGGCAGCCGCCAGTGCCCAATTGGCAAGGACGTTTGGTCAGGATAGAGGCTTTTCACATCAAAGGGCGCGTGCCAGTCACTGATGGGGACAGGTTGCAGTGTGGACCGCATGATCTTGAATAGACCGGGGGAGTGGAGGGGTAATGGTGTGGAGCAGCCGTACAACTCAGGCTGACCATGTAACTTGGTGGCTTTGGATGGTCAAGGGATGGAGACCTTGGTGACAGTCTCTGTCTCTCCCCCCTCCCCCAAAGTGATATGCGGCTGGATTCTCCATTCCTGAGACAAAGTGTTGATGCCGGCGCAGGACTCATGGAGATCTACGACAGCAATACTGGCGACACGCCTGGACTGATTCGACAACAGTTGAGGGGTTAGCACCAGTGTCACGTGGAACCCGATCGATTCCAATGGGAAACTGTGTCGGATTCTTCAGGGTAGGGATTGATACTCAAGAGGCCGACAAACTGCAGCCGCATGTTAGCAACCCATTCCCCACTGACACTCATCCCAGACACTGGTTGCGCTGGAGCACGTCCATCCCATTGATGGATCAGCTGGGGCCAGAGGATACCTGGGAGAGGTGGCCTGGGGGGGAACAGACTTACGATCCATGGCGCTAGGTTCACAGTGGGCAGTCAGTGGTGTGTGCAGCCACTTGGCAGCCTGGCAGACTGCGGCAATGATGTTCCGTGCCCGACCACCCCGACCCCACAGCACACCTCCTGACTACCCCCACTACTCCCCCCCCCCCCGCCCTGGCAGAAGCCCTCCAGCCAGCGGCACAATTGCCAGCACACTATGGTGATGTTGGAAACTTCCCGTACCCCCTCTCTTCCCCCTCATTAGTTATGGCACCTGTTGCACAATTTTTGAAAGCACAAGTGATCTTCGCCGTCAGGAATTCCCCCCGGTGGAGGTGGAGGATCGTGGAACATAGAACATAGAACATAGAACATTACAGCGCAGTACAGGCCCTTCGGCCCTCGATGTTGCGCCGACCTGTGAAACCACTCTAAAGCCCATCTACACTATTCCCTTATCGTCCATATGTCTATCCAATGACCATTTGAATGCCCTTACTGTTGGCGAGTCCACTACTGTTGCAGGCAGGGCATTCCACGCCCTTACTACTCTCTGAGTAAAGAACCTACCTCTGACATCTGTCCTATATCTATCTCCCCTCAGTTTAAAGCTATGTCCCCCTCGTGCTAGACATCACCATCCGAGGAAAAAGACTCTCACTGTCCACCCTACCCAATCCTCTGATCATCTTGTATGCCTCAATTAAGTCACCTCTTAACCTTCTTCTCTCTAACGAAACCACCTCAAGTCCCTCAGCCTTTCCTCATAAGATCTTCCCTCCATACCAGGCAACATTCTGGTAAATCTCCTCTGCACCCTTTCCAATGCTTCCACATCCTTCCTATAATGCGGCGACCAGAATTGCACGCAATACTCCAAATGCGGCCGCACCAGAGTTTTGTACAGCTGCATCATGACCTCATGGCTCCGAAACTTAATCCCTCTACCAATAAAAGCTAACACACCGTACGCCTTCTTAACAACCCTCTCAACCTGGGTGGCAACTTTCAGAGATCTATGTACATGGACACCGAGATCTCTCTGCTCATCCACACTGCCAAGAATCTTACCATTAGCCCAGTGCTCTGTCTTCCTGTTATTCCTTCCAAAATGAATCACCTCACACTTTTCTGCATTAAACTCCATTTGCCACCTCTCAGCCCAGCGCTGCAGCTTATCTATGTCCCTCTGTAACTTGTAACATCCTTCCGCACTGTCCACAACTCCACCGACTTTAGTGTCATCTAAATCCGGATAATACCGGATCAGGCCCACTAATGATATCCCAATGACGTTTGCTGTGCGCGCGGAGTGGAACACATTGACGCTGCTGTCGAGCCACCGGAGAATCGCGATTTGGCGTGAACCCAGCACCTGCCACGATTTCGGCATCAGAGCCGATTCTCCACCCAATTGCGTTTTACGATTCAGGCCTCTGCTGAAGGAGAATCCCTCCCATGGAATTTGGGACTCCCCAGGAATGCTCACTATCTACCTGGCCGCTGCTGCCACTGTGGCTGTACGGTGACGAAAGCACCAAGGCCAGCCTTGGAGGACCCTGCACAGCTGGAGCCTTCCCCAGAGCAGCAGTAGCCAGCCATTGAGGCTCAAGTGTCAGCTGTTCTCCAGACTGAGGAGGAGGTGTGAAGCAGCAGCGCATCAGGCCACATTCATACCGTTGGTGCTTGTCCTACAAGGAGGTGCCAGACTGCGTGTGCCAGCGATGACTGAGGCTCACCAAGGAGCCTGTGTACCAAATGTCGCAGATTGTGGTGCACCTGGCATCGCGAGGGTTGAGAGGACAACACCCGCTCAGAGTGGCAACCCAGTTGACGGTGGCCTTAAACCTTTCTCTCTTTCTCGTTCCAGGGCTTGAGTAGGGACCTATGTGATATTTTGCAATAGTCCGCGCATACGTGCATCTGCAATGTGATGGATGTCCTATGCAACTGGGCATCAGACTACATCAACTTTAAACTGGACCAGGCCCACCAGGATGCGTTGACTGCAAGAGTCACTCTTATCGCTGGCATACCCCAGGTCCAATGGTTTATTAATGAAATCCATATCACCCTCTGGCTTGACAGGGGGTGCCCTTCATCAACAGGAAGGGCTTCCATTCCTTGAACATGCATTTGGTGGGACAGCATGGTGGCGCAGTGGGTTAGCCCTGCTGCCTCACAGCGCCGAGTTTCCAGGTTTGATCCCATCTCTGGGTCACTGTCCATGTGGAGTTTGTACATTCTCCCCGTGTTTGCGTGGGTTTCGCTCCCACAACCCAAAGATGTGCAGGCTAGGTTGTTTTTTTTTTCCAAAAGTGACGTCAGAGGGAAGCTGTGATCTGAGTGGTTGATAGCAAATCTGCCCCAAATTTTAAAAAAAACACAGCTAAACTCATAAACTTAAATTAAACTAATTAATTAATTAGTGATGGTCGGTCAGGTGATGTGCTTGAGCTGCTTGATGTGGGAGCTGGCAGATCCCATTGCGAGCTGCAGCGACCACATCTGCAGTAAATGTTGGCTGCTCGAAGAGCTCCGGCTCAGAGTTTATGAGCTGGAGTCTGAGCTTCAAACACTGAGGCACATCCGGGAGGGGGAGACTTACCTGGACACTGTGTTTCAGGAGGCAGTCACACCTGTCAGAGTAAGTAGTTTAAATCCTGCCAGTGGCCAGGGACAGCAGGGTGTGACTGCAAGTCAGGCAGGTAAAGGGAACCAGCAGTCAGGAACTCAGGAGCCTCAGCCCTTGACTCTGTCCAACAGGTATGAGGCACTTGCTCCCTGTGTGGATGGCGAACAGGGCTGCAGGAAGGATGAGTCAGCTGACCAAGGCACCATGGTTCAGCAGGCCATTCAAGGGGAGGGAGTAAATAGGCAAGTTGTAGTTGTAGGGGATTCTATTATCAGGGGGATAGATAGTATCCTTTGTGAGCAGGATAAAGAGTCCCGCATGGTATGTTGCCTGCCCGGTGCTAGGGTGCGGGACATCTCTGACCGGCTTGAAAGGATACTGGAGAGGGAGGGGGAGGATCCAGTTGTTGTGGTCCATGTCGGTACCAACAACATAGGCAAGTCTAGGAAAGAGGACCTGTTTAGAGATTATAAAGAGCTAGGATTCAAATTAAAAAACAGGTCCTCAAGGGTCATAATCTCCGGATTACTGCCCGAGCCACGTGCAAATTGGCATAGGGAGGCAAGAATCAGGGAAGTTAACACGTGGCTGAAAGTGTGGTGTGGGAAAGAGGGGTTCCTTTTCATGGGACACTGGCATCAGTTTTGGGACAGGGGGGACCTATACCGTTGGGATGGTCTCCACCTGAACCGAGCTGGGACCAGTGTTCTGGCGAAAAGAGTAAATAGGGTGGTCAATAGGACTTTAAACTAGAGATTGGGGGGGAAGGGAAAGTCAGGGAACCAAGAGGTGAAGTAATCAGTGGGAAGCGTAGCTGCTTAGGAATACAAAAAAGCACGAAAAGACAAAACTCAGGAGAGGTTACGATAGTCCCCATCCCACAAAATATGACCCAGTGTATGGAAAGGGGCAGCACGTTAGCACAAGTGGATAGCACTGTGGCTTCACAGCGCCAGGGTCCCAGGTTCGATTCCCCGCTGGGTCACTGTCTGTGCGGAGTCTACACGTTCTCCCCGTGTCTGCGTGGGTTTCCTCCGGGTGCTCCAGTTTCCTCCCACAGTCCAAAGACATGCAGGTTAGGTGGATTGGCTATGATAAATTGCCCTTAGTGTCCAAAATTGCCCTTAGTGTTGGGTGGGGTTACTGGGTTATGGGGATAGGGTGTAGGTGTTGACCTTGGGTAGGGTGCTCTTTCCAAGAGCCGGTGCAGACTCGATGGGCCGAATGGCCTCCTTCTGCACTGTAAATTCTATGATAATTCTATATGGGCAGCACGGTAGCATTGTGGATAGCACAAATGCTTCACAGCTCCAGGGTCCCAGGTTCGATTCCGGCTTGGGTCACTGTCTGTGCGGAGTCTGCACATCCTCCCCGTGTGTGCGTGGGTTTCCTCCGGGTGCTCCGGTTTCCTCCCACAGTCCAAAGATGTGCGGGTTAGGTGGATTGGCCATGCTAAATTGCCCATAGTGTCCAAAATTGCCCTTAGTGTTGGGTGGGGTTGCTGGGTTATGGGGATAGGGTGGAGGTGTGGACCTTGGGTAGGGTGCTCATTCCAAGAGCCGGTGCAGATTCGATGGGCCGAATGACCTCCTTCTGCACTGCAAATTCTATGTAAATTCTATGAACTGAAAGGCTCAGTAAACCAAGGTCCACCACACTAAGAAAACAAAAAGGGACGGTCAATAGAGAATTAAAGGTGCTATATTTAAATGCGCGCAGTATACGGAACAAGGTAGATGAGCTTGTGGCCCAGATTGTGACTGGCAGGTATGATGTGGTAGGCATCACAGAGACATGGTTGCAGGGGGTTCAGGACTGGCATTTAAACATCCAGGGATTCACAACCTATCGAAAAGACAGGGAGGGGGGCAGAGGGGGCGGGGTTGCCTTGTTAATTAGGAATGAAATTAAATCAATAGCACTAAATGACATAGGGTCAGATGATGTGGAGTCTGTGTGGGTAGAGTTGAGGAACCACAAAGGCAAAAAAACCATAATGGGAGTTATGTACAGGCCTCCTAACAGTGGTCAGGACCGGGAGCACAAAATGCACCACGAAATAGAAAGTGCATGTCAGAAAGGCAAGGTCACAGTGATCATGGGGGACTTCAATATGCAGGTGGACTGGGTAAATAATGCTGCCAGTGGACCCAAGGAAAGGGAATTCATTGAATGTTTACAGGAGGGCTTTTTGGAACAGCTTGTGATGGAGCCCACGAGGGAACAGGCCATTCTGGACTTAGTGTTATGTAATGAGCCAGACTTGATTAAAGATCTTAAAGTAAGGGAGCACTTAGGAGGCAGTGATCATAATATGGTAGAATTCAATCTCCAATTTGAAAGAAAGAAGGTAGAATCAGATGTAAAGGTGTTACAGTTAAATAAAGGTAACTACAGGGGCATGAGGGAGGAACTGACGAAAATCGACTGGGAGCAGAGCCTAGTGGGAAAGACAGTAGAACAGCAATGGCAGGAGTTTCTGGGTGTAATTGAGGACACAGTACAGAGGTTCATCCCCAAGAAAAGAAAGGTTGTCAGAGGGGGGATTAGGCAGCCATGGCTGACAAAGGAAGTTAGGGAATGCATCAAAGCAAAAGAGAAAGCCTATAATGTGGCAAAGAGTAGTGGGAAGTCAGAAGATTGGGAAGGCTACAAAAACAAACAGAGGATAACAAAGAGAGAAATAAGGAAAGAGAGGATCAAATATGAAGGTAGGCTAGCCAGTAACATTAGGAATGATAGTAAAAGTTTCTTTAAATACATTAAAAACAAACGGGAGGCAAAAGTTGACATTGGGCCGCTCCAAAATGACGCTGGTAATTTTGTGATGGGAGACAAGGTAATAGCTGAGGAACTAAATAAGTACTTTGCGTCAGTCTTCACAGTAGAAGACATGAGTAATATCCCAACAATTCCGGAGAGTCAGGGGGCAGAGTTGAATATGGTAGCCATCACAAAGGAGAAAGTGCTATAGAAACTAAGAGGTCTAAAAATTGATAAATCTCCGGGCCCAGATGGACTACATCCTTGAGTTCTAAAGGAGATAGCTGAAGAAATAGTGGAGGCGTTAGTTATGATCTTTCAAAAGTCACTGGAGTCAGGGAAAGTCCCAGAGGATTGGAAAATCGCTGTTGTAACCCCCCTGTTCAAGAAGGGAACAAGGAAAAAGATGGAAAATTATAGGCCAATTAGCCTAACCTCGGTTGTTGGCAAGATTCTAGAATCCATTGTTAAGGATGAGATTTCTAAATTCTTGCAAGTGCAGAGTCAGATTAGGACAAGTCAGCATGGATTTAGTAAGGGGAGGTCGTGCCTGACAAACCTGTTAGAGTTCTTTGAAGAGATAACAAATAGGTTAGACCAAGGAGAGCCAATGGGTGTTATCTATCTTGACTTCCAAAGGCCTTTGATAAGGAGCCTCACGGGAGACTGCTGAGTAAAATAAGGGCCCATGGTACTCGAGGCAAGGTACTAACATGGAATGACGATTGGCTGTCAGGCAGAAGGCAGAGAGTTGGGATAAAAGGTTCTTTTTCGGAATGGCAACCGGTGACGAGTGGTGTCCCGCAGGGTTCAGTGTTGGGGCCACAGCTGTTCTCTTTATATATTAACGATCTAGATGACGGGACTGGGGGAATTCTGGCTAAGTTTGCCGATGACACAAAGATAGGTGGAGGGGCAGGTAGTATGGAGGAGGTGGGGAGGCTGCAGAAAGATTTAGACAGTTTAGGAGAGTGGTCCAAGAAATGGCTGATGAAATTCAACGTGGGCAAGTGCGAGGTCTTGCACTTTGGAAAAAAGAATAGAGGCATGGACTATTTTCTAAACGGTGACAAAATTCATAATGCTGAAGTGCAAAGGGACTTGGGAGTCCTAGTCCAGGATTCTCTAAAGGTAAACTTGCAGGTTGAGTCCGTAATTAAGAAAGCAAATGCAATGTTGTCATTCATCTCAAGAGGCTTGGAATATAAAAGCAGGGATGTACTTCTGAAGCTTTATAAAGCATTAGTTAGGCCCCATTTAGAATACTGTGAGCAATTTTGGGCCCCACACCTCAGGAAGGACATACTGGCACTGGAGCGGGTCCAGCGGAGATTCACATGGATGATCCCAGGAATGGTAGGCCTAACATACGATGAACGTCTGAGGATCCTGGGATTATATTCATTGGAGTTTAGGAGGTTGAGGGGAGATCTAATAGAAACTTACAAGATAATGAATGGCTTAGATAGGGTGGATGTAGGGAAGTTGTTTCCATTAGCAGGGGAGACTAGGACCCGGGGGCACAGCCTTAGAATAAAAGGGAGTCACTTTAGAACAGAGATGAGGAGAAATTTCTTCAGCCAGAGAGTGGTGGGTCTGTGGAATTCATTGCCACAGAGGGCGGTGGAGGCCGGGACGTTGAGTGTCTTTAAGACAGAAGTTGATAAATTTTTGATTTCTCGAGGAATTAAGGGCTATGGAGAGAGAGCGGGTAAATGGAGTTGAAATCAGCCATGATTGAATGGTGGAGTGGACTCGATGGGCCAAATGGCCTTACTTCTGCTCCTATGTCTTATGGTCTTATAGGTGGATTGGCCACGCTAAACTGCCCCTTGATTGGAAAAAAATGAATTGGTACTCTAAATTTTTTTTAAAAAGGACATTCAGTTGATGTGCGATCACGTGCTGTTCACGATACCCAGGCAGCGTGCACGACGCACACTTCCTGTCGCACTTGGATGTTTCTGGCACTTTTTAGGTGCTCCCTCGGGTGAGGGATTAGCTGGTGGGTGACATGGCCTACCCGCTTAGGTCATGGATAATGATGCCTGTGCGGAGGACCCAGACCGAGGTTAGAGCCGTTATAATGATTCTCATACAGCAAACAGGAGTGTCATTGAGTGGTTCATCTGCCTCCTAAAGATGCACTTCCGTTGCCTGGACTGCCCTAGTGGGGCTCTTCAATACAGCCCCCAGAGCATCGTGGTGGCCTGCTGTGTCCTGAACAACATTGCACAGCAGCAGAGTGACATGCCAGCAGAGGGGGAAGAACGGCAGGCCTTGTCGGACATGGATGGTGTCCAGGAGGAGCCAGGTGAGGAAGGAGCTAGCTTGACAGACCACTGAATAAATCATTCAAGGCTGTGCACCAGGGATAATCTGATCACCGCCCGATTTTCTGATTAGGAGGCCAAAGCAACAGCACTCTGCCCCTCGTCTCCCACCATCCCTTAGTCTTTCACCCCAACTTCCCACGACCATATCTCCCTGTGCCCCTTTAATGGTGTGACAACTGGGAGATGTTAGGAAATTGGATCGAAGATGTAGTTGGCAATTTAGGAGTTGGCAATTTTGGAGTTAACAGCCTCAGGGTAAAACTGCTAGCATAGGGTCAGAGGCAGCATGGTGGCAGAAGTGGATAGCACTGTGGCTTCCCAGCGCCAGGGTCCCAGGTTCGATTCCCCACTGGGTCACTGTCTGTGTGGAGTTTGCACGTTCTCCCTGTGTCTGCGTGGGTTTCCTCCGGGTGCTCCGGTTTCCTCCCATAGTCCAAAGATGTGCAGGTTAGGTGGATTGGCCATGCTAAACTGCCCTTCGTGTCCAAAAAGGTGAGATGGGGTTATTGGGTTATGTGGATAGGGTGGAAGTGAGGGCTTAAGTGGGTCGGTGCAGACTTGATGGGCCGAATGGCCTCCTTCTGCACTGTATGTTCTATGTTCTATGTATATGCTCACACCTGGTGTGCATTGAGTACCTGAGTTACATTTCCCCATTCAAACTTTAACTCGTTTTCATGGGAATGAACAGGAAACCCTTGTTCAGCCGGGGTGATTCATTGTCCTCTGGGACATTCTTGTCTGACCAGTCATTAGCCCATTATGGATTCTGATGGCCTCTTTCGATCTTAAATTGGAGGTTAGATGCATATTAGATGCATGGCCCTGTTCCTTTGTATAAACAGGAGTGGACAATCAAAAGTCTAAATAGCGATGATGAATTCAAGTCTGGACACATCTGGACAGAACCAATTTTGAGGGGCTGGGCGGAGTTGAGAGAGATAAAAGAATCCTGTTTGAACAGGTGGAGGCAGAAGGATTTGGAGAATGATCAAGAGAGGCCATGGAACATCTGCCACATAGACAGGCTTTTGGATAGGGTCTGAAGGAGCCTCACTTCCAGAAGGAATATGTTCTGTAATGCAAATATCATTTTTGTCTGTCTGTGTAAGTGGATTTTATAGCTGTATGTTCATTTTACATGCTGTTTAACAGGAAATCGTCGCCCGACGCCAGGACGCAATTCTCCACAGAGTGGAGAATTGGCGCTGGCGTGGTCAGCACGGCGTTGGTCAATTCTCCGGCCCGCATGGGCCGAGCGGCCGTCAGAAAAAATCCGAGTCCCGCCGGCGCCGTTCTAACATGCTCTGAGCCGGCGGGACCTCGGTGTTCAAGGGTCTGGGGGCGGCCTGTGGGGGGGGGGGGGGGGGGAGGGAGGGTCCGACGCTGGGGGGGGGGCCTCCGTAGAGGCCTGGCCCACGATCGTGGCCCACCGATCGACGGGCCGGCCTCTCTGGCAGGGGGCATTCTTTCCTCCGCGCCGGCTCGTGTAGCCCTGTGCCATTTGGCGTCAAGGCCGACGCGGGTAAGAAGGCCACTGCGCATGCGCATTGGCGCCGGTGCCACAGCGCATGCGTGGATCCCGCGGCGCCGAGTTCACACCGGGATCGGCAGCTGGAGCGCGAGGGCCGCTCCAGCACCGTGCTAGCCCCCTGTGTGCCGGAGAATGGGGTCCCGGAACGGGCGCTGACGCGGAGTAAAACACTCCCATTTTTACGCCGGCGTCGACATTTAGCCGCCCAATGGGAGAATCCCGCCCAATTGTTTTTCTTTTGTTATAATAAAGTTTTGTTGAGAAAAATAACCAAGTCCTATTTCTCATGCAAACACTCCTGGAGCAAATCGACCTTTCAGCACAGTCTTAACAATACAAAAAAGTGTTGTGCTTCTGGTCCAGTATCTTAGCCAGGGTTGGGATCTGTCCAGGCATTCCTAACAATATCGGGGGTTCATTGTCGGGATTCTTATGTGTAATTCCTTGTTTGGCTTGGGGTTATTGAACTTAAAGTCAGTGAGTGTGTGTGGATCGATTGCGTTCTTTCTGGGTTTGAAATTTGAATAGGGAGTGACTAGATTGGCGCTTTCAATTTCAAAAGATTTCCTGGATGTGGAAGAAATTACTCAGGATGGTTTACAAGCGGAGTCTAAAACAAAGCTTTCGAATTTGGCGGAGAAACTGCAAGTAGCCTTGCCTAAAGGGGCGAAGAAGGGAGAGATAATACAAGCCACAGCTCAATATCTAAACTTGCCAGAGACACAGCCTGAATCATTAGAATTAGCTCAAATCCAACAACAAATAAAAGAATTCGACATGCAGCAAAAACTGAAAGAAATGGAGATGGAAATGAGAAGGGAAATGGAAAGCAATAAGATTGAGGTGGAAGAGAAAATTATCAAAGAAAGAGACAGAGCGTTTGAACTTCAGAAACTGGTACTTAAAGGAGAACAATGACAAGTGTTGGAGGCAAAGGCAGGGGCTGAGGAAGGTCTAGAGAAAGAAGAAATACCCCTCGTCAAAGGTTTAGTAGGGATATGTTTAAATATATGCAAGCCTTGCCAAGATTCGATGAGAAGGACATGGAAGCATAGAAACATAGAAAATAGAAGTAGGAGGAGGCCATTCGGCCCTTCGAGCCTGCTCCACCATTCACTATGGTCATGGCTGATCATCAGGTTCAATACCCTGATCGCGCCTTCCCCCATATCCCTTGATCCCTTTAGCTATATCTAATTTCTTCTTGAAATTGAACATTCTGTGGTAACGAATTCCACAGATTCACCTCTCTCTGGGTGAAGAAATTTCTCCTCACCTCAGTCCAAAAAGGTTGACCCCTTATCCTCAAACTAGGACCAATGGTTCTGGACTCCCCCACCATCAGGATCATTCTTTCTGAATCTACCCTGTCTAATCCTGTTAGAATTTTGTACGTTTCTATGAGATCCCCTCTCACTCTTTTATTAATTCCAATGAATATTATCCTAACTGACTTAATCTCTCCTCATGTGACACTCCCGCCATCCCAGGGACAATACATTTAGTTCCCTGATCCTGGTGAACCTTCACTGCACTTCCTCCATAGCAAGAATAGCCTTCCTCAGATAAGGACACCAAAACTACGCACAATATTCCAGGTGTGGCTGCACCAATGCCCTGTACAATTGCAGTAAAACATCTCTATGCTCAAATGTTCTCACTATGAAGGTCATCACACCATTTACCTTCTTTACTGCCTGCTGTACCTGCACGCTTACTTTCAACGATTGATGCACGAGGACACCAAGGTCTCGCTGAGTATCCACCTCCCACAATTGACACCCATTCAAATGATAATCTGCCTTCCTATTTTTGCTATCGAAGCAGATAACCTCACATTTATCCACATTATACTGCATTTGCCATGCATGTGGCAACTCACTCAGCCTGTCCTAATCCCGCTGAGGCATCTCTGCATCCTCCTCACAACTCACCCTCCAAATCCAACTTTGTACCATCGGCAAATTTGGAGACAATACATTTAGTTCCCTGATCCAAATCATTAATATATAATGTGAAAGTTGGGGACCTAGCACATATCCCTGCAGTACATTTCATGTGAGAAAGTAGCTAAACAAAGAACAAAGAACAAAGAAAAGTACAGCACAGGAACAGGCCCTTAGGCCCTCTAAGCCTGCGCCGACCATGCTGCCCGTCTAAACTAAAATCTTCTACACATCCGGGGTCCGTATTCCTCTATTCCCATCCTATTCATGTATTTGTCAAGATGCCCTTAAACGTCACTATCGTCCCTGCTTCCGCCACCTCCTCCGGCAGGGAGATCCAGGCACTCACAGCCATCTGTGTAAAAAGACTTGCCTCGTACATCTCCTCTAAACCCTGCCCCACGCACCTTAAACCTATGCCCCCTAGTAATTGACTCTACCCTGGGAAAAAGTCTCTGACTATCCACTCTGTCTATGCCCCTCGTAATTTTGTAGACCTCTATCAGGTCCTCAACCTTCTTCGTTCCAGTGAGAACAAACCAAGTTTATTCAACCTCTCCTCATAGCTAATGCCCTCCATACCAGGCAACATCCTGGTAAATCTCTTCTGCACCCTCTCTAAAGCCTCCATATCCTTCTGGTAATGTGGCGACCAGAATTAAACACTATACTTCAAGTGTGGCCTAACTAAGGTTCTATACAGCTGCAACATGACTTGCTAATTTTTATACTCAATGCCCCAGCCAATGAAGGCAAGCATGCCATATGCCTTCTTGACTACCTTCTCCACCTGTGTTGCCCCTTTCAGTGACCTGTGGACCTGTACACCACGATCTCTCTGACTGTCAATACACTTGAGGGTTCTACCATTCACTGTATATTTCCTACCTGTATTTGACATTCCAAAATGCATCACTTCACATTTGTCCGGATTAAACTCCATCTGCCATCTCACCGCCCAAGTCTCCAAACAATCTAAATTCTGCTGTATCCTCTGACAGTCCTCATCACTGTCCGCAATTCCACCAACCTTTGTGTCATCCACAAACTTACTAATCAGACCAGTTATATTTTCCTCCAAATCATTTATATATACTACGAACAGCAAAGGTCCCAGCACTGATCCCTGCGGAACATCACTAGTCACAGCCCTCCATTCAAAAAAGCACCCTTCCATTGCTACTCTCTGCCTTCTATGACCTAGCCAGTTCTGTATCCATCTTGCCAGCTCACCTCTGATCCCGTGTGACTTCACCTTTTGTACCAGTCTGCCATTTGGGACCTTGTCAAAGGCCTTACTGAAGTCCATATAGACAACATCCACTGCCCTACCTGCATCAATCATCTTTGTCACCTCCTCGAAAAACTCTATCAAGTTAGTGAGACACAACCTCCCCTTCGCTAATACGACCCCTTGCTTCCAAATGGGAGTAGATCCTGTCTCGAAGAATTCTCTCCAGTAATTTGAGACCTGTAGTTCCCTGGATTATCCTTGCTACCCTTCTTAAACAAAGGAACAGCATTGGCTATTCTCCAGTCCTCTGGGACATCACCTGAAGACAGTGAGGATCCAAAGATTTCTGTCAAGGCCTCAGCAATTTCCTCTCTTGCCTCCTTCAGTATTCTGGGGTAGATCTCATCAGGCCCTGGGGACTTATCCACCTTAATATTTTTCAAGACGCCCAACACCTCGTCTTTTTGGATCTCAATGTGACCCAGGCTATCTACACACCCTTCGCCAGACTGAACATCCATCAACTCCTTCTCTTTGGTGAATACTGATGCAAAGTATTCATTTAGTACGTCGCCCATTTCCTCTGGCCAATTGAATTGGCCAAAGATCATGTGGGTGGTGTTGGTTCTGTTGGTTCTGGTAGGTAGAGCTAGTGATGTGTTTGCCTCACTCTCAGAGGAAGTATCGAGGGATTATGATGTGGTGAAGAAAGCCATATTAAGTGCCAACGAATTAGTGCCAGAAGCCTAAAGCCAGATGTTTAGAAATCTGAGAAAAGAACCAGGTCAGACCTATACAGAATTCAAAAGAATTAAGCAAACTAATATTGATAGGTGGATAAGAGCACGAAAAATAAACCAAACGTAAGAGACGCTTCGGGAGAGAATCTTTTTTTTCAACATTTTTATTGAATATTTTTTAATGATTGCAGAACAATAAATAAAACAAAACACGCCCTCAAACAAAACTGCAACTCCCCCCCCCCCAGCAGCTGATGGTGACTAGCTCTTTAAAAAACAGAATCTGTTTATACAGATTCAGTTTATATACAGTTTATACAAAAACAGGGGCTGTTTAGCACAGGCCTAAATCGCTGGCTTTGAAAGCAGACCAAGGCAGGCCAGCAGCACGGTTCGATTCCCGTAACAGCCTCCCCGAACAGGCGCCGGAATGTGGCAACTAGGGGCTTTTCACAGTAACTTCATTTGATGCCTACTTGTGATTTTCATTTCATTTCATCTTTTATAAAACCTTTCAGTTGCGCTCCTTAATGTGCACTTAATTTTCTCAAGATGCAAAAACTCCATAAGATCCCCAAAGATTTTATAGCAGAGCACTTAGAAAACAGCGGCAGGATCAGACAGAGTCAGCATGGATTTATGTAGTGGAAATCATGCTTGACAAATCTACTGGTATTTTGGACTTTCATAAGGCTTTTGACAAAGTCCCGCATAAGAGATTAGCGTGTAAAAATTAAAGTGCATGGGATTAGAGGTAGTGTATGAGATGGATAAAAAAACAGTTGGCAGACAGGAATCAAAGAGTTGGAATTAAAGTTTTTTTCAAATTGGCAGGCAGTGACTAGTGGGATACCATAGGGATCGGTGCTAGGACCCCAGCTATTCACAATATAGATTAATGATTTAATGACGGAACAAAATGTAATATCTCCAAATTTGCAGATGACACCAAGTTGGGTGGGAGAGTGAGCTGTGAGGATGCAGAGATCCTTCAGTGCGATTTAGACAAGTTGAGTGAGTGGGCAAATGAATTGCAGATGCAGTATAATTTGGAGAAATGCGAGGTTATCCACTTTGGTAGCAAAAACAAGAAGACGGACTGAATGGTCATAAATTAGGAGAGGGGAACGAGTTGGGTGTCCTGGTATACCTGTCACTGAAGGTAGGCATGCTGGTGCAGCAGGCGGTAAAGAAGGCAAATGGTATGCTGGCCTTCATAGCAAGAGGATTCGAGTACAGGAGAGGGATGTCTTGCTGTAATTATACAGGGCCTTGGTGAGGCCAGATCGGGAATATTGTGTGCAGTTTTGGTCTCCTTATCTGAGGGAGGATGTTCTTGATCTCGAGGAAGTGCAGCTAAGGTTCACCAGACTGATTCCTGGGATGGCGGGACTGACGTATGAGGAGAGATTGAATCAGTTAGGATTATATTCGCTAGAGTTCAGAAGGAGGAGGGGGGATCTCACAGAAATCTATAAAATTCTAACAGGACTAGACAGGGTAGATGCAAGAATGATGTTCCCGATAGTGCGGGTGACCAGAACCAGGGGTCACGGTCTGAGCCTACAGGGTAGACCATTTAGGACAGAGATGAGGAGAAACCTCTTCACCCAGAGAGTGGTGAGCCTGTGGAAAGTTGACACAGAAAGTATTTGAGGCCAAAATATTGTGGGTGGAATTCTCTGTCGGCTGACTCCGAAATCGGGAAAGGCGATTGGGCGGAGAATCGGTCCTGACGGCGAAAGCGTGGCAGGGGGCCCGGTCCACGCCAAATCGGAATTCTCCCGTGCCTTGACAGCGGCGTCAATGCGTTCCACTCTGCAGGTACAGTAAATGCCTTTTGCATATCATTAGCGGGCCTGACCCGGTATTCTCCGGGGCCTCCACGATGCTCCGCCTCCACCGGAGGGAATTCCTAGCGAGGTTCACTTGTGTTTTTAAAAATCGGGAGAAAGGCGCTGTGGCTGATGTGGGAGTGAGAGGAAGTAGGAGATGCAGAAGCGCGACCATTGCTGCCAGTATTGACAATGGGTAATCCCTGCCTGAAAGCTGGCCATTCCATCACACGGTCGCAACAAATCCCTCGGGTGGCGGCGGCGGTGACGGTGAGGGGGATGTGGGGTGATGGGGCTATGGGGAAGAGGGAGGGATATGGGGGGTCGGAAGCGGTGAGCGGCAGCTGAACTGTGATACCCGGGCCAATCTCACTCACAACGTCTGCCCCCACCTCCACCCCCGTAAACATCTGCGGTCAGCCCCGACCAGCTCATCCCTCACAACCATCTGAAAGAGCACCAAGGGAGTTGGGACATTTTGCGCAGGCGTTTAATGTGACAAATATATAAAGGTTTGTGCCCTAACCCCTAACACTATATTGTGCCCTGCACCCGTGCCAACTTAACTGGTATCTACTTTTCTGGCCTTACGGGCCCTATCGCTACATCTAGGTGGTTGCCCAGATGAGACAGCAGGAGTGGAGGCAGCCTGCTGTGATTCCCGCCCTGCGACCCGGGGCCCCCATTGGCGGACGTCTTCTGGGGCGACCGGGCCTGGATGGGCCCGGCTGCTGCTCGGGTGTCCCCGGTGGCGTGGCCCTGTTCTGCTCACTGCCCATGTGATGCACCAAGGACAGGAAGGGTTGAGTCTGAGGTGCTGTGGTGTTCCGGCACCTCACCTGTGGGTGTCACTGGCACGGGCCCCATTGCCTCCTCCTCCCTCGGGGTACCTGATGACCCCCGGGCTACTCCATGGGATGGGGGTGAGAGCAGAGCCCTGAGGCTCCCCTGCCACCTGACGCTGACAGTCCTGGAGACCCACTCTCGCCTCACCAGGATCTGCATACTCATGGCCATGGAGCACAGGAAATGGACCACCTCTGACTGGAACCTCGTCACATTACATTGCGACTGTGCCACCACCTTATGGATCTGTAACACATCAGCCAGTGACTGCGCCATCTCCCTCTCGGACTGGGCCACCTCCCTCTATGCCTATACCATGTCGGCCAGCGTTTGGGCAATGCCACTGACGCTCTCATCCAAGGCCCACCGTGACTAGGCCACACACTGGAGTGCCGCTGCAATGTTCAGGTGGCTGTGGTACATGGCTGCCTGTGATAGCGCAGCCCTGTCCTGGGCCTCGGCCAGCGCCTGTACAGATTGCCCTCGGCCTTGGACATGTTGACCTCTGGCCGAAATCTTCGCCCCCAATACCTCCACCGCGGATGCCACCCATTTGGTGTTGGCCTGGGTGGCATGCATTCTCGGCTATACCTACTGCTGCTGCACGCAGTTGGACTCCTCCAACTGCATCTGCAAGTGCTGGATACTGGCCGACAACCCCTCATGTCATTGGAGTGGCACGGTAGCACAAGTGGATAGCACTGTGGCTTCACAGCGGCTTCACAGCGCCAGGGTCCCAGGTTCGATTCCCCGTTGGGTCACTGCCTGTGCGGAGTCTGCTCGTTCTCCCCATGTCTGTGTGGGTTTCCTCCAGGTGCTCCGGTTTCCTCCCACAGTCCAAAGATGTGCAAGTTAGGTGGATTGGCCATGATAAATTGCTCTTAGTGACCAACAAGGTTAGGCGGTGTTATTGGGTTACGGGGATAGGGTGGAAGTGAGGGCTTAAGTCGGTCGGTGCAGACTCGATGGGCCGAATGGTCTCCTTCTGCACTGTATGTTCTATTTCTATGTTGTATTTCTAGTCCCTGGCTCTGCGACTGCATCTCCACAATCAATGGGTCTGTTCCATGATGCACGATCAATGACCACTAAAGCGAGGTTGTAGTCCAACTGAAGGCTTTAATAAGCTAGATGTTTCCCCCAGCAGCTCAGGTACAGAGTGAAGGCTGCTGGGGTGGCACGGGCTCTTATACGCCACCTTGCAGGGCGGAGCTACCATACAGCGTGACCAATAGGAAACGTACAATATCTACCAATGGTGTTCCAGCATTACCAGGTACCGTAATACCTCTACGCAGACTACCACTTGCACCCCCTGTTAGAAAAGAGTCCGGCGGGGGTGGTAGCTTGATATTACAACATGGTAATGTGGTAAAAATTATAGGTATGGAGGTAGCGTAATACCTCCGTACAGCGTTTTGTAACTATTTACAGATTCATAATTAACTATACACTTTAAAATGAAGCAATCAGTCGATCGGGGGCCCTGGTCATCCTCTGCGATTGTCGAAGCTTCGGTGGTGACTCCAGTGGAGGCTCGGGCGTCTGTGACTCCAGGAGCGTGGCCTCGATCTCTGTGGCAGCTTCAACACCCCTAGACGGCGATGATTGGGAAAACAGTTGACCTGGGAAGGGAGCATCTGCGGGGTGTGTCGGTGGGTGAGGGGGCCTAGACAGGGCCGGCGGAAGGACCGATCCTCCTGTAAGGTGCACTGCTGGGAGGGAGGGTGGAACTGGTGGCTGGGGTGCGCGTGGGGGTCCGGCGGGTGCCAGGTCTCATCGGGAGACCGTATCTTGTCGGCCGTCGAGGTACGCCACGTAGGCGTATTGGGGGTTAGCGTGAAGAAGATGGACCCTCTCGACCAACGGGTCCGACTTGTGCACCCGCACGTGTTTTCGGAGCAGGATGGGTCCGGGAGCTGCCAGCCAGGTCGGGAGCGAGGTCCCAGAGGAGGACTTCCTGGAGAAGACAAGGAGACGTTTGTGAGGTGTTTGGTTGGTCGTGGTACAAAGCAGTGACCGGATGGAGTGGAGGGCATCCGGGAGGACTTCCTGCCAGCGGGAGACTGGGAGATTCCTGTGCCGTAGGGCCAGTTGGACGGTCTTCCAGACCGTTCCGTTCTCCCTCTCTACCTGTCCGTTACCCCGGGGGTTGTAACTGGTCGTCCTGCTCGAGACGATGCCCTTGCTGAGCAGGAATTGACACAGTTCATCGCTCATAAAGGAGGACCCCTATCGCTATGTATGTAAGTGGGGAACCCGAACAGTGCAAAGATGCCCTGGAGAGCTTTGATGACGGTGGTTGCGGTCATGTCTGGGCAGGGGATAGCGAATGGGAACCGGGAGTACTCGTCAATCACGTTCAGGAAGTACGTGTTGCGGCCGGTGGAGGGGAGGGTGCCTTTGAAGTCCATGCTGAGGCGTTCAAAGGGACGGGAAGCCTTTATCAGCTGCGCTTTTTCTGGCCGGTGGAAGTGCGGTTTGCACTCCGCGCAGATTTGGCAGTCTCTGGTGGCTGTCCTGACCTCCTCGATGGAGTAGGGCAGGTTGCGGGTCTTGATAAAGTGGAAAATGTGAGTGACCCCCGGGTGGCAGAGGTCCTCATGGAGGGCTCGGAGGCGGTCCACTTGTGCGTTGGCACATGTGCCACAGGAAAGGGCATCTGGAGGCTTGTTCCCGGGACAATGCAAGATCTCGTAGTTGTAGGTGGAGAGTTCGATCCTCCACCGCAAGATCTTATCATTTCTTATCTTGCCCCGCTGTGCATTATCAAACATGAAAGCAACTGACTGGTTGGTCAGTGAGGAGACTGAATCTCCTGCCGGCCAGGTAATGCCTCCAATGTCGCACAGCTTCTACTATGGCCTGGGCCTCCTTTTCGACTGAGGAGTGGCGGATTTTAGAAGCATGGAGGTTACGTGAGAAGAAGGCCACAGGTCTTCCCGCTTGGTTGAGGGTGGCCGCCAGATCTACGTCAGACGCGTTGCTCTCGACCTGGAAGGGGAGGGACTCATCGATGGTGTGCATCGCGGCCTTTGCAATGTCTGCTTTGATGCGGCTGAAGGCCTGGCGGGCCTCTAGCGACAGGGGAAAAACTGTGGATTGGATCAGGGACGGGCCTTGTCCGCATAGTTGTGGACCCACTGGGCATAGTAAGAGAAAAAACCTAGGCAGCGCTTCAGGGCCTTGGAGCAGTGAGGGAGGGGGATCTCCATAAAGGGGGCGCATGCGTTCAGGGTCGGGGCCTATAACTCCATTTCGCACTACGTAGCTGAGGATGGCTAGGCGGTCAGTGCTAAACACGCATTTATCCTTGTTATATGTAAGGTTAAGGATCTTTGCAGCACGGTAGCATGGTGGTTCGCACAATTGCTTCACAGCTCCAGGGTCCCAGGTTCGATTCCCGACTTGGTTCACTGGCTGTGCGGAGTCTGCAATTTCTCCCAGTGTGTGTGTGGGTTTTCTCCGGGTGCCCCAGTTTCCTCCCACAGTCCAAAGATGTGCAGGTTAGGTGGATTGGCCATGCTGAGTTGCCCTTAGTGTTCAAAATTGCCCTTATGTGTTGGGAGGGGTTACTGGGTTATGGGGATAGGGTGGAGATGTGGACTTGGGTTGGGTGCTCTTTCAAAGATCCGGTGCAGACTCGATGGGCTGAATGGCCTCCTTCGGCACTGTAAATTCTATGATTCTATGATTTGCGGTCTGGAGGAATTTGCGGAGGTTGGTGTCGTGGTCCTGCTGGTCATGGCCGCAGATGGTGCCATTATCGAGATACGGGAATGTTGCCCGTAAACCGTACCGGTCAACCATTCGGTCCATCTCACGCTGGAAGACGAGACCCTGTTGGTGACACCGAAGGGCACCCTTAAGAAGTGATAGAGCCGCCCATTTGCCTCGAAGGCAGTGTATTTGCGGTCACTAGTGCAGATGGGGAGCTGCTGGTAGGCGGACTAAAGATCCACCGTGGAGTAGACCTTGTAATGCGCAATGCTGTTTACCAGGTCGGATATGCGGGAGAGAGGGTACGCGTCCAGCTGCGTAAACCCGTTGATGGTCTGACTGGAGTCGATGACCATCCTATGCTTCTCCCTGGTCTTTACCACCACTACTCGAGCTCTCCAGGGGCTGTTGCTCGCTTCGATGACCCCTTCCCTCAGTAGCCTTTGGACCTCTGACCTAATAAAGATCCGGTCCTGGGCACGGTACCGTCTGCTCCTGGTGGCGACGGGTTTGCAATCCGGGGTGAGGTTCGCAAACAGGGAAGGCGGATCGACCTTGAGGGTCACGAGGCCGCAAACAGTGAGGGGCGTATAGGGCCACCGAATTTGAAAGTTAGACTTTGGAGATTACATTGGAAGTCTAAACCTAGGAGTGTGGCCACGCAGAGGGGAAGGACGTAGAGCAGGTAATTTTTAAACTCTCTTCCCTGGACTGTGAGGTTTGCTACACAAAACCCCTTTATCTCTACTGAGTGGGAACTGGAGGCCAGGGAGTTTTTTTATTAACAGGGTGGACGAGGAGAGTACATCGCCTTACCCGTGTCGGGGTGAATGAAGCTCTCCGTGCTCCTAGAGTCGATTAAGCAAGACATCTCGTGCCCCTTGATTAGTACTGCTGTTGTAGCAGTTGAGAGTGTTCGAGGCCGGGACTGGTCCAGGGTCACCGAGGCTAATCACAGCAGTTGCGTGTTCTGTTCGGGCGCTGTGCGGTCAGCCGAGCTGGTGTCCTCGGAGTCCATCCAAGATGGCGGCTCCCATTGGTCACACATGGCTGGGGGTGCACGAAATGGCGGCGCCCATCCATCGAACGTGGCGTCCGCGGGACAAGATGGCGGCGCCCGGGGCCGCACGTGGCCCTGGAGGAGGAAGATGGCAGCGCCCACTGGCCACACGGGGACCGTGGAGAAGATTGCGGTGGCGGTCCGCATTCGCCGCCGGAGATCGCGGCGACCGCACAAGCCTGGCATACCACCACAAAGTGGCCCTTTTTACCGCATCCCTTGCAGGTGGATGCGCGGGCCGGGTAGCGCTGACGGGGGTGCTTGGCCTGCCCACAAAAGTAACAGCGGGCCCCCCCGGGGTTGCCAGTCCGCCTTGCAGCACAAGCTTTTGGGGGGATAGGCGATGTCTTGGGGTCGGCTGCGGAGGGGCTCCACGCTGCCCAGGGGGCTGCCATGTGATTGGAATCATAAGCGTGGGCGTTTCTGGAGGTCACATCCAGGGAGCCTGCAAGGGCCCGTGCCCCCTTGAGGCCGAGGGTGTATTTTTCCAGCAATCGCTGGCTGATTTGGGAGGACAGCATACCTGCCACGAAAGTATCCCGGATCAAGAGTTCTGTGTGGTCGCTCGCCGAAACTTGCGGGCAGCTGCAGTTTCTCCCCAACACCAGGATTGCAAGGTAGAATTCCTCCAGCGATTCCCCAGGGATTTGTCGCCTCATTACTAGCAGATGTCGGGCATAGACCTGGTTTACCGGGTGAATATAATGTCCCTTTAGCAGCTCCATTGCTGCATCGAAGTTGTCCGCATCCCCGATGAGGGTGTAAATTTTCGGGCTCACCCTCGAGTGCAGGACTTGCAATTTCTGTTCTCCCGTGGGTGTGTTTTCGGTCGTTCCGAGATACCCTTTAAAACACGCCAGCCAGTGCTTGAAGGTTGCCGCTGAGTTCACCGCGTGGGGGCTGAGTTGCAGACATCTGGCTTGATTCGGAGCTCCATCCTTTTAAATCTAGCTTATTAAATTGATGCACAATCAATGACCACTAAAGCGAGGTTGTAGTCCAACTGAAGGCTTTAATAAGCTAGATGTTTCCCCCAGCAGCTCAGGTACAGTAAGAAGGCTGCTGGGGTGGCACAGGTTCTTATACTCCGCCTATCAGGGCGGAGCTATCATACAGCTTGACCAATAGGAAACGTACAATATCTACCAATGGTGTTCCAGCATTACCAGGTACCGTAATACCTCTACACAGACTACCACATTCCAGAAGCCCGAAATCTGTCTGAACGGCAGCTAGTTCCTGGGGGCAGCCCGCCCTCCGACCGCCTGCCCCCTCACGAGTTCCTAGCTCCACCTGCTCCATCGGATACGATGTGTGATGCGCGCCAGAGAGTGTCCCAGGAGCCTCTTCACGAAAGTGCCCAACCAAAGTTAGTGTCTCTGTGATGGTGGAGGGTGTTGGAGACAGCTGTGACAGGAAGTCAGTGTCATCTCCGAACTCGAGCTCCGGGGTGTCTCGGGATGTGGATCGAGGGCTCCCATCCATGTCGGTCTCGTCCTCATTGCTGTTCGACACACACGGCTCTGGTTGTGGCTGGGGTCAGGGGCAGGGGACACCAGAAGGGCCCAAGCCATCACCAGCAGCTCCTGCAAAACCCAAGACAAAATGCCTGATTGCATTGCGCCAGGAGGGGGGGGGGGGGATGGGTGGGGGGGTATGGATGGTTGGTGAGGTGGTGGGGGTATTTGGGAAGGAGAGAGGGGATGTTGTGGGAGTGGTGTGGGGGTGGGGGTGGTGTGGGGTTGGTGCGGGTGTGGGGGTGGTATGATGGTGGGGCGGGATTGGCCGGAGGGATGGTAGTGAGGGTGGTGGTCGGAGGGACGGACACATGTGCCAAGGGGAACCACAATTCAGAGGGGTCTCACTTCCTCGCATGATGCCAACCTCCACCCAGCAACTGCCCTCTCCTTGGGCCCTCCCATCAGTTCCAGTGCCCTCTGTTTTGCTGGGGTGAGGGTCTGCATGTCTGCTGGTCCCCCTCCAACCTTCTCCCACTCTCGGTGATTGTGCATGGCCCTCTTATGGAGGGGTGGAGGGGAAACAGAAAACGTACAGCGTCAATCCCGAACCCGGCGAATCCAGCACCGTTTCTCATTGGAATTTATTGTGTTTCACATGGTGCCAGTGCTAGCCCCTTAATGGTTGTTTAATTAGTCCAGGTATGGAGCCAGTTTTGCTGTCGGAGAACTCCATTATTCCTGACCCAGCATCAACACTTACAGTCAGGAAACGGAGTGTCCGGCCGTGTAGGTTTTAAGAAGCAGTTAGATATCGCACCTTGGGCGAAGGGGATAGGGGATCATAGGATATTAGGGGGGGTGGGGGCATCAGGCTATTGAGTTGGATGATCAGCCATGATCATAATGAATGGCAGAGCAGGCTCGAAGGGCCGAATGGCCTCCTCCTGCCCCTATTTACAATATTTCTATGTGGGTAGATTGGAAGCAGGTTGGCAGTAGGATTCAGTCTTTTAATACTTGACACCTGACTCAAGGCTAACAGTTTGTTAGGGGTTAAAATCCCCCCTCCCGCTTTGTTTCATACTGCTGTCCCCACTGATATTGTTATGGATTTGGGGTCCGTGCTGTTGACTGTTCACAGATACTGTTGGTCAGTCAGTGTTCAGACACTTGTGAAAGGAGTATGACCTTGTGAGGGAGCAAAGTAACATTCCTTTGTCTATTGGTTCATAAACACACTACACAATGATTTAGAAATCGTTGGTCTACTCATGATGTATATCCTAAAGGGAGCCTCCTCCAAGAATGCAATTTGGCACTCCTTACTGTCACAATGAGGATCTTTCCCTTGAAAAGTATTGCTCACATTCCCGGCTTCAATAAGCACGTCTGTGATACGTCCCGAGATTTTCACGTGTGTATTTGAGCAGGTGATGGGCACAAATGGAGCGGTAGTGGTTCAGTTCTGCGTACACTTGGGAGGGATAGCCAAGTCCACCAGGACTGTCCACACCTGGCTCATCACTTTCATCTGGGAACAGAACAAATAAGGAACAGGCTGCTGACAGACTGCACTGAGTAAACTCCACTGCTTCTGCATACAGCTCCCCTTCCTCCCCTTCCCTGACCAGACCACCTGAGGCCTTGTTGCAAGTGCAGAGGAGGAGAGAATCTGATAAATAATGTCTGAACATGGAATTGGCCACTCCAATACTGACCTGGCAGCAATGATTTGTGCCATGCGCTGGTCCCTCCATCCCTTCCCAAATTTTACCCTTCTTCACTTTCTTCTCCTGATAGTATTAATTCTGACATTGAGACAATCCTAGCAAAGACCATAGAACCAGAGAATTCCTACAGTGCAGAAGGAGTCTGTGTGGACCCTCCGAAAGAGCATCCTACCTAGGCCCACTTCCTGCCCTATCCCTGTAACCCCACCTAACCTACACATCTTTGGACACTAAGGGGCAATTTATCATGGCTAACCCACCTAACCTGCACATTTTTTGGACTTTGGGAGGAAACCGGAGCACCCGGAGGAAACCCACGCAGACACAGGGAGAAAGTGCAAACTCCACACAGTCACCCAAGGCTGGAATTGAACCTGGATCCCTGGTGCTGTGAGGCATCAGAGCTAGCGACTGTGCCACCGTGCTGGCCTGTACCCGGCCACTATTACAGCGCCTCATTCAAGGGTCATCATGGATGAATATCAGAGCCACTTTAAAGAACCTCTCCCACTCACTGAGCTACCATTGCTGGGAAGGTCAGCCTTTATTGCCCATCCCAAGTTGTTGTTTACAACTGAATCACTCACTTGGACATTCCAAAGGACAGTTGACAGTCAATAATGTTTGGTTTGGGGATTGGAGTCACATATATATGTATACATATGTACAAATGCGGAAAGGAGTATTTGAGGATGAGGATCTCAGACTTGAAGCCATGGTCCCTGGTTATCATGCAGCAATGATCCCCACATTCCTATGTGCTTCAGAGACTTAGAAACGTACAACAGGTGCCAAAGCATCGGAAAAGTATCATCAGCAGTTTCTGTCATGATGTACAAACATGCAACCAATGGATAATCAGAATAGGACACAACCAATGGGTAATCAGGACACCCAGAGGTGGCATCACCACAAGGGGGCATGACACGAACACTATAAGAGGGACGAGACATACACGTCCTGCCGCTTCCACACAGACACCTAGAGAGTTAGACAGGGTTGATCAGCAGCATCATCACACCCTAGCATGTGGCTTAGAGCAAACTGGTATAGTTAGACTGAGTTACTAGAGCTAGATTAGCAGAGTGTCAAACTCATTTAAGAACTGTGTTAATAGTTCAATAAACACGTTGAACTAATTTCATAGTCTGGAGCATCCTTTCATAAAGCCTACATCCAGTAGCAGTTTATGTTCCACGAAGTAACGTAACAGAACAGTGTCTTCGCAAGATCCTCCAAATACTGTCCAGCAGCTACATCCTCTCTCAAGCTAACTTGCTCAGCGTCAAGGTGAATCACTCAGGAGCAGCTCAGCTGGGCGGGAACATGCCGTTCGTGTGCCTGATACTAGAATCCTGAAGCATTGATCCACCTGGAATCAGTCACAGCAGGGGACTCCCAGGATGAAGAAAATCCTGAAAGTATCAGGTCAAACATCCCTACTGATTCCTGGGAGATCCCAGATTGCGACCAACGAAAATAGCAAAGGTTCATTCGGGAACACACCAAACACATTGAGAGACTTGGTCAGAAACATGCAGAGGTGAAGTCAGAGGAAGTGCACAAACTCCAAACAACCCCAGGTGCCTAATCCTTAATCACCACCAGCCCCACACGTGGCAGTGTGGGCAGACTCATCGAACTTAGCAGTCCTTTCAGAATCCATCACATCAGATTGGAAGCAAGTCACCCTCAATCCCGAGGGGCAGCTGAGGACATCGGACCAGGTAAGACAGCAGGTTTCCTTTCCTCATGGACATGTTGTCATGACAATCTGACAGAGTCTTGTTCACCAGTGCTGAGACCAGTCCAGATTTTGCTTTAAATGGAATTTGAATTCTCAAAATTGCCATGCTGGGATTTAACCTCAGGTTCTGTTGGTTATAAATCGAGCCTTCGGATTTCTAACCGCTGCACCATGCTTAACCTTTTATCGAAAATGTAGAGCTGAGGCAAAATTTAGCAATGGTTCATAAATCCTATGCTGTTAATCAAAACCATTCTGAAGCTTCCTGTGAAAAAAAAACATCAATCCCTCTGTGGGAACATGGGGTGAACCCACGACAGTACTGAAAATGACCCAAGATGGTGTAAGATGTCCCTTTGCCATGAGGATTGCTGTTCCCTGCTGATTTGTCCAAATCTGTCTTTTGAGAACTGAAGTACACACCACTAAAAAAACCAGAATCCTTCGATGTTCAAGGCAAACCTGAGCTCCAAAGTAAGCATGACAACTGGGGGGAATTCCGCCATCTCACTCAAGCCGGGTTTGCTGCTGGGCAGAAACAGGTGGCTGGATTATGGGTTCCAGATGCGGGGGCACGATTCGCGGAAAGCAAAAACTGGCGCCGCACCTGGAACGATTCAGCGACTGTAGAGGGGCTAGCACTGGTGCCACGTGGAACACAATCAGTTCCAATGAGAAACGGTGTCGGATTCGCCGGTTTTGTGATTGACACTCAGGAGGCTGACAAGTTGCAGCCGCATATACACACTGCACTCCCTGTGGTGTTGGGTGCTCTGGTGCACAGATGAGCCAACACAGTTGTATGTGGTACAACTATTTTATTTTAACTCTTGTATACAGTTCGTTCTGGATACTCTGCACGTGCTGTCTCCCTGAGTGTGTCGTGTAGCAGGTCTGTCCTTGTCCTTGTCTCCAGCCAATACTGACCACACGGTGTCGTGTTTGTGCTTTTATATCTTTCTGTGATTGGTTGTGGTGTTGTGTGTTCTGATTTGTCTGTTGGTGTGTCTATCATGATGTGTGTGTTTGAATATCATGACATCCCCCCTTTTTACAAAGATATGTGCCTACGTGGTTATAAATATGATCGTGTCGTGAGTGCATCTAAGAGTGTGTGTGTGTGTGTGTGTTGTTTACAGCGTGTGTATATGACGTAACTATTTACATGGGGCGATGTCGGGTGCGTCACACTAACAAGGTTGTACCATAACAAAACATGAATGCGAGAAAAAAACCCAACTTGAACAGTGGTCCGGTCAGACGATATCGGGAACGATAAACAACAACAGGTTATAATACAGAAGTGTTTGACTTTTTGAACGTATGAACAGCGTTATAAGTCCAGTCTAATGGGTGACCGCCTCAAGAATAGGCTGGTCCTCAAGCCGGTTCAGCTGTGGAGATCTGGGTTCACACTGGTTCACCTTGGACTGTTGGAGGTGATGCTGTTGCCGAAGTCTCTACTTTTCCATTTGTTGTACTTCGTGCAGTGCTTGGTTTTTCATTCGTGCAAATATAACATTCAACATCTTTGTTAGTGTTGCCTTGGCTGTGGTTTGGTTTACTAAGTTTTTTTGCTGGCCAGGTGTATATTGTGGCGCGTTCTAACAGCCTGTAACACAGTTCCTTCGTGTATTTCTATGTGCTGAGATGTTACTGTAGTTAGTAAGGCCTTAATTATCTGCAACTGAACACCTTCGTCGGTTTGTGGTCCTTGAGAACAACCACATATTGTCTCTATAATTCTATCAATTAATTTCTGTAAACAGTCAGATGATGTGCTGACTATGCGGGGACATTTCGACTGGCATGCCAACTCAAAAGGGAGAAAATACTTGTCTGCTTCAATAAAGTTTGCCCTGGATTTGACAGGTGGCAAGGTCCCAGAAACAGCCTTAGCTTCTGCATGGGGAGGATTTTAGCTGCTGTGGCCTGGTCACGGGTGGCGATGGAAGGGGCATGATCCGTGGCATCTCCACGAAGTCATCCTTGGGAACCAGTGGAGGATCCGGCGTGTGCGTACGGTTCAGTTGCGAGCGTGGAAGGCGGCGCAAAGCTCGCTGATTGCGCCTACGCCCCAATCCATCCGCCCTGCATGCCAGGAACAAGGTGGAGTCTTTTTCTTTTTATGTTTGTGGTGGACGGCATCTTGTAGCCGATGGGTCGTTGCCATCGAAGAAGCACCATCACTAATATCATGCAAGGCGATGACTGTGCCAGATGTGGAAGTTGGCAGAGACCGTGCACG